>NC_142492.1:14211186-14545657 GCF_965113065.1 Corylus avellana
CAAGAATCAATTTTTTTGGTCACAGACCATTAGTAATGTGACGACCCGCTTGATTAAAACGTGACTAATTTTTTTTTTTTTTTTAAAAAACATTACCCACAACAAAGTGGATTGTCATAGTGGTATGTCGATACTGCAGTATGCCATGAACCCATGCATTAACCTGATTGACAATATCATACGCCACACAGAGCTACATGCATCATCAATGATTTATCAGATTTCATATCTTTGCAGCGGAATGTAAATATCATAAGACATAACATAACACATCAGAGCTGATTAATACATATAAGTGATTAAACCTTACATACAAAAGAATGGCTATACAGAAGTGTCACATACGACACGAGCTATATACAAAATAACAATGCCTAAGCATATACATGAATGCTCTACAACAGAGGGCTATCAACTAGTCCTATAAAATAAATATCTAATGTATCCAGGCTTCAGACATCGTGGTAACCCAAATACATAGCCACTGGATCGTCATCTACGGTCCCTGTACCTGCATCAACAACATCGTTTGCACCATGGGAATCACCACCACCCATGATGCAGGTGGATTTCATGAGCCCGCCGTCTCCATAAAATGGAGACGCTCAGCTGTATAGAACTCACTAGGCTTTCAAAAATAATCATCATTTGAAAACATACTAGATCAGTTGTGAAAGTATACGTAAGCCTGATCTTCCGCCCTCGGAACATGCGCATACTAACCCATCTAACTTTATACATACTTGCATATTATATAGCTTAACAATAAAACATATGGAAAGTCACCATGTATCATCTATCCATAACGATATACATACACACGGTTTCATCTCCCGTTTCATATGCATACCGATACGTCTAGCATAAAAATCATCATATGCAACAATGCAAGCATTATATATCATCATCATCATCAAAACATCATATGCCATGCAAACTCATGCTCATCATTGTCATTCTTGTTTCTCTGTGTACCATTTGTCCCTGTCCTTACTCTGCTTGCCTCTACTTGTGCCATCTACAGAGTAAGGCCAATCCTTGTTTTGTTTGCCCCTACTTGTGCCATCTACAAAACAAGGACCGTTCTTACTTTGCTTGCCGCTACTTGTGCCATCTACAAAGTAAGACCAGTTACCTTTCCTTGAACATCGTTTGTCTCTGTCCTTACTCTGCTTGCCCCTACTTGTGCCATCTACAGAGTAAGGTCAATCCTTGTTTTGCTTGCCCCTACTTGTGCCATCTACAAAACAAGGACCGTTCTTACTTTGCTTGCCGCTACTTGGGCCATCTACAAAGTAAGACCAGATACCTTTCCTTTATCATCATTTATCCCTAACCTTACTTTGCTTGCCGCTACTTGGGCCATCTACAAAGTAAAGTCAATTACCTTTCCTTTAACATTATTTGTCCCTAACCTTACTTTGCTTGCAACTACTTGGGCCATCTACAAAGTAAGATTGGGTTACTGTGCCTTTAACATTATTTGTCCCTAACCTTACTTTGCTTGCCGCTACTTGGGCCATCTACAAAGTAAGATCGGGTTACCGTGCCTTTAACATTATTTTCATGCAATCATATGCTATGCATGCTTATGCTTATGTTCATCATCTTGTGTCAATAAATCCTTGAACTCATATGTTATCATAACTCATATCATAAAATCATAGAATCATGTCATAAACTACGCCAACCATAAAAATGCTCATAACAACATAATCATCACATTATCTTGTAAACCCATAAAAGGTCATAAAAACATCACATCAAACATTCATCCAACACATCTTATGGAACATCATTAAATAGTCATATAATTACAAAACACCTTGTATCAATCATTCATCCAAAACATCTTTTATACTTTAAAACATACTATCTTTTTGCCCAGTAAGTAAAATACTTACCTTTTTCGTTTGAGTACCCTTCGGTGGATTCTTTTCTCAACCACAATCCACCTAAGCATTTACATAATAAACACTTAATTAAGCTCTATTCTTAACTTAACAATTCGTACTCTATAAAGATACTTGAGCACTACAAGTATCACGCTCCATTAGCTAATGGATTAATTATCTAATAACTTAGTTACATTGAACTATGATTCTACATCATAATATATTAGATCACTAAATCTTGAGGCATACACATAGACTCTAGGTTAAGCATTACATTTAACCCTATAATTGTTATTCCCTTCTAAGCCATTTAATCTAGCAATTTACCCCCAACTTTATAATTCTCATAACACTTACAATAATCATGATTCTAATATGACATTAGAACCTAAACCCATATTCATCAATTTCCATGGAATCCCATAAAAACCCTGGATTAATTAACGCTTGAAATGTAATTAACCCATTTAAACAACATTGCTATTGTTCATATACCTAAAGCCCCAAATTAATTCAAACCATATAAAATTAGGGTTTATGTCCATATTTTATCAATAAGTAAAATTGGAGTTTCAACCCATTAATAAAATAACCCAAAACTTGAATAATGTATAGCAATCCACTACACACAAAAACCCCAAGCTAATTTTAGGAATTAGGCTTTTAATTAAAATTTCTCAATTTTTGGACCTAATTGGAAATTCCCCAAATAAACATGCTTTCAAGCTTGATATACAATGGGTAGAACAAAACCTTAAAGAGAAACTAAAAATTCAACCATATAACAAAATCCCCAAAATTCCTTTCAAGAACCCTAATTTTCGGACCCAAATCAAAGCCCCACAAATCCACACAATTTCTAGCTTCTAATCTCATGGGTAACACGAAAATTACAAGGAAAGACTAAAGCTTTTGCCTCTCAAGCACCCATGGCCGAAACCCCCTTCAAATTCGTCACTTTCCTTTTCTTTTCTTTTTCTTCTTTCTTCTTTTCCTTCTTCTTTCTCTTTCTTTCCCACAGCCTGTAGTACCCCTCTCTCTCTCTCTCTCTCTCTCAATCTGCAGCTCTTTCTCTCTCAATCTAGGCCATGTGTGTGGAAGGAGAAAGAGTGAGACAAAGGGAGAATGGGAAAAAAAGGGGGGGGGGGGGGGGGCGGGGCAGTGTGTGTGCGTGAGATGGGAGGTGAGGGAGAAAGAAGGAAGGAAAGAAAGAAAGGATGGGGGGTGGGCTGCTGCACGTGGGTCCCACAAAAAAAGGCTTGCCTTTTGCAATTTTTCTTTTTTTAAAACTCTCTTTCTATTTTTAAAGCCCCAACTATTTATAATTGCAAGATTTACCCCCACTACCTTTAATTCATATTTCACCCTTACCATTTATTCCAACTACAATTTACCCATACATATAATTATTTACCACACTATGACTTATTATCATACTAACATTATTATTAGTTAATCTCTTTATCACTTTAAACTTGTATTACATAAATATATCATTGTTAAATAATATTGCTATTATATTATTATCTCACAAATATTATTATTATTATATCTATTATTCTAAATCATCTCATGTGCAATTTTATCACATTAATAATAAACTTAATAATTATCTAGGGCGTTACAAGTAACGTGTATATGGTGTTAACACGTTACTAAAGTTTAGCAACGTGTCTATGGTAACGTGTTTGACGGGTTATGAAATTGGACATAACTATTTCAACTTTAGTAATGTGTCAGAGTCTGACATGTTACCAAATTTCTAACGTGTTAGATTCTGACACGTTACGAACGTTACCAAATTTGTAACGTGGCAGAATCAGACACGTTACAAAACAATGGTAACGTGTTAGATTTTGACACGTTACCATTTGGTAACATGTCAGATTTTGACACGTTACCATTTGGTAATGTGTCAGAATATGACACGTTACAAAGGGTTGTAACGTGTTAGATTCTGACACATTACCAAATGGTAATGTGTCAAAATCTGACACGTTACTAAAGTTGACAGGAATTTTTTTTTTTCAATTTTCTCCGGTCATTATACTAGAATTTTCTCCTGTCGGAACTTGATATACAAGTTACATTATATAATCCAACTAATCCAAAATTCAATAATCAAAATATATAAATAATCTATTAATCCAACATCAAATATATAATCACAATATAATCACAATGATCTATCAATTCAACTATATATAATCACAATCCAACTACCACAAATAATCCAACTCTAAATATATATATATATATACACACACATCAACGTAGGAAATAGTAAAATACAATACAAATAATGTTATACACAAATACAAAAAACTTAAGCCTTATAAATTATACATGTGGACTATCAAACAAACACTACTCCGACCACAGCCGAGTGAACATCATCATAACCATTATCTCCCGACTTCTCCGCACTAATTGCAAATGATAAAACAAACAATTAATCAGCTAATTGACACTTGTGATATAATCTTATCAACTCCTAAGAGATGAGCAATGTCCAAGTAAGTGAGAAAAAAATCGAACGATTGTCACATAAATAACCTCGACATACATATTTGCATGACCTATGCAAAAACACATATACATATACATATACATTTATTCAATGAGGCGGCTTCAACAAATATGGTAAGATTAACTATGCAAAGCTCCAACCACAACCAAACCAAGCAGGAACAACAAAGTAGAACCAAACCAATCAGGAACAACAAAGTAGATTATTTTGAGTTTATATATATATATGCTACTCTATTATATATATACTCACGGGGTTGCTGAACGACGAATATAATATCTTGACAAACAAGACTTCTGTCCAGCCGGCGTCTGGTGTTGGATTTTATTGTGATCGTCGTCCTCAGCTTCTACTCTTACGTCATCTACACATATTACGTTGCAATTATGTTATATACAATTGTGTTAGATACGAACAAAGTTTATTTACCAAACAAATTACTAGCCATTAAAATGATATTCATCTCGTAAGATAATCGTGTTACCCAAATAGAAACAATAAGAATATATTGTTACCTGATCCGCTATCAACTGAGGATCTCACAATCACTCGGGCTAGGGACTCCGCATCTTGCAGATTCCTGATAGTGGTCACCTCCAGCTCGGAACCCATACATCTCGACCCTTCAAGGCTACGAAACTGGGCCTCATACCCTGCCATCTAAGCAGCCATCTGCTCAGCCATTTGAGTAGCCATCTGCTCAACCATCTGTTTAGTCACCTGCGAGGTCACCGCCGCAGTAATCTCATCCCTCTGTTGCGCCAGCCTCGCATCCATTTGCTCCTTGTGCTTCTCCCTCTCAGTTTCAATGGCTCTTTCAAGTTCTTCACGCGAGACCATCGTCCCTCCACGGTTCTGCGACTATGCTTGGGATGGTGTATAGTATGAGTGGATGGTGCCACGTGCAGGCAGAATATTCTTACTGACCCCTCGAACATGGCCTACATACTCAGGCTTATTGTCGTGCGCCTGAGCATAAGCGTCATTCGGTGTCCACCTAATCGTCCCCTGGGGCCCATCCACCCATTCTGCAGGGTCAGTATCCAATAACTCCTCCATCCGTGCCTGTACATGATCATTGTTATATATATAATTGTTAAGACTCAATATGTTAATACATAAATAAAAATTCATGACAAGGTGTCTGCCACTTACAATTCTCTCTACGACCACCGGATTTGGGCAGCTACCATTTTTCTTTGTATGGGCTTGATGTAAGCCTTTGCTCGCGTAGAAGCCTTGCCCGAAGTAATTGATAAGTGCCAAATATTGCATATTCGGACCTCTTTATTTACATTAGTTAATCTTTTAGTTGTGTTGTTATTTAATATTTTGTGTTAGTTTTGTGTTTTTAGTGTTTTGTAGGTCATTAAAGAAAAACTACAGCTTTAAAGGAAAAAATGCAAAGTTTGGAAGAAAGCATACTTTGAGAAGACCTAGATGATGTGGTTAAGTTTAACCAAATCCAAGAAAAAGGTTAAATTAGATTAAATTGGATAAAATATCAGATTGGATAAGATTTCAGATCAAATTCAAATTCAAATTCTGTATATATCTCAGTATTTTAATCATAACTTTCCACTCAAATATCATATTGAAGTGATTCAAATGTCATTCGAAAGCTAACTCAAAATACTACAATTCATTATGAAATAGAATTTTCCTAATTCGGACGGTTACTATGCCAAAATCACCCCGCAATTAAGGGACATAAATGTGGACGAATCTTATTCCGATTTCAGATTTCTATTTTGACTGGGAGACAGACCTCCGAATTATCTAGGTTTAATAGGGCTTCTAGGACTTTCCTAAGCCTATAAATAGACTTCTTTGCATTCAAGAAAATATATAGAATTCCAGAGAGCAAAATTCTACAGTTTTTCTCTTTTTAGTTTAGGTTTTTTTTTAGGTTTAGGTTTTATTTTTATGTGGAGCTAAATTCCCAACTAAGGTTGGGGATGAAGCCTTACCAATGAAGAACATCAATATTTTCATGTAAGTCTTTATTTATTTGATTTTATTGGGTTTAATATCTCAATTGTTTTACTTCTTTTCAATGTGTGGAGTGATTCTTGGATATCTTTTGTGATTTAAGGATACACTTGATGATTTAAGATAATTTCACATAATTGATTGCTTGATTTTATTTGCCTAAATAATTGGATATCCCTTGTGATTTGTTCTACAGATACATTTGGTGTTTCAATTAAGATTGGATATCTTTTGTGATTTATGGATACATTTGATGATTTAATTGATATTAAATTCCTTTTGTGATTTGTGCAATGAATGGATACATGGGATGATTTTGATTAATTGTTTGAAGCATAGTAAAACACATCTATGATTTTAATTGTGAGAACTTCAGATTAATACTGATAAACATGGAAGTATGTTGTTTTAATTCTATGAGTGTGAATTCCCAAACCTTAGTCTTTTATCTCTTAGTTTATTTTAATTAGTTTATATTTGTCATTTAATTTCAAAAATCAAAATTCAAAACCTTTTTCGAACTAGGTTAGGATTTAATTAGTTTAGATTTAAATTGCTCTTTCAAAAATACAATTATATGTGGGTTCGACCTCGCACTTGCTATTCATTAAATTACAAACGATTCGTGCACTTGCGAGTTAAATAAATTTGTAGAAGGGTTTTGATTTTGGTTTTGGTTTGATTTTGGGTTTTGAATTTGGTTTTAAAAATTAACAGACAAACATTAACTAAATAAAATAAAACAAAAGGTAAAGACTAGGGTTTAGGAATCTACACTCACTGAATCATAACAACATACTCCATGTTCATCAATATTTATCCGAAGTTCTCACAATTTAAATCTTATGTATGTTTTACTATACTTTAAAGAATTAATCAAAACCATCCCATGTATCCATTCATTGATCAAATCACAAAAGGAATCCAAATTCTATTGAAACACCAGATGTATCTGTAGAACAAATCACAATGGATATCCAATTTTTATGAGTTAAAAACCAAGCAATCAATCATATGAAATTATCTCAAATCCATCACATGTATCCTTGAATCACAAGAGATATCCAAGAATCACTCCATACATTGATTAGAAGTAAAACAATTGAAATATAAAACTCAATAAAATCGGATAAATAAAGACTTACATAAAAGTGATGTCGTTCTTCATCAGTAGGGCTTCATCCCCAACCTTAGTTGGGAATTTAGCTCGACATAAAAATAAAAACTAAATCTAAAGAAAACCTAAACTAAAAAGAGAAAAACTGTAGAATTTTGCTTTCTGGAATTTTATATCTTTTCTTGAATGCAAAGAAGTCTATTTATAGGCTTAGGAAAGTCCTAAAAGCCCTATTAAATGTAGATAATTTGGAGGTCTGTCTCCTAGTCAAAATAGAAGTCTAAAATCGGAATAGAATTCGTCCAGATTTGTGTCCTTTAATTGTGGGGCAATTTTGGCATAGTAACCGTCCGAATTAGGAAAATCCTATTCCACAACGAATTGTAGTATTTTGAGTTATCTTTCTAATGCCTTTTGAAACACTTCAATCCAATATTTGAGAAGAAAGTTATGATCAAAATACTGAGATGTGTACAGAATCTGAATTTGAATCCGATCTGAAATCTTATCCTGATCTTTAATCTAATTTGATCTTTAATCCGATTTAACCTTTTCCTTGGATTTGGTTGAACTGAACCACATCATCTAGGTCTTCTCAAAGTATGCTTTCTTCCAAACTTCGCATTTTTCCCTTTAAAGCTGTAGTTTTTCTTCAATGACCTACAAAATACTAAAAACACAAAATATGAAATAACGACACAGCTAAAGGATTAACTAATGTAAATAAAGGGGTCCAAGTATGCAATATTTGGCACTTATCAGTAATTGCCTGCAATAAGTTCAAACCATCAATGAAACGTTCATATATATACTACGCAATATATGACAGATATATATAGTTATGGTAAATTAGAGTAGTACATCCTCATGTGCGGCCCTTGCAAAGCTCTTCGAGCTAGTGTAGTGTGGTGTTTGATTCTGTGCTCGTATGTCTTTCATGTGCACACAATAAGCCTACGAACACAACATGTAGGCGTTATTAATAGCTAAGCCATCAAATAATTACAATTAACGAAACACAAATAATTTGAAGTGACCTACTTGATAAGCGGGATCACACCATTTCACCAACAATATTTCCACGTCTGTGGGGTTGTACTTTGAAATGGTCTGGCCCATCCTTGCCGCCACTGTCGCAGGAGTGTCGATGCTCTGAATCATGAGCTTTTTCCTTAACTTGTGTCTTAAAGCGCTGGTTGTTTTACAAAATTTAATATACAAATGCTACATATCATAAATTAAGAACATCTAATCTACACTTACCATCAATGACTCAAATAAATCCTCCTTGCATTGTTTTGGTACATCCTTCCAGTTGTCAGATAGCTTGATAAAGGACCAAGCCTTGCAAGTCTTGCCCATCATCCATCTAAATTTTTTGCCGCTTTGTCCTACGGGCTGCCACGCGTAGTATTAACACACAAATGGTTAAACATATATTATTTGAATTTATGTATTAATTAACTACATGTACCATCATGCGTAAATATGTACATATTTATGGTTCGGAATAGCATACATACATACTTATCGTGTGAACCTGGTCGATAGCTAATACTGTACAAGCAGGGTCATCGTGCTGCTCATTGTGCGCGTCACCTATCCCATCATCCATCTCATTGGGGGCCTGTGTCTCACTATCATCCATAGGTGCGCTGCTGTGTGGCGGCCGATCGAAATAGCCGTGCGGCAATAAACCAACTTGTGTGAATATGGGTGGTGGGGATAGCATACGCGGGGATTCGTTCGAGTCGCGGGGCGTAGACTCATATTGACGATACCCTAGCTGGGTAAGGCCTGTCGGACGGGATGGGTCAAGGAAATCCGGGCCTAAATCAATCGAAGAGCCGGGAATGTCGAAGACATAGTCGTCTCTCGCAGGTGTATGCCCTTCCACATGCTGTAGAAGTATGGGTTGATACCCTGATTGCTACTGCAGAAGCATAGTAGCTTCCTGCGACACACTGTTGGTAAGGCCATGATGCAATCTCGATCTAGAAGATTGTGCCCTCCGTCCTCTTGACTTCCCTCGAGTACTCATATCAACCTACGAAATACAGCACGCACCCAATTAGTTATATATATAGTGTAAGAAATATTCACCACTTATATGAAGAAAAATTGACAATCAATGTACAAATAAATAACAAACCAATCAATGTACAATCTTTAATTCATATGGAATGACATATGCCTCAATTGGTGCGAAGTCGGGTCGGACATATTGGATGTCATCATGCGGATCGTACAGCTGATTACTATTTAAAGTGAGTGGCTCACTCTCGTGATAATTGGCCTGATCATCATCAAGCGCTTGACCTTGACTAACGTCGTATACGATTCTAGGTTTAGTCCTCACCGTGCAAGCACAATCGGGGTTCCTTTCATCTTCGACATAAAAAACTTGTTCCACTTGGGAAACTAGTACGTATGGCTCATCACTAATCAGCTCCCCCTTATGGGCAAGATTTTTGAAGTTGACAAGCATTATGACATACTCGTCCACCTTGTATCCCCTATCCCTTGTGGTGTCCGCCCAATCATACTTGAACATAACATACTTTATCCTGTTGTAATACTCCACCTCAAGTATTTGAGTTACCTTCCCGTATTATGTTTCACCATCAACAGTCAGCACGCACACGCCACTATTCTAAGACCTCTTTCCCACATCATGTGCGACAGTGCAAAAGAACTTGCCGTTGATCACATATCTGTTATATTGGACTATTGTGACCATCGGCCCTCTACAACGCATTACTAGTTTGTCAACTATATCCTTCTTGCGTCGATCGTCTGAACAATCGACCTACGAGTCATATACAATGACGAAGTGTAGTTAGTGCAATGAAGAAACATTATGGAATTTACAAGGTGTGCATGACATTAGACTTACGTAGTCACGGTACCAATCGCAAAATTGCTCAAAATGTTGGGTTTCCAACTGATCGTCCGTCGTTCACCCCCTGTTTGCAGATTGTCTTATCGAATCCTTGTGCATCCTACATTTTGAAATAAAATCAATTAATTTTAATTCACAACTAACACTGTTGCAGGATATGAGCATGCATATATTGATTACACAATACTCACGTCCGCAATTGGAGGAAGTCATCTGAGTTAAACATAATGTAACGGTTCCAGCCCCTTTAGGCCCATCTGGCTTTCGATGCGGCCTATTGTGAAATGTCGGTACGTTCTCTAAATACATCGAATAGAACGCCACCAATTCGGTTGCTATGTAGCCCTTCGTAATGCAGCCCTCAGGAGCCATTTTATTACGTACAGAAGATTTGAACCCCCTGAGGCTCCTACATATCAAAACTAGTCAATCATTACATCTAATAATTATTTTTAAATAAATAAATGGGAACGAAATTTTAGTTCTAACTTTTTACGGGAAATGTTATTTCTCTGCCGAATACATCCACCTATACTGTACCAGTCCATCGAGTCGGCATTCATGGACAAGATGCACTACAACATGAACCATGCTGGTGAAAAAACTAGGGGGGAATAACTGTTCCATCTTGCACAGAGGGATATAGATGCCAGCCTCAAGTCGGGCCATATCCTCTTGGGTCAACGCCGTTGAACATATGCCCATGAAGAATGTAGACATCTAAACCAACGGTCAAACCACGTTATCGGGCAGTGATCCACGCAATGCAATAAGGAGAAGCTGTTGCATCAATATGTGACTGTCATGACTCTTCAAACCCGATATCGTCCGGTCCTTAAGTTTTACACATCGGGAAATGTTTGAGGCATATCCGTCTGGCACCTTTATATTTTGAAGCATTTTTAGGAAACTAGTTTTATCCTCTTTCGACATCGTGTGGCAAGTATGAGGCATATAGATTCTCCCATCATCACCTGTGAAATGATGAAGTGTTGGTCTCAAACCCATTTCTTGCAAGTCTTTACGGGCTTAAAGGATGTCCTTCGTTTTCCCCTTAATGTCGAGTATTGTGCCAAATATATTGTCCATCACATTTTTCTCTATGTGCATGACATCAAGGTTGTGCCGCAATAAATCATCCTTCCAGTACGGCAACCAAAAGAAACTACGTTTCTTCTTCCACAATACATTATCAGTCCTCTTCCTCTTTGCATTTGAATTATCAATGTTAACTGACCTACTGGCGCTCTCATCCCCAAATGCCATCCCTTCTAACTGTTTTAGGATTTCATCTCCATCTGGCACATCGGGAGCACATTCTAGTTCTTGGTTACCGTCAAATGTACTTTTATTCCGCCTCCACGGATGATCCATGGGCAAGTATCGCCTATGCCCCATAAAGCAAAACTTACTTCCGTGTTTTAACTGTCTAGACGTTGTTGCATGCATATAGTAAGGGCATGCCTTTCCACCCCTTGTAGGCCACCCAGACAAGTCCGCGTATGCTAGGAAATCATTAATTGTTCACATTAGCTGCGCTCGGAACATGAAATTCTTTTTTGTTTATTTATTTTATATCTTGCAAGCCAATGGTTATTCATCAATAGGTCATCCAACAAATCTCAAAGAGAATAAGCTTAAGCTTAAACATCATACCTCACAGAAAACATGCTAATGTGCTCATGAAAATTTATCTCTAAACAAGTGAAATCTCTTTTACCCAAAAATAAGTCAAAGGACTCAGACTCCTAATGACATAATGATGATGTTCAACCCTTTTAAGCGAGCTAATGAAATGTAAATCACAGTTACAGTTTAACTCAAACTTGACAACAACATAGCACAATTTTATTTTATTTTTTCAAATTTTTTAACACAAAATGACAAATAAAAATAAACAAATAAAAACAAAAATAAATAGACAAAGTGTTTTTCCATACCCCCAAACTTGAATTACACATTGCCCTCAATGTGTAGTATAGAAATACATTACCAGAAATAAAGAAATCTGAGTGTGAACAAGGCTAGGGCGTCTCCCAAACTTAAACACCAAGACACCTGTCAACAAAAACTAACAGCAATATTTTTTTTCATAGAAACAAAACATCAAAAGATTAATTGCTGTTAGAAACAAAAACAAATAAAAAGAAATGCAATATAATGAAAAAGGAACGAAAGAATTTGTGGAGTGAAGTGCAGAAAATAAACTGGAAGAGAAAACTTTACAGCGCTTTCCCCGATCATGCGGATGTCCAACCAATCCCTTCCACCCCTTCTTCTTCAAAACTTCATGCCCCTCTGGAAGGATATTTCGCCATCTTATGTAGAATTTCTTGCTTCGGAGGATCTTTTTAGGAAAGTGGTTCCTAGATTTATGTGCTTGTGTGCACAAGTCCTTGAGTATCTTGATATAAGATGGCTCTTTGAGACATTTAGGCAATGAAGCTTTGGGCTCTTGATATGTCTCAAGAGGTACAATGATGCAGGCAGGAGCTTCAGTACTCACTTCCATGTCACTGGGCAGATTAGGATCCATTGGGGGCTCACTATTCTCATGGTGCTCAACTTGCTCAAGATGCTCAACTTGCTCATCTTTCTCTTCCTCCTCTTTGTTATCCACAATTTCCTCACTCTCAAGTGTGATGGTGACTTGGGCATGCTCATGATAAGAATTTTCGGAATCATCCTCATCCATTATGTAGTGCCTTTCAGCCATCAGCTGACTTTGAAGCTCTTCTTCCTCTATTCTGTTGAAGTCAGCAACTAGATGACCGATCTGTCCTTCTATCTTGGTCAAGGCCTGCTTAAGTTCTTGTATGTCTCTACCATTAGCCATGTTGGAATTCCTCAGCTCCTGTACAGCTTGATTGGTAAAACCTTTTAGCTCTTGTATAGTTTGGGCGTTGGAATTCTTGAGCTCTTGTATAGCTTGGGAGTTGGATTGGTCGACTTTTTCTATTAGTGTTTTCATCATGGCTTCCAATGATGACTGTGGTGCAGGCTGTGGCACTTGAGTGGTAGACTGATAAATGGGAGGTTGAGCTTGCTGATCGAACTGCGGATATTCTAAATGGTGCAATTCATCAAATTGGTGAGCATAATTTCCTGTAGCTTGAGCTGACCATGAGAAACCAGATTGGTTGCTCCAGTCCGAGTTATAACAATTGAAATTTGAATCAAACCACGGGTTAGAGAAACTGGTGTTCATTTGTTCATATGAAAAGTTAGATCTAGCTGCTCTGATTTGGTCTAATTTGTCCCATAAGTCATCGAGCTCAGCTCGCAGATCTGGACAATTGTTCTCCTCATGATAAGGATTGAAACAAAATGAACATGGTTGAGATGAGTAAACATTTTGAGGGTAGTTGATAGGAGCTGGTGTCCTACAACTAGGAGAGGCATTAAAATCATTAAAATGAAAATTCATGCTTCTCCTCACTTTTTAACATGCAAATATCTCACATAAAACATTAACCATTTTTATTTTTTATTTTTAAATAATAATAAAAAACAACTAACTAACTAAAAAAATAAAACTAAAATTTAAAAACTCACAAAACTCACCAAAAATAAATTTTTGGCAAAAATCTACAGAACTGCTGTAGTTGCTGCCTGTGCTGTAGAGCTGCGCGGAAGGTGCTGCGGCACAACTGTAAAACAAGCCAAAACAAAACAAAAAAAAAAAACAACAAGAAAAATCTTTTTATTTTTTATTTTTTATTTTTTTTATTAGTAACACGAATAAAACAAAACAAATTGCAGAAAAATAAAATCCTAATTATAACTAGTAGAAGAATAAAACTAATTTAGAAATAAATTGGTTTTAAAAATTGAACAATTCCTCGGCAACGGCGCCAAAAACTTGTTGTGCAAATTTATTTAACTCGCAAGTGCACGAATCAATTGTAGTTAATGGATTGCAAGTGCGAGATCGAACCCATAGGGAATTGTATTCTTGAAAGCAATTTTAAATCTAAATTAATTAAACCCTAGTCTAGTTCCAAATTTTTGAGAGATTTTTTTTGTTTGAATGAAAAAGCAAAAGCATGAGCAATTTAAAGTGATTGAAATCTTATGACGAAGCACTAAGGTTTCGGAATCCGCACTCACAAATTCATAACATAATTTCATGATCTATAATATTCCCCAAAGTTCTCACATATAAATCTTAAGTTTGTTTTACTATTGCTTCAAAGAATTAATCAAAAGATCCCATGTATCCATTCATAACCCAAATCACAAAAGAAATCCAATATTCGATCAAATCATTAACTGTATCCGTAAATCACAAGAAAATATCCAATCTTTATCAAAACATCAATTGTATCCAGAGAATAAATCACAGGGGAAATCCAATTTTTAGCAAAGAAAACCAAGCAATCAATTATATTGAATAATCTTAAATCATCAAGTGTATCTTTGAATCACAAAAGATATCCAAGAGTTATTCAATCCAATTGATTAGAAGTAAAACAATAGAGCAATTAAACCATTAAATTGGGAAATATTACATACATGAAACAAAGTTGCTAATCATAAGTGAGGCTTCATCTTCAACCTTAGTTGAAGGTTTAGCCTCTCATGTTATTGAAAGACAAAACAAAATTGATTGAATTCATAATGTAAAATCGAGTACTTACAAATAAGAATCACAAAGTAGAGATTCAAAAGTTAGGAAAACCTTAAACTCTCTTCTTTCTCCTCTGCAATCTTCAAATTCGTAGCCCCCTCAACTAATCTGATAATTCCCTATTTATAGACCTAAAACTTAGGGTTTTACAAGTTGAAATCGGATACAATTCGTCCAGGTTTGTACCATTTGATTACAGGACGATTTTGGAATAGTAAACGTCCGAATTAGGAAAATCATATTTCACAATGAATTGTATTATTTTGAGTTAGCTTTCCAACGCCACTTGAATCACCTCAATCGGATATGTGAACGAAAAGTTATGGTCAAAATACTGAGACGTGTAGAATCTGAATTTGAATCCGATCCGAAATCTTATCCAATCTGAACTTTAATCTGATTTAACCTTTTCTTGGATTTGGTTAGACTTAACCACACAATCTAGGTCTTCTCAAAGTATTATTTCTTTCAAACTTTGCATTTTTTCCTTTAAAGCTGTAGTTTTTCTTCAATGACCTACAAAATACTTAAAACACAAAACTAACACAAAATATTAAATAACGACACAGCTAAAAGATTAACTAATGTAAATAAAGGGGTCCAAATATGCAATATTTGGCACTTATCACATCACGCAACATGGCGTGCATATTTCCACCCTCTTCAGTGCTTGCACCTGTAGCTGTGGCCGGACGTGATGAATTCGAGCCTTCAACGGGAGCTCTAATAGGCCTCTCACCATGATAAATCCAGTATGTGTATTAGGGCCACATTCCTTTCCCCCCTATCAAGTGGTCGTATACCAAACCTGAGGTGTCTCCTGTTTTAGCGACACGTCTTACAGGGGCACACAATAAGTTTGTCTGGAGTGTCACAGTTCCTAACTGCGAAGTCTACAAACGCTCTACATCCGTCTCTGTATTCCTTTGTACCCCTAGACTTCTTCATCCAATTCTTGTCCATAGTGTTACTACGTACATTAGAAACATAAATATATAAGAATTACGCTAAACTTAAACATAAATGCATTACTATGGCCCATGGGGACCCTAATGATGAATAAGTAAAAGTAGGTTCATTACTTTTTTGTTATTCTTTTCTTTTTTTTTTTCTTTTTTTTCCTGCTTAAAATTTACATGAAGTAAATTGGCAAGTAACCCAAATAGAAAATTGAAGCCCAAAACTTAAATGCATTTGTTATGTATATATTTGGACCCTAAATAAAATAAATATAGGTTTGTTATTTGTTTTCGGTTTGTGTCCTATAGGTTTTTTATAACCCTTAACATAATCTACATTTTATATTTTCCTATTTTATATCGCCTTTGTTATGGGGATCCTAAATAAAATATTTCTAGGTTAATTGTTTTTTTTTTTTTTTTAAAGACATTTTTTTATTATCTTTATCTATTTTATGCAATTTACGAAATCTAAATTTCCAAAACTTAAACCACATTATAATACAAAATTAAAACCATTTGTCATGGGTACCATACTTAAAAAAACAATCTACGTTCGTTGTTTATTTAATAACATGTACTCTAATATAAATTTGCAAAACCTAAACCAAATTATATTAAACAAATTGAAAAGTATAATTTGTTAGGGGGACCTAAATAAAATAAATTTAAGTTATGTTTTTGTCGCAATTTAAAAAAAAAAAATAAAGTTACATAATTTGAACTTCATATGGGGACCCTAAATAAAATTCATCTAACTACCTAGGTAGGTTTTTTTTTTTTTTCTTTTAGCATTCTGTATTTATTATTATTATTATTTTTGTAATCATTTATATAAATGATTTATATAAATCTATTTTCTATTTTTTATTTATTATATAAATGATCATTTATATAATAGGTTTGTAAAACCTACACAAAATAAAAAAAAATTTAGCTAATTTCAAACTACTTACTTAAAAATGTAGATATAAATATTTTGCATGCATGCTCATATTGAACAATCCTACATTCCTACGTATGTACTTATCATACAAACATGCATGGACCCTAAAAATAATATATTTCAACCAAATTAAAAAGTTAATTAGCTAACAAAAAAATTTGATCATATATATATACAATGCAGAGAAAAAAACTATAAATATATACTATAAAAAAAATTTATATACATATACCTGATCGGTGATGACAGGGAGATGGCCAGAAAATGTGTGAGAGGTGAGTTGCCGGCTGGAGATGACGTCGCCAGTGGAGAGAGTAGACGGTGGAGGTTGATTGAGGAGGAAGAGTCGATCGAGCAGGCCAGCTACAAAATCCGAGTGGTGAAGCTGAGAGAAGAGAAGGTGAGAGAAGAGGTGGAAAATTTTGGAATGCAGATCGAAAAGAGAAACCACTGTGAGTGGGGGAGAAGAAAAGAGGGGGAAAAAAAGAGAAAAGGAGAGGAAGAAGAAGCTGGCTACAGGGTCCAGCTGGTGCGTATTCCCGAGGACCATAGTAACGTGCCACATAGGCACGTTACTATATATATATATATATATATATATATATATATATATATATAATATTAATACACTTAATACATATTTAATACAAAGCTTAAGCTTTATAATTGATATAAAGCTTTATATTAATATATACTTGCATATTATTAAGCTTAATACTTGATATATTTTAAATATGTATACTTGCAATTATTAAGCTTTATATTAAGCTTAGTAATTGATAAGTTGATATATATATATATATATATATATCAATTTAAATATGCATAATTTATAATTATATATAATGCAAAACATAAACCATAATATAAAGAACTTAATTACTATATGACAATATAGTAGGAAAAAAACCTATGATATATACTTTACAATGATCATTATAAAGTATGATAGTATTGATTTGTTTAGTTATTTCATTAGTGTATAAAAACTTTAACAACTCATCACTCTCACAAAACTTAAATTATAATATATATGGCTCAAGTTTTTACAACTTATTATAGTTTGAATTATTAACACACATACTAAATTTGATAATATAATAATAATAGAATGAATGTCAACAGAATTGTATAATTGTTTAATTACAAGATTACACTTGTATAAAAAAACACTTCTCATCTAGCAAATAATGCAAGGAGTCACTAAAAACAATTTTTTTATCATCCAATTTCTAAAAAATTTATTTTTTAATTTTTTTAAAATAAAAATCAATTTGTAACATGTGAAATTGACACGTTGCCATTTGGCAATGTGTCAATTTAACACGTTACCATATGGTTACCATTTGGTAACGTGGCATTTTGACACGTTACCATATGGTAATGTGTCAATATGACACGTTACCATATGGTAACGTGGCTTTTTGACACGTTACAATAAGGTAATGTGTTAATATAAAACGTTACCATAAGATGACATGTCTATTTAGCACGTCATCTTATGGTAACATGGCATTTTTCACACGTCACCATTTGGTGACGTGTGAAAAATGCCACGTTAGCAATAATTATGGTAATGTGTCGTCTTTTCACACGTTACCATATGGTGACGTGGCAAGTAATGAACAGTTGCCACGTCACTAAACCAATATTTTTTTGTAGTGAAGCAAAGGGTGTTTGGGATATGCTTGCTTCTTGTTATTTCTCTGTGGATGGTGTTCACGAGTATCAGCTTCTGTTTGAGCTTTTCCATCTGAGGTAGGAACCTGGTCAGAGTATTAATGATTTTCTTGCTCGCATGCAATTCTTATGGAACCAAATTGATGTTTCTGACCCTATTTGGAAGGATCCTACTTATGCTAAGATGTATGTTACACATAGAGATCAACATCGCCTTCACCATTTTTTGATGGCCTTGCTTGATGATTTTGAGCCTGTTCGTGTGCAACTTTTACATTGTTTTCCTCTTCCCACTTTGGACACTGCCATCTTCGAACTTGTCCGTGTCGAAAATAGATCGCATACTATGCACTCTCAGCCTAGTCATACAGTGTTGGTTGCGCCATCATCTGATTCTTCGTAATTCCAGTGAGGGCATTTTGATAGGTCAGGTACTCCTCGACTCCCTTCTAAGTCTCGCGATAACATTTACTGTTGCTACTGTCAACGTCGAGGACATACTATTAACAAGTGTTGGTGTAAGGGAAGATCTAATGCACCCACAACAGCCGTTGCTCATACTGAGAGTGGTTCATCTCCAGCTGCTCTCTCTTCAGTTACTCCCTCTGGCCACGCATCAGGATCCAGTGTCACCTTATCTGCAGTTGACTTCAAGGCAATAGTCAACCAGGTAGTCCTATCTCGTTCTGGTAATGCATCTTCCTCTATCCTCTCAATCTTGCCAAGTACCTCTTCCCCTTGGCTCTTTGACTCTATTTGTTGCAATCACATGACACCTCACCCTACTTCCTTTACCACATTTGCACCATCACCTCCTTCCTCATTGATTCGCATAGCTGATAGCTCCATTATGACTGTTAAAAAGATAGGCACTATCAATACACCTTCACTTTCTATTCTTGAAGTTTTTCATGTGCCTGAATTGTCCTTCAATCTTCTTTTTGTTGGCCAACTATGTGAACTTGGATATAGACTTGTTTTTGACTTTTCTGGCGTGCATGTGGAGGATCCTCGTACGAGCCAGACCCTTGGGACTGGGGGTAGAATTGGGCATATGTTCGAACTCTCATCCTTACACCCCCCCACCACTAGCGTCTCTGCTGCTACCTCTTCAACACCACCATCTCTTGCACTTTGGCATTTGCGTCTTGGTCATGCACTTGCCTCTCACGTTGAACTTTTAGCTTCAAAGGGTTTGTTAGATTCGGTGTCCAATAGTTCTTTTGATTGTATTTCATGTCAACTTAGGAAACAACCGGCTTTGCCATTTAATAATAGTGAGTCTCATGCTACTGCTTCTTTTGATTTAATTCATTATGATGTTTGGGGTCCTTCTCCTGTTGCTAGTATGAGTGGTTCACGTTATTTTATTATTTTTGTTGATGATTTCTCTCGTTACACTTGGGTGTTTTTAATGAAATCTCATTCTCAATTATTGGATATTTATCGTACTTTTGCCAAAATGGTTGAAACCCAATTTACAAAACCCATCAAAGCTTTTCGTTCTGATAATGCTTTAGAATATACCCAACATGATTTTCAAGCCATCCTCAAACATTATGGCATTGTTCCTCACTTGTCATGTCCAGGCACTGATAAGTGCCAAATATTCCATATTTGGAGCCTTTTATTTACATTAGTTAATCCTTTAATTGTGTCGTTATTTAATGTTTTGTGTTTTTAGTGTTTTGTAGGTTATTAAAGAGAAACTACATCTTTAAAGGGAAAAATACAAAGTTTGGAAGAAAGAAATCTTTGAGAAGACTTAGATGATGTGGTTAAGTTTAACTCAATCAAGGAGAGGATTAAGTCGAAATTTCTCTAATCGGAGTCAAAATCAGATTATGTACACGTCTCAGTATTTTGACCATAACTTTCTGCTTAAATATTGGATTGAAGTGATTCAAGCAGCATTGGAAAGCTAACTCAAAATAATACAATTCGTTGTGATATAGGATTTTCCAAATTCGGATGGTTACTATGCCAAAATCTCCCCGCAATAAAATGACACAAATTTGGACGAATTCTATTCCCATTTCAGACTTCTATTTGGACTGGGAGATAGATCTCCAAATTATCTAGGTTTACTAGGACTTCTAAGACTTCCCTAAACCTATAAATAGACCTCTTTGCATTTAAGAAAATATACAATTCTAGAGAACAAAATTCTACAGTTTTTCTCTTTAGTTTAGTTTAGATTTAGATTTTAGTTTTATTTATGTGGAGTTAAATTCCCAACTAAGGTTGGGGATGAAGCCAAATCAATGAAGAACAACGTTACTTTTATGTAAGTTCTTATTATTTTGATTTTATTGAGCTTAATTTCGATTGTTTTACTTCTTTTCAATGTGTGAAATAATTCTTGGATATCTTGTTGTGATTCAAGGATACACTTGATGATTTAAGATAACTTCACATAATTGATTGCTTGGTTTTATTTGCTTAAAAATTGAATATCCCTTGTGATTTGTTCTTCAGATACATTTGGTGTTTTAATTAAATTTGGATTTCTTTTGTGATTTGTGCAATAAATGGATACATGGGATGGTTTTGATTAATCTTTTGAAGTATAGTAAAACATACATAAGATTTAATTTGTGAGAACTTTGGATTTATATTGATGAACATGAAGTATGTTGTTATGATTAGGTGAGTGTGAATTCTCAAACCTTAGTACCTTTATCTCTTAGTTTATTTTAATTAATTTATGTTTTGTCTTTTAAATTTCAAAACTCAAAATTCAAAACCCTTTTAGAACTAGGCAAAAACTTGTTGTGCAAATTTTAATATACTCGCAAGTGCAATTGAAATTAAGCTCAATAAAATCGGAATAATAAAAACGTACATAAAAGTAACGTTATTCTTCATTGATGAGGCTTCATCCCCAACCTTAGTTGGGAATTTAACTCTACATAAATAAAACTAAAATCTAAATCTAAACTAAACTAAAGAGAAAAACTGTAGAATTTTGTTGTCTGGAATTGTATATTTTCTTAAATGCAAATAGGTCTATTTATAGGCTTAGGAAAGTCCTAGTAAACCTAGATAATTCAGAGGTTTGTCTCCCAATCCTTATAGAACTCTGAAATTGGAATAGGATTCATCCAGATTTGTGTCCTTTTTTTTTTTCGGGGTGATTGTGGCATAGTTACTGTCCGAATTAGGAAAATCCTATTTCACAACGAATTGTATTATTTTGAGTTAGCTTTCCAATGCCACTTGAATCACTTCAATCCGATATTTGACCAGAAAGTTATGGTCAAAATATTGAGACGTGTACATAATTTAATTTTGAATCCAATTCGATTTTGACTCCGATTAGAGAAATTTCGATTTAATTCTCTCCTTGATTGGGTTAAACTTAACCACATCATCTAGGTCCGCTCAAAGTGTGCTTTCTTCCAAACTTTGCATTTTTCCCTTTAAAGATGCAGTTTGTCTTTAATAACCTACAAAACACTAAAAACACAAAACTATCACAAAATATTAAATAATGACACAGCAAAAGGATTAACTAATGTAAATAAAGGGGTCCAACTATGGAATATTTGGCACTTATCAGGCATCTCACAACAAAATGGTCGAGCTGAACATAAACTTAGGCACATTTTAGACACTATCCGTGCTCCTCTCATTTCCACATCTGTTTCTACCCAATTTTGGGGTAAAGCTTCTCTCACGGCTGTCTACACGATCAATAGGTTGCCTACCCCTATCCTTGATAATTGCACTCCTCACTAGCAGTTATTTGGCTTTATCCCCTCATATCACCATCTTCGTGTCTTTGGTTCTGCCTGCTTTGTTTTACTCCAGCCTCATGAGCGCACCAAACTCAAGCCTCGTTCTCGGTTGTGTTGTGTTGTTTTCTTGGATATGGAATGGAACAAAAGGGCTACCGGTGTTCTGATCCTGTGTCTCGTCGTCTTTGCATCTCTCGTCATGTAGTTTTTTGGGAGCATCGACTATTCCACGAAGTTGACAAATTCAGCATGCCATCCTTCCCTCCCTTTGATACACTTCTTGAGATTCCTCTTTCTCCAACTCCCACCAGCAATGTCTTGCCAGAGTCTGTCTCGCTTGAACAGCTGTCATCTGATGCCCTTGACCCCGCTTCGCCTGCATCCCTAGGTTCTGTTCCATCTGAGGATCCGGTCTGCACTCCATGACCTGACCTTCGCAAATCCACCTAAGTAAGATCTCTCCCATCCTATTTACAGGATTTTTATTGGTTTCATGCCTTAGCTACCTTGCATGAGCCTCACTCCTTTCGTGAGGGCTCCACTAACCCTCTTTAGTAGGCTGTGATGAAAAAGGAACTTGATGCTTTATACAAAAACAATGCATGGGATCTGGTTGACTTACCTCATGGAAAGTATGTGGTTGGGTGTAAGTGGGTTTACAAAATCAAGACTTGTTTCGATGGTACTGTTGACATGTACAATGCTCAACTTGTGGCCCATGGTTTTACTCAAGAATATAGTGTGGATTATGAGGAGACTTTTGCTCTAGTTGCTCGCCTCTCTTTTGTGCATGCTCTATTGGCTATTACAGCCTCTTGACATTGGTCACTTTGTCAAATGGATGTCAAAAATGCCTTCCTTAATGGTGATTTAAGTAAAGAAGTCTATATGCAGTCACCTCTTGGATTATCTCATCCTACAAACAAGGTTTTTCATCTCCGTCGAGCTCTACATGGACTTAAGCAGGTACCTCAAGCATGGTTTGCTAAGTTTAGTGCCACTATCTCTCGCCTTGGCTACTCCATTAGCTCTAATGATTCAGCCTTGTTTATTCGCCGTACAGACCGAGGTACCACACTTCTTCTACTATATGTGGATGACATGATCATCACTGGAGATGATATCACTGGTATTCAGGAACTTAAATAGTTTTTAAATCAGCACTTTGAGATCAAAGATCTTGGCCCTCTCAGCTATTTTCTTGGTCTTGAGATCTCATCATCTTCTGATGTTTATTATTTGACACATGCAAGGTATATCTCTGATTTGCTTTCCCGGGCAAATCTCATAGACCAGTAAGATTGTCGACACACCGACTGAGCTTAATACTCGTCTCACTCCTCATGATGGCGAGCCTCTTCGTGATTTTACCTTATATTGGCATTTAGTTGGTAGTCTTGTCTACCTTATTGTCACTCGACATGATATCTCGTATGCTGTCCATCAGGTGAGTTAGTTTATGGCTGCTCGTCACTCCACTCATTTCTCAACTATCCTTCGCATCCTTCGGTACCTGAATGGGACATTATTTCATGGGCTCTATTTTTCCTCTCAGTCTCCTCTTCAGTTGCATGCTTATACTGTTGCTGATTGGGCGGGTGATCCGACTGATCATCACTCTACCACTGGTTACTGTTTCCTACTTGGCAAAGTAAGAAACAAACTGTTGTTGCTCGATCTAGCACCGTGGCAGAATATCGTGCTTTAGCTGACACTACTGCAGAGCTTCTTTGGTTGTGATGGCTGTTCTAGGATATGGGTGTCTCTCTTTCTTCTGCTATTCCTGTATACTGTGACAACAAGAGTGCTATTCATATTGCACATAATGATGTTTTTCATGAGGACCAAACTTATTGAGATTGATTGTCATTTTATCCATCATCTTCTTCTTCAAGGCTCACTACAACTTTATTCTGTCATGTCCCGTGATTAGCTCGCAGAAAACTTTACACAGTCACATCCTCCAGGATGTTTTCGTGATCTTGTGTCCAAACTCAAGTTGGTCTCTCGAACTCCACCTTGAACTTGAGGGGGTTTATTAAGAATATTATGTTAGGGTTATTTACTTCCTTAGGTATTCTAGGTTTACTAGATTTACCTTTCCTTAGTCTACTAGGTTATTTGCCTATCACTCATAGGTTAATATAGTGTCTGTATTATTAGCTTATATATATAGGCTGCTTCTGTACATTATTCTGTGTGATTCAATATACAACCTTATTCTCAACAAAATCACCAATATATCAAAATTCAATAATGATCATCTCAAATTCAATGGTGATTTTAAATGTAATGTCACATTTGGTATAATTCTAGTCCTGCTTATATCATTGTTCCTATTGGAACACTTTTGAATTTTCTAATACAATATTATCCCTTGCACACTTCTTTTGATTATGGATATCACTACAAAATATAACATATTCTTTATCTCCAGCCCACAAATCGAGCACAAAGGATCCTTAGTAATACTTTTTTTGGAATAAGTGTTTGTTGGTTGGCAACAAGTTATTGCATGACTTCCATAGAAACACTTTCACCACCACCGTGACATTTAGACTTCGAAACTTCTTCCACACATTGCTATACAAGGAGGCATTTGAGCTTTCATCTCAGGTCTGATTTGTAATTTTTTCTAAAAAAAATTAAAATTTTAAATTTACCCTTAATTTCAAATTAAAATTAAGAAAAAAAAAAAAGAATCGAAGGGTAATTTGGTTTTTTTAGTCATTTTTGTTAGGGGTTAACAGCTGAATTTGACGGAGGGGGTCAATTGAATCAAATTGAAAGTTTAAGAAGTTAAATAGAGAGTTTTTTTTTTTTTTTTTTTTTTTTTTTTTTTAAAAAAAAAAAAAATTAGGGGTCTTGTTGAAATGTGGTAGTTCAGGAGTTTAAAGTAAGGTTTCTCTAAATTTTTAAGATAAAGGTCATATTTCGTATTACATTTCAAACAATAAATAGCTATAAATAAAAGGAAAAATAAAAGAATTGTTCGATGATTTCGATGCGCGTTCATGATAATATATAACGAACTTGTATCCTAATATTTTCCAATCACATAATTTGGTTGGGGTGGATGTACAGATGGGCGAGAAAAATTGGATGGTAGCCATAGTGTACATTGAAATCCTCCTTAAGGTTTTTGCTTCATATTGACTAATTAACGTACATATTAATTGGATGGTAGCTATATTAATTTCCTTCTTTGTTTTTCACTTCCATCCCATACTCAAGTATTTGTCTCTCTCCTATCTAGCCATTGTAATACATGGAATGGGAAGTCACTCGATAGCTTCGAGCAATATTCTTTGAGAAATATTATATGCGTTGTAATGTGACTTTTAAAATTATTATTAGATTTAAAATTCAGTAGTGATCCATTTCGATCTAATAGTGTTTTGAAAGTCACGTTAAGAAATATGAGAGTTGGATTGTTAAAGTGAGAGTGTGTATAGTATTATTCATATTCCTTAGAGCCTAACTATTCAATATTATATTTATGGTCTAATAGCCGTGATTCATTGGTCTCAAGACAATCTTCATATGGTTAGGCACGCACTACGGAATGAGTTCGAAACCTAAAATGGGAATTACTCACTCATGATTAATGTTAGCCACCTTGGATCTCACTGATGCTTTGGTGGGGCTAGGTCAAGCTATGGCTCATAGCATGTTTAAAAATGCGTTGGAAAATAGAGCTTTTAGAGTAAAAAAAAAAAAAGAGCTTTTGAGTAAAACCTTCATTTTTAAAATTTTCCCAACAATGTGTTTTGGACATTTTTAGAGTGAAAAAGTCAAATAAGTGCTTTTGAAATTTTTTACCAAACATGTCAACCTTTTGTTTAGCACATATTTTTAAGTACTAAAAGTACTTTTTATGTTCTCTAACATAATCCCAAACAAGCTCTCAATTGGTATTGAGGGAGCTCCAATTCTGTGTCGTCTAGGCCCCTAGCCTCCTGGGCAATTCCCATAGGTTAAGTTCTACAATAGTCACGTCCAAATCTAGAATAGCTATAGTTGATCACCCCCTTCTATTTTTTTTTTTAATTATAAAAAAGAAAAAACAATACTCCATTTCATTAAACAACTAGAGTCCCCCAAGATGGTGCCGAAAACCAAACCTAGCAGTCTGGCACTGTTTTACATAATCAGTCTAAGCTCGGCTCCGCTGTCTTGAAGCAAGTCCCAAAGATATTCATTATTAATAGCTCTAGCACACCAATTTCATAACATACATGTCAGGATCATTTCGAATCTTGGGTTAGTTTCTAGAGCTTTGTACTTTGAAACTTTGAATTTTGGAAAGTGGGTGTGTGTGGATTTGTGTTAAGTGCTAAAATATTCATATTTTCAGCCCTTAACTTGCATGTTTTAATCCTTTGGTTTTAGTTAATTAGGTCATTTTAATTCCTTTTGTGTTTTTCATACTTTTGTAGGCTTTTGGAAGAAAATGAAGTAAATCTGGATGATTTGGGCTCAAAGAGAGAAGATGGGAAAAATGGAAGCTCCCTGACACTGCGATCTATCACAGGGTACCTGCGATTGAGCGCAGTACCAGAGAGGACACATCATGAAGCAGGCCATGAGCGATCGAGCGCATAACAAAAAAGGGATGAATCGTAGACCTGCGATCGAGCGCACACGGGTTGCGATTGATCTCACCCGTGCGCAGGACACACATCAAGTGGCGGCCAGAATGTCTTTCTTTCCATATTAGGGTTTTCCAACTCCCAATTGTAATAGGTTTTGAAACCCTACGAAATCCCTAGGTTTACTACTTTGTCAAGGACTTCTAAAGCCTATAAATAGACCCTTAAGCCTCTAGAATAAATAGGCTTTGGGAAGGAGAAGAATAGGAGCTCTTCAAGTTCAAGTCTGGGGTTTATTCTTTTCATTTCTTTCTTTTCTTTTATGAAGATGTTTAACATCAATTTTATGTGTAGCTAATTTAATTAGTAGGGCTTGACTGAAGCCCTTGTTATGTTTAGTTAATATTTCAATATTGGTGCCTTTGTAATGATCTTGTTGTGCTATTTAACTTGATTAACACCTACTTGCATGAATTCCTCATATGTGTGTGCCTGATCAAAATATGCATGTGGTATGGACAAGTTAGTTAAATCAATTTGGATGGCTGAGTCCTGGGTTTAATAGAAGTAACAAAAGAATCCACACCGCGATTCTTAGGTTAATCAATATGGGGAACCGGGAGTATATGCTATGCCCTAAGCCTCATGTGTTTGTTGATTTCCATAGAATATATGCTTTCCTAAGAAACAACTTAGTATACACCATGCTAAATCCCTTAGAAAAGAAAAGAGTTAGAGTATATGCCATGCCTAATTCATTGCTTAGGGAAATCTATAGCTTAAGGAGTATACGCCATGCCCTTAGGTTGACAAACATTAGATATGCATAACATGATCAAAGCATTGGCATATTGTTATATTAGCTGAATATAATTAGTGGTGGATATCAAAGCCCTGCCTTTACCCTTACTTTATCTTTATATCTTTTTATTTTTCTTAATATCAAATCTGTGACAATTTGATATTTTAATTAATTCAAAACAAAAATCCAGCAACCCTCGTGGGAATGATCCTGTACTTGCACCATATACTACTATGTTGACCTTGTGCACTTGCAGGTAAAATGTACAATTATTTACCTATTAATTTAGGTAGATATTTGCACAACAATTTGAGTAAACAGATTTACAAATTCTAGTCAAATTAAACATTAATTACTCTACAAAATTTATTTTCATCTACCAAATTGTTATGATCCTAAGTATCTTAAATGGCATAAGTATAAGCGTAACCATGTATATATAAGCTCTTGGGGACTTTCCCTTATAAGCCGGTTTTCAAGAGTAAGTTCTACTTAAGGTTTGTATAATTTGGTATTAGAGTCAAACACCACTTCATAGGTTCGAGTCATGGAATGGGCGACCTATTGGCTAGATTAAAATACTGATAAGCAAGTCAAGCCGCTAAAAGAGAAACGGCTATCATCGGGTCAGTGTCAATAGAGTGGGCCACCATGGATGTTGGCCACGGAAGCATGGTGGTATGTTATGACCCTAAGTGTCTCTTATGATCTTAAGTGTCCATGTGTATATAAACTCTTTGGGACCATCTCCTTGCAAGCCAGTTTTTAAGATTGAGTTCTACCCAAAATTTGTATCACAAATACTATGAGAGCAAGAGCGTATGAAAATAGGCACACATACCTGCAGAATTTGGGTGTGAAAGTGGAGTCTAATTAAAAGATGGATAAAGGAGTACAAAATTTCACCAATGATTTCCCTTTAAATTCATTAACTATTGGTTGGAGCATAAAGGTTTCTTGGATTGGGTTAAGAAAGGCTAGAATATTTAGGTCGCTGGGGTTCCAATGTATCAGCTGTTGTTGTACCAAATACTCACCTAAATTAATAGGCAAATACTTAGCACGTTTTAACTTGCAAGTGCACGAAATCCAACAGTAATATAGTTGGGCAAATACGAGATCATCCCATGAGGATTGTTAATTTTATTTAGAATTGATTTTCCCAAATTAAATTGTGAAATTGTCACAGATTTGAAATGGTGAAAAGATATAAAGATAATGTAGAGGTTAGGGTTTTGATATCCATTACCAATCATTCTAATTAAGAAAATATTAGATTAATGTTCCAATCACATGGTATTTTAATGTTAGTCAATCTAAGGGCATGGTATCTACACCTTAAATTATTGATCTCCCTAGGCAATGAATTAGGTATGGTATCTACTCTAATTCTTTTTTTTCCTAAAGGATTTAGCATGGTATCTACTAAGTTGTTTTTTAGGGAAACATAATTCTATGGAGATCGACAAACACATGAATCCTAGGGCATGGTATCTACTCCTAGTTTCCATGTTGATTAAGCCAAGAACCCATGATGAGGTTCTTTTGTCAATTTATTAAGCCCAAGGTTTGGTCATCTAAATTGACTTAATTAACAGATTCCAATCACAAGCAAATAATGGTGAGACACATTCACAAGGGGAATTCAATAACATAGGCATAATCAATTAAAATAACCACATATGATTGAAACAAAGACACTAATATTAAACTTAAAAAGACATAATTAGGGCTTCAATCTAGCCCTAACAATTGTTTAGTCACACATAATGAAAATAAAACTAAAAAGAAAAGGGAAAGAAGAAACCGGCAAACGCTTCTTGAAGTAGCCTCCAAATTCTCCTCTCTGGAATTGTATATCTTTCTGAGAGGCTTAAGGGTGTATTTATAAGCTTTAGGAAAACCTAGAAACCCTAGAAAACCTAATACAATCGTAGATTTAAGTTTTAGTACAATTAGGCTTCTTGAATCCCAATGACAGGTGGAAAAAAGCTTATACCATAGCTAAATGCCGAGTGCACTTGATCCCAAGGGCTTGCGATCGATCACTGATGTGCGCTCGATCGTCCATCTAATGCGCTCAAGCCTGCGTCTGGTGCGCTCGATCCTAACTCCAGCTTTTCCCACTTTTAGTCTTTTATGCTCCAAACTTCCACAAACGCCTTCTTTTCCTTCAAACACCTAAAAATAGACAAAAACACAAAAAGGAAGTAAAACAACACAAAATAACAAGACTAAACAATTAACACACGTAAATTAAGGGGCTAAAATATGTATATTTTAGCCTTCATCACACCCCCAAACTTACATATTGCTAGTCCCTCAGCAATACTGAACTAAAAACAAAAGGACACAAAAACAAAAACTACTATATCTCCACTTTCGTAGGAAACACGATTGCATTTAGCATATGTAACAAGCCTTTTTAACCTCTAGGCACCCCTAGTAGGACGAGTGAAGTCTCGTGAGGGTTTACAGGAATGCTATCCACAAACATTTATGCACAGTTCATGTCACCCTAAAAACTCAAGTATCACTTAGAACTATGATTTTAAAAAATTTAACTACTTACAGAAGACAGGCAAGGCATCACAAGCTCAAAACTATGTAAAGTGAACTAGCACATAAATATGAAGCTTCCAAAAATTTTCAATTTGCAATGTCTCAATATCTCAAAGTTCACTGGGATTCTTATCAGAATGAAAAACTAAGGCATAATTTTTTTTTTTCTTTATTTTTGTTCAGGCTTTGCTTAGTTCCCTTAAGCTTTCTAATTGATCTATGTAACGAGCTTTATGCCAATCGCTACCAAACCAGATGGTTTTAGGGCATTAGGTCTAAAAACACCCCTAAGGACTTATTACTTGAATCAAAAAGGCTACGAACTAAACTAACCATGACATTAATCAAATTAAACCTTTCACCTTTTGACGTGAACACTCATTGCTTAATGAGGCAAGAGGTTCAGTTACTCAGTGAAGAACTTAAAATTGATCAAATTTTAATTTATTTATTTTTTCATTTTATTTTATTTTTAGATGCCATAGTATCATCTAACAAGTCACCCAACTTTTCCCAAGATATCAAAACATACATATTAGGCTTAAATGTCATACCTCACAAAAGATGTGCTAATGTGCTTGTGTGAATTCAAATTAAACAAGTGAATTCTCATATGCCCAAAGTAAGTAATGAAATTTCACAAACTCTATCATTAGATCATGTGTTAATAATTTTAAGCTCACCAATGAAAGTCAAATCACGATTTTTTCAGATTAAGAAAAATTTTCAAGACAACATGAACATACCTTTTTCTTTAAAAACCTAAAAAAAATAGGGACAAGGCGTGTGTGTAATGTGTCTCTCATACCCCCAAATTTAAATTACACATTGCCCTCAATGTGTATATAGCAAAGAAAGATCTCACCTGGGAGATGGGCGAACTATCTGGAATGGCATGGCTCATAGCACACCCCCAAACTTGAACACAAGCACACTTGTTCCCTAAAAACAAACTACTAAAATTAAAAGGAAAACAATTGAAACATCAACTAAACAAATGAAAAAAAAAAAGGAAATAAAAAGGATATGCTGGGGGGTGCCTCCCATGAGCGCTAAGTTTAACGTCTTCAGCCAAACTGTTGTCCTTTTCTCGCTGTTGTCTCGAAGAAGATGCCCATTGTCGTTTATGCCTTCTCCCCTCTTAAGAATAGTCAAGTCCTTGAGCTTCGCTTGTCCTCTTGGGTTTGGTATGGTCTGAGATGGAAATTGTCCTTTCTTCCTCACACTCAAGTCTTTAGCAAACTGGCCTACTTGTGCCTCCAATTTCTGAATGGCTTGACTAGTGGTGGACTCCAGTCTTTGAATGCCTTGATTGGTTTGGGTGTTGGTTTGTTGTTGTGCATTCAAGAACTGGAGTATAGCACTCTCAACATCATTCTTTTTCGGCTCAAGATTTTATTGGGCCGCTTGTGGTGGAGCCTGGTAGTTGTTTCCCTGTTGGAAATTGTATTGTTGGCCTTGAGGATTCAGAACATTCTGATTATTACTCCAAGAAAAGTTGGGATGGTTGCACCATCCTGCTTTATAAGTGTTGGAGTATGGGTTGTTCATTGGAGGGTAATTGCTCTGTCCAACATAATTTACTTGCTCCTGTCCTACAACTGAAGACATAGGACAAGTCTTAGTAGTATGTTCAGAATTGGAACATGTGCAAATATCCACCTAAATTAATAGGTGAATAAATGTACATTTTAACTAGCAAGTGCACAAGATCAAAACAGTAGTATAGGATGCAAGTACGAGATCATTCCCATGAGGATTGCCGTAAATTATGCTTAAAATTAAGTTCATAATTAAAACAAGACAAAGATTGATTTTTGAGTTAATAAAGATAAAGCTAGGACTTTGATATCCACCACTAATCATGCTCAAATAATATAACAATATGCTAGTGCTCTAATCATATCATAAATACTTAAAGTTTGCCAACCTAAGGGTATGAGTGGCTACTCCTTAAGCTATTGATTTCCCTAAGCAACGAATCAGGCATGGGTTTCTACTCTAATTCTTTTCTTCCTTAAAGGATTTAGCATGGGTGTCTACTAAGTTGTTCTTTAAGAAAGCATAAATCTATGGAAATCGACAAACACATGGAACCTAGGGCATGGGTGTCTACTCCCGATTTTCCATGTTGATTAACCCAAGAACCCGTGAGGAGATTCTTTTGTTACTCTATTAAGGACTCGATTATTCAAATTGACTTAACTAACTAATCCATACCACATGCATATGTTGGCCAAACACATTCATATGAGGAATTCGATAAAATAGGAATTAATCAAGTTAAGCATCACAATATGATTATCACGAAGGCGCCAATATTAAATATTAAAGAAACATAATTGGGACTTCAATCTAGCCCTATTAAAGTATTTAGTTACATATGAATTTGATGCTAAACATCTTCATAATAAAATAAAAGGAAAAGAATAAACTCAAAAATTGCTTCCTTCAAGAGCCTCCAATTCTTTTCCTTGAAATTGTGTGTATAATTTATGAGGCTTAGAGGTCTATTTATAGGCTTAGGAAAGACCTAGAAACTCTAGAAACCCTGGGAAATTCATAGGTTTTAGTCCTCTTACAACTAGGACTTGGAAAACCAAATTTGGAAGGAAAAATGAGGCTGGCCACATGTCTGAATTTTCTCCAGCGCACAGGTGTGCTCGATCGCAGCTTGTGTGCGCTTGATCGCACTCCTGCGATCAATCCTCTATATGATGCGCTCGAGTGCATCTGCGCTTGAGCCTAGGTGTAGTGCCCACACCACAACTTATCGATAGCACAACCAGCGGATGCTTGTGCTTGATCCAAAACTTTTAGCTTTTCCCAATTTTGTCCTTTTATGCTCCAATTTCCAAAACTGCTTCATTTTCCTTCAAAACCTATGAAAAGACCTAAAACACAAAAAGGAAGTAAAAGTGCACAAACTAACAAAACTAAGGATTAACAATTATAAATTAAGGGGCCAAAATATGAATATTTTAGCAGAACATATAGCACATACCTCGACTTGTGCTACTTGTTGAACCAAAGCAATGCTTTGATTATTCATGGCCTTCATGATCATGTCTAGCTTCTTCTTCATAGTTGCCATCCGGGTTTACACTTCCCCAGTAGTGCTCACTTCATACACACCCTTCCCTTTGAGTCCTTGTTTTGCTCTAGTTGAGAATTGTTGAGAATTCTCACTCAATGTCTCAAAGAGTTCTCTAGCCTCCTCACTGTTCTTCTCCATAAGAACATCTCCACATCCTGAATCAACAAGGATTTTGTTAGATTCATTTAAACCCTCATAAAAGGCCTGTTCCTGATCCTCCTGAGATAAGTTGTGGTGTTGGCATTTGAGAAGTGGCTGGTTGAAATGCTCCCATGCTTCAAAGAAAAAATCTCCATCTCTTTGTTGCAAGGTTTGAATATCCTTCCTCAGTTGTCTTGTTCTTTGGGCAAGGAAGAACTTTTTCAGGAATTTTGTGGCCAATGCTTCCTAGTTATGAATGGATCCTGCAGCCAAGAGGTCAACCAGAGTTTAGCATTATCTTTCAAGGAAAATGGGAAAAGAATTAACCTGATTCCTTTTGCATTTAAGCCCTCGATGTTTTGAGTCTTGCAGAGATTGAAGAAGTCCCTAATGTGCAAGTATGGATCCTCAAAAGGTGTGCCTTTGTAGTGTGGTACCATACTAAGCAAATGTGGCGATAGATTATAATTGCTTTGCACAATGGGCTAGAAGTCAATGCATGATGGTCGATCAAAGCTATAAGGAATGTATGAACTTTTCATTGGCCTTAACACTGGGGGGTTCTCAACATGTTCTTCTTCTCTTACCGCCATTTCAATTTTCTGGGTGGTATGGAAAATTGATTCAATTCTAAGATTGATAACCCTGTAATGTTACAAAAGAAAAAAGTTAAAATCTAAATTACAGCAGGGTTAATAGTGCTATCTGGGTAAGTGCGTTCGATCGCACTAACAGTGCGCTCAATCGCACTGCCGCAGATGAAACAGAATCAGACCAGGGAAGGAAAATTTTAATGACAGAAACAGGGGTCGTGTGACCTAGGGTAGGTCACGTGAGTCTGCACGAGTGCGGTCGATCGCACTTGTGCACATGTGTGTGTGTGTGCAGGCGAGAGTACGGCTGAGAGTACTGCTGCATAAGCTTGATTGTACTCGTGTAGAATAGAAACACAAATATCACAGAAAATAAAACAACTGATTCAATGCCCTGCAGCAATGTGCTCGATCGCATTGCTGCAAAACGGGACTACATGTACGAAAACCAGAAAATAGAAATTGAAATTAGAACCAAACTCAACTTAATTAAAAGAAAAAAAAATAATTTAAAATTAACAAGAAAATAAAATTAAAATAAAACATAATTAACTAAAGGAAAATAAATTCTAAACAAAATCAAACAATCCTCGGCAACGGCGCCAAAAACTTGTTGTAATCACCTAAATTAATAGGCAAATAATTAGCATGGTTTAACTCGCAAGAGCAAGAAATCCAACAGTAGTATAGTTGGGCAAATACGAGATCATCCCGCAAGGATTGTTAATTTTATTTTGAATTGATTTTCCCAAATTAAATTGTCAAATTGTCAAAGATTTGCAATGGTGAAAAGATATAAAGATAATAAAGAGGTTAAGGTTTTGATATCCACAAAAAATCATACTGATTAAGAAAATATTAGATCAATGTTCCAATCACAGGGTATTTTAATGTTTGTCAATCTAAGGGCATGGCATCTACACCTTAAATTATTAATATCCCTAAGCAACGAATTAGGTATGGTATCTACTCTAATTCTTTTCTTCCCTAAAGGATTTAGCATGATATCTACTAAGTTGTTCTTTAGGGAAACATAATTCTATGGAGATCGACAAACACATGAATCCTAGGACATGGTATCTACTCCTAGTTTCCATGTTGATTAAGCCAAGAACCCATGATGAGGTTCTTTTGTCACTTTATTAAGCCCAAGATTCGGTCATCTAAATTGACTTAATTAACAGATTCCAATAACAAGCAAATAATGGTGACACATTCACAAGGGGAATTCAATTACATAGGCATAATCAATTAAAATAACCACATATGATTGAAACAAAGACACTAATATTAAACTTAAATAGACATGATTAGGGCTTCAATCTAGCCCTAATAATTTTTTAGTCACACATAATGAAACTAAAACTAAAAAGAAAAGGGAAAGAAGAACCGGAAAAGGCTTCTTGAAGTAGCCTCCAAATTCTCCTCTATGGAATTGAATATCTTTCTGAGAGGTTGAAGGGTCTATTTATAGGCTTTAGGAAAACCTAAAAGCCCTAGAACACCTAATACAATCGTAGGTATAAGTTTTAGTACAATTAGGCTTCTTGAATCTCAATGACAGGTGGAAAAAAGCTTCTGCCATAGCTAAGGGCCCCGAATGCGCTCGATCCCAAGGGCCTGCGATCGATCGCTAATGTGTGCTCGACCGTCCATCTAAAGCGCTCGAGTGAAGATGCGTTCGAGCCTACGTTTGGTGCGCTTGATCCTAACTCTAGCTTTTCCCACTTTTCATCTTTTATGCTTCAAACTTCCAAAAACACTTCATTTCCTTCAAACACCTAAAAATAGACAAAAGCACAAAAAGGAAGTAAAACAACACAAAATAACAAGACTACAGGATTAACACACGTAAATTAAGGTGCTAAAATATGTATATTTTAGCCCTTATCAGTTGTATGTGAAACTCAGATTTGTGAAGGCTGTGTTGAAGAAGCATAATTTGGTTTGTTTTGGGAACTTGAAGCAGAGAGTAATGCAGGCTCGTGACAATCGTGATTTAGCTCAAAAATATATTATTGTTTCTTTTGGGAGGGCTGACTATTTGCTTAAGGAGAGGGAGTGTCTTCATGTTTATGTTTTCATAACAAAAGTTGAGTAATCTTTTTTAAAGCAAAAGGCTAGGAATCAATGGCTGCAATTAGGGGATTAGAATAACAGTTATTTTTCATCATTCTCTCAAGGTGTAGCATGCAAAGAATACCATTACTCATTTGTGGGATGAGTAAGGGCAATAAAGTGGATGATGTGGAGCAAATCAAGCAGGTGGCTGAGAATTTTTATAAGAAGCTGTTAGGTACTAAGTAGACCCACTTCAATGAGACTAAGCCAGCTCGTATTAGGTAGCTTATTCCTATGGCTATTTCTACTGAAAAGGCAGCTTTGTTGGAGAGGGAAGTTACCTTAGAAGAAATTAGAGATGCCTTGTTCCACATGAAAGCAAATAAGGCCCCAGGCCTTGATGGCTTTTCTGTTGATTTCTTCAAGTCTACTTGGTCAATTGTTGGAGGGGAGGCAGTAGCAGTCATTAAAGGTCTTTTTGTTTCTGGTTTGCTGCTAAAAGAAGTGAATGCCACTATCCTTACATTGGTTGCTAAAAAGGTGAACCATTATGCTATGGGGGACTTCGGGCCTATAGCTTGTTGCAATGTCCTTTACAAGAGTATTACCAAGATCATTTCTAATAGGATGTTGCCTCTGTTGGGTGATTTGGGAAGCATGAATCAGTCTGCTTTTATCCCCTCTAGAAGTATTTCTAAAACTGTCATGTTGGGGCTCAGGAAATTGTTAGAAATTACCATAAAGAAAAAGGAAATCCTATATGTACTTTAAAGATTGATCTCATGAAGGCATATGATTTAGTGAATTGGGATTTCATGCTCCAATGCCTATACTGTTTTGGTTTTCTAGTGAAATGTCTAGGTTGGATTAATGAGCGTATTACTTCTCCTATGTTTTCTGTGTGCCTTCATGGTACTTTGGTTGGATATTTTGAAGGGAAGAAGAGGCTGAGGCAGGGTGACCCTTTGTAGGCGAGGATGTAGGGGCTACAAACGCAAAAGTGTCTTGGTCTAATTTATGTTTTCCTAAGAAGGAGGGTGGTTTGGGTTTGAAGAGGTTAGAAGTCTGGAATCAAACCTCTATGCTTAGACATATTTGAAGCCTTTTTGCTAGATCTGGTTCCCTTTGGGTGGCCTGGGTTTAAGATAACTGCTTGAAAAAAAAAGAAAAAAGAAAGAGCTTCTGGAGTGTTGGCATCCCTCAAAATTGTTCTTGGTCCTAGAGGAAGTTACTTAAATTGAGGGATATTGCCAAAAGGTTCTTGAGGTTTGAGGTTGGAGATGGGAAAAATATTCATCTTTGGATGGATTTTTGGCATCCTTCTCGAATCTTCCTGGAAAAATATAGGTATGGGGCTATTTATGATGCTCGAAGTAGTGTGGAGGCTAAACTTTCTTTTGTTATTCATAATGGAGATTGGTTATGGAGGCCAGCCAGATCTGAAGCTTTGTTGGAAACACAAGCAAGGCTCCCTGTAATCAGTTTTGGCCTTACTGATAAACCTATTTAGATTGCTTCAAGGAAAGGTACCTATGTAAGTTTAGATACTTGAGAGTTTCTAAGGGAGAAAAATGAGCAGATTGGTTGGTGGAAGCTGGTTTGGTTCCCTCTTGCCATCCCTAAGCAGGCTTTTATTTTCTAGCTTGTTATGAAGGATAGGCTGGTTATAGGGGATAGGTTGCTAAATTGGGGATACAAAGGTGATGTCCAATACTTTTTTTGGAAAAATCAAATGGAAAGTCGTGACCATTTGTTTTTTTAGTCCAATTTTTGTTATAGAATTTGGAGGTTTTGTATGCTTCGTTGTATAGTAGCTAATCCCCATGTGATATGGGAAGATCTTCTATAGTTAGGATGCAGGAATTGGGGATGCAAATCACTTAAAGCCCTGCTTTGTTGTCTGGTTTTGGGCTCTGCAGTGTACAATTTATGGTGCCCTTGAAATGAGCTTAAGCATGCAGGTCAGCCTAGCACTAAGGAGCAAATTTTGAAGAAGATTCTTTGGGAAGTTCGAACTAGAATTATTGGGAAAGGAAAATTCTCAAAGAGTGAAGAATCTTGTTTTGTGTTCTTTGTGGAATTTGCCTGCAGATTTGCTTTTGACGTAGGTTCTGCAATTTGGTTTCTGGTTTTCTGTTTTGTTTCTAGTCCTCTGTGAGGACTTGTAACTAGATCTTTGCTGGTTGGTTTGTGCTTTGTGCTTAATGAAATCTCTTATTCATTAAAAAAAAATAAAAATTCATCAATGATTTTTATTCTGAGGATGAAGAGAAAAGGTCAGGAGGAGAGAGTTGATTTCCAATATTTCAATCAGCAAGCTTCTTTTGAGGAATTAAACTAGTTTAGGAATTTGTTGGTAGGATTTGATTTCGATTGCACGCAGCTTTGACAACTTCTTCCAGCCGTTGAATGAGGAGTAAGAATGAATTGAAAGAAAATCTTATGAGATGGTGACATTATTTGGAGAGCAAATTTAAAGAAATTTTTTTAAAAAAAGTATAACATTTTCTTATAAAGAAAATGCGGAAGAGATTTGTAAAGCTTTGGTACTTTCATTATCATAGTCATTGTTGCAAAACATTAATATCCTTGTGGGGTAGCATGTAGTATGTAGGTAATATCTCAATAAAGTGTAGACATATGCTATATGATATTTAGTGTTATTTAATTTATCACAAATTTAGGGTTTTCGATTATTTATTCTAACTAAGGATTTATATGTGGTGACAAAATCTGAATTGATTTTTATTCAGATTTTTATTCGTTGATTTGAAAAATAAATAAAGTACAAATTGTGATTGAGTGTCCCTAGTCTACTTATAAATAAAGTTTTTGTATATTCCATCAATAGGGCGATCAAGTTAAGCATATGTTAAAATATCCCTCTTTATTCTTAAATTTATTTCAGGATTTTTGTTGATATTTTTTTTCTCTGATTCATTTGAACAAACATGGCTGTACGTAATTCTAAATATTCTTTTTGTTGTGTAGTTTAGCAAAATAATTGTTTTATATGAACTAAAAGCCGGTGGAGCTTGGTCTTCACTAATGACAAAAGCTTGGTCTTTATTCTGAATATCCACTACATAGAAGATAAGCAAACATTATAATATGATAAAACAACAATGATAACTTCAACTTAGGGGTGTAGAAATGGATTGGTTATAACCATCTAATAACTGCTAACCGTTAACCGTTTTGTATGCCATGATAAAAAAATCGCTAATCTTAAATATACCATTTGGAAGTGATTCAGTAATTAAACTTCCATGAATCCATTTCTTCTTTTATCCCAGGTAAAACCTCTTTGAAGAATTAACTCATGTAGAAGTGAGATTAGAATCCCGCTCTTTGTCTGTCCTTTTTCTTTTTCACAAATAAGTAGTAAAGTTCCATATCTAAGTTGGATATAAGAAAGCTTACCATATATAACACAAGATTTCTCTGCCAATTCTTTCTAGTTGGGCCTCTCAGTCCGCTATTATACCCCAAGAAGTAGAAAGAATTACAATCCCCATCCCGCCACTAAAAACACCTCATTTTTTTAAGGTTGCAATGTAAATAGTACATGATCATGATGGATTTCGAGTAAAAAGTATTGATTTGTATTTTAGGGACATGGATCTAGGGTTAGTGTTAATTAATAACTTGAAACAACTTCATAAGTACATTTTCGATATAGAAATCAAAATGATCCACACTACAAAAAACTTTCTGATTAGTAACAACACATTAGTAACGTGTCAATAGGCTTGACATGTTAATAAAGGTTAGTAACGTGTGTGGCGTGTTACTAATTTGGATGTTACTAAATTCTTATTAGTAACATGTCGAGAATTGACATGTTACTAAATGTTTAATAACGTGCCATCATTTTGACACGTTACTAAACGACACGTTACTAAACTTTAGTAATGTGTCAATTTCTGACACATTACTAAAGTTTAGTAACGTGCCATTTTTGACACGTTGCTAAACCATGCAGGAAAAAGAATTTTTTTTAAATAAATTTCTCATAAATTTTTAGGTGTACACCTGATAACAATAACTATCAATAGCTATCTATCAACATACATCATTTCTCGGGTCATATCTGAGCTATCAATCAAGATGATGTCCACAAAACATACATATATACATCAACATTGTTAATAAACAACAAATAAATCCAACTATATATATATCAACAAAACATAGGAAATACAACTTAAGTTATTCGCGAATACATTACGTACAAACATCCCAACAAAAAACTGAGTGAACACCATCATGACCGCCCGACTTCTCTGCACTAACTGCAAATGATTAAACAACAATAAATCAACAAACAAACAATCGAACAATCAATCAGCAATCATCAAGTCCTAAGCGCTTAGCAATATCAAAGTATACGAAGGTCATACTTAACAATATTCAGGTTTAGTGATGTATATAAACATCGCATAAACAACTTCAACGTTATATCTACACTAGCAACACACACCTGAGTTTCTATACATAGTTTCAATGATAGTCCTTTCAAAATGTGAAAATGATTTGAAATTACGAAGCATATATATGATCTATGCGTATCTAGCATTTCCACAACCACAAGACATGTTAATTACTATTCATAATTTTCAAGTATTTTGAGTTAAGTATATACGTTATTTATGAATATTCGATAATAACTTCTTATTAAGTCATATGTATACGTACGGGCTTACCAAACTAATGGTACATTGTCTTGATAAACGAGACTTTTGTCTTGTTGAGGTCTGTTGTTGGTTTTCATTTTGATTGTCATCCTTTGGTTCTACTCTTACGTCATCCGCACATATTACAGTGTAAATGTTTTATACACATGTATGCGTGGCAAAAACATACGCACAAAGTGTGACTACCAAAGAAAATTACTAATTGTTAAAATGATAGTCATTTTAGAAGACGATCGTATTACTAAAAAGAAACAAAAAAAATATAGTTTTGCCTGATTGGCTATCTACTGAGGACCTCACAATCACACGGGATGGGGACTCTACATCGTGCAAAGCCCTAACATTAGTCACCTCTGGCTCGGAGGTGACATGTCTCGAGCCCTTAAGCACACGAACCCGGGCCTCATACACTACCATATTCTCAGCAATCTGTGCAGCCATCTGAGCGGTAACCTGCTGGGTCACCTCCGCAATAATCTCAACCCTATGCTGGGCCAACTGTACAGCCATATGTATCCTGTACTGCTCCCTTTTAGCTTCAAGTGCTCTTTCAATCATTTGCCAGACATTCGAGCTTCCTGGGTTCTGTGAACATGCTTGGGACGGTGTATAATAAAAGTGAATGTTGCCGTGCACAAGGAGAATATTTTTTACTAACCCCTCGAACACGACCCGCATATTCAGGCTTATAGCCGTGCGCCTAGGCTTATGCGTCGTTCGGTGCCCACCGAATAGTCCCATAGGGCCCGTCTACCAGTTCTGCAGGGTCATTTTCCAATAGCTCCTGCATCCTTAGCTGTATGTTACATTACACCCAATCATTGTTATTTAAGTGTTAATCCTTAATAGGTTTTATATACGCAATTAAAAATGAAAATAAAGGGTGTAAGCAACATATAACTCTCTCCTCGACCTCTCGATTTGGGTAGCTACCGTCTTTCTTTTGGTGGGTCCTGATGTAAGCCTTCGTTCGCGTAGGAGCCCTGCCCGCAGTAATTACCTATAATTAAAGACCCATAACACAAACATATGTTAGTATATATATTAAATTAACGATGACATATACATTTATACAAATGGTAAGTGACAAACATACATCCTCATTTGATAACCTTGCGAAGCTCTCCGAGCTGGTGCAGTGTGGTGTGTTATTCAATGCTCGTATCTCTCTTATATGCTGAGCATAGTCCTACGCGTACACAACATATATACGTTATTAATATGTGAGTCATCTTCACAATATTTACAATTAATGAAACTACACAATTGAAATTAACTTAGTGACCTACTTGATAGGATGGATCGCACCATTTCTCCAACAATATATCCATGTTTGTGCGGTTGTACCCTCGAAGGAACTCCCACATCCTCGCCCTTCACTCTCGCAGGAGTCTCACCTCGCTGAATATTGAGTTTCTTTTTCAATTCATGTCTCCAACACCTCAGCTTCTCACCCATGTCACGAAACACGTCCTTCTTGATTGCCTCAATGTCCAAGCCAAGTAAGATTTAGAATTGCGTCTGCATAAGTTACAAATTGAGAAATTAGGAACCATACATTATATTTTCACCATCAAGTAATCGTTTCACAAAATACGTAAAATAGCTGCTATGTACATATGATTGTAAATTAAGAATATCGTAACGTTTCACATACCACCAATGAGCTCCATAAATCCTCCTTTATGTTGACTGATACCTTCGTCCAGTCGTTGGATATCCTGTGGAAAGCCCCACTCCAGGCAGTCTTGCCCATCACCCATCCTAATTTTAACCCGCTATGTCCTATTGGCTACCACAATCCATTATACTCCATCACGTTCCTTTTCCCGAAGGGGATGTCCCACAACTTGCACGAGTCATTTATGTACATCACTTCAATTTTATCCTCTGAATCTGCATTGATGTTTAACACACACATAAATGAGTATTGACATTAATTGGAAGTGAATGCTTATAATTACATATATACAAGAATATGCATAAACAAATACGTATATATTTCAATCTTGACTTGCATACATACCTATCGTCCGAACATCTTTGACACCCAACAATTGCCCAGCAGGTCTAGCGGGCTGGCGGTCTGATGGGTCATTTGTCTCATCATTCATGTCATCATCGGCCTGTGTCTCACTATCATCCATGTGTACGCTGCTGTGTGGCGGCCGATCGAAATAGCCGTGTGGCAGTATACTTAGCTGGGTCAATGACGTCGGCGGGGATGACATACGCAGGGCAGGGGTTTGCCCTTCCACATGCTTTGGAAGTATCAGTCGATACCCTGATTGCTGCCTCAGATGCATAGCAACGTCCTGCGTCTCACTATCATTAGGGTCGTACAGTCTCGGCCCATGTCCACCTGTAATCTGTCGCGTAGAAGACTATATCCTCCATGCCCTTGTCGTCCTCCCTGACGTACTCATACTAACCTGCAAAATAAATCACGTTACCGATTAGTTATCTGTAGAATGGAAGAAATATGCAATCAATGTTTAAATATATACCAACAAACAAATGAATGACAATCAATGTATAAATAAATAACAACAAAGCATTAGATGTACAATATTCAAATTTAATATGATCACATACGCTTCGATTGGTGCTAAGTCTAATTGGATGTATTCGACGTCATCATGCGGATCATCATGATTTCTATTTAATAGTAGTGTCTCACTCTCGTGGTAGTTGGCATGATCATCATGAGGCCCTTGACTCTAACTAACGTCGTACACATTTCTAGGTTTTATCCTTACAGCACAAGCCCAATCTGGGTTCCTTCCATCTTCTACGTAAAAAACTTGTTCCACTTGGGAAGTCAGCACATACGACTCATCAGTAATCAACTCTCTTCTATGGACAAGGTTTTTGAAGTTCACAAGCGTTAAGCCATACTCTTTCACCTTGTATCCTCTGTCCAATTTGTTGTCCGCCCAATCACACTTTAACAGAACATACTTCGTCCTGTTGTAATACTCCACCTCAAGTATTTGGGTTAGCTTCCTGAAGTATATTTTGTCATCAACAGTCGGCACGCACACGCCACTGTTCTATGACGTATTTCCCACATCATGTGCAAGAGTACGAAACAACTTGCCGTTGACCACATATCTGTTATATTGGATTATTGAGATCATCAGCCCTCTATAATGCATTACTAGTTTGTGACCCATTTCCTTTCTGCGTCGATCGTCCAAACGATCGACTTGCGAGTATAATACAATGAAAGACGCATAGTTAGTGTGGCGAGGGAAGAGGAATGAGAAGCAAATACTTTTAAGTTACTAGGTACACATGACATTAGTCTTACGTAGTCATGGTGCCAATCGTAAAATTGCTCAACATGTTGGGTTTCCAACTAATCGTCCGTCAGTCGCCCCCTAGTTTTTCGTTGCCTAAGCGTATCCCTGTGCATCCTACAATTTTAAATTAAATCAAGAAATTATAATCCACAACTAAGGGTGTAAGATAAATGAACATGCTATGCTATTAACCCGACTCACATCCGTAATTGGAGAAACTCGTCTGAGTTAAACATAATATAACGTGAATCTATGTCAATGTGCATTTGTCGAGGTCGACTCATATCCCCGCCCCTTTAGACCCATCTGGGTTTCTTTGCGGCCTATTGTGAAATGTCAGTACATTATCTAAATACATCAAGCAAAACGTCACCAACTCAGTTGCAATATAGCCCACCACAATGCCGCCCTCAGGAGCTGCTTTATTGCGCACATTAGATTTGAAACCCCCAAGGCTCCTACATATCAAATCAGTCAATCATTACATTTAGTCATTGTTTTTAAATAAATGAAGGGAAACAAAATGTAAGTCTTACGTCGAATTAACTTTGCTTCTCTACTAGATATATCCACTTATACTGTACCGGTTCACCGAGGCGGCATTCACGAACAAGATGCACAACAAGATGAACCATTCTCGTGAAAAACCCAGGGGGGAATATCTATTCCATCTTGCACAGATTGATAGAGACGTCACCCTGAATACTATTCATATCCTCTTCACTCAATGCCGTCAAACAAATGCCTCTGAAGATTGCAGACATCTCAACAAGAGGTCTAACCACGTAATCTGGCAGTGACGTGGCACGCAATGCAATAGGGAGAAGTTGTTGCATCAGTATATGACTGTCATGACTCTTCATACTCGAAATCAACCATTCTTTAAGTCATACACACCTGAAAATGTTCGAGGCATATCCATCGGGCACCCCTACATTTTGAAGAACTTTTAGGAAACTAGTTTTATCTTCATTGGACATCTTGTGGCAAGCTGGGGGCATATAGGTTTTCCCATCTTCCGCGAACGGATGAAGTGTAAGTCTCAAACCTATTTCTTGTAAGTCTTTACGTGCTTCAAGGTTCTCCTTCGTTTTCCCTTTAATGTCCAGTAGTGTGCCTATTATGCTGTCCATAACATTTTTCTCTATGTGCATGACATCAAGGTTGTGCTGTAATAAATTATCTTTCCAGTACGGTAACCTAAAGAAAATATTTTTCTTCTTCCACAGTACATTATCATTAGAAGTCCTCTTCCTCTTTGATTTATCTGCGGACTTTGACTTACCGGCTTTCTCATCCCCAAATACCATCCCTTCTAACTGTTTCAGGATGTCATCTCCACCTGGCACATCGGGGGCACATTCTAGTTCTTGGTTATAGTCAAATGTTCTTTTGTCCCGCCTTCATGGATGATCCATGGGCAAGTATTGGCTATGCCCCATAAAGCAAAATTTATTCACGTGTTTTAACCGTCTAGACCTTGTTGCATGCATACAGAGAGGGCATGCTTTTCCACCCCTAGTAGGCCACCCAGACAAGTCTCCGTATGCGAGGAAGTCATTGATTATCTACATCAACTGTGCTCTGAGCATAAAATTCTTTTTCAGGGAGACATCGAATGTTCGTACCCCTACATTCGATGATTCCTGTAAGTCATCAATTAAGGGTTGCAAGTAAACATCTATATCCATTCTAGGTGAACTTGGACCTGGAATAGTTAAGGATAATATGAAAGACGTTTGTTTCATGCACATCCAACGAGGCACGTTGTATGGTATTAGCATTACAGGCCAAGTACTATGGGATGTGCTCATGTTCCCAAAAGGATTAAACCCATCCAAGATTAGGCCAAGCCTTATGTTCCTACTGTCCGCTGAAAAATCCAGATATAAATTATCAAATGACTTCCATGCTTCACCGTTGGCTGGATGCCTCAATACACCATCTTTTGTGCGGCTGTCTGCATGCCATCACATATAGGGCGCGGTATGCTGCGACATAAACAGCCTTTGTAGCTGTGGTATGATTGAAAACCACCGCAATACCTTCACTGGACATCGCTTACTTGACAATATGGGGTGGCCATCTTCGTTTAAATGGATTTCATCCTTCCACTTAGATACTCCACATTTAACACATGAATCTAACTCCTTATTGCCCTTCCAGAACAACATACAGTTATTACAACAAGCCGGTATCTTCTCATATCCGAGTCCCATGTCCCTTAGAAAACCTTTTGGCCTCATATGTATTAACTTGCAAAGCCCCATCATCTACAGGCAGCAACTAATTGGTGAATTCTAGGAAAGTTGAGAATATCGTATTACTAACTCCACTCACACACTTCAAGTTATACAGATGTACATTAGCACTTAGTTTGCTGTGTTTGGTCTTATCATGAAGCGGCTTGTCTACCTTTTTAAGCAAGTCTTCGTACTTTTGTACATCACATTCATCGGCTTCATCATGCACAATGTGTTCTTCCTTACCCTGGACCTTGACTTGAGGCTCACAATTGTCTTCCCTAACTTCGTGCATGCCAAATAAAGCACACAACAGGTCGTGCATATTTCCACCCTGTTATGCGCTTTCACCCACATCTGTAGTCGGATGGTTCAAATGAGCACCTTCAACTGGAGCTCCTACAAGCCTCTCGCCGTGATAAATCCACTGTTGGTATTGTGGCCACATTCCTTTCCCACTATCAAGTGGTCGTATACCAACCCTGGCGGGTGTTTCCTATTTGTTTGACACATCTTACAGGGGGCACACAATAAGTCCATTTGGAGTTCTACAATTCCTAACTGCAAAGTCTACAAATGATCTACACCCGTCTCTGTGTTTCTTCGTACTCCTAGACTTCGCCATCTAACTCTTGTCCATAGCGGTACTACGTACATTAAATAAGTCGAGGTTAGTTTTGGAATGACCTAAGCAAAATTATTGGCCACAAATTAATTTAGCTACATTTGTTATAGGGACCCAAAACAAAATTAATCTAGGCTAGTTAGTTTTTTTTTTTTAAATAAAAATTACACAAATTAATATAAATTTAATAACCATAGCAAAATTATTGGTCACCAATCAATTTAACTACATTTGTTATGGCGACCCTAAACAAAAGTAATCTATGCTAGTTTGTTTATTTTATTTATTTATTTTTTAAAATTACACAAATTAATATAATTTTAATAACCATAGAAAAATTATTGGTCACGAATCAATTTAACTACATTTGTTATGGGGAACCTAAACAAAATTAAGCTAGGCTAGTTTGTTTTTGTTTTTGTTTTTTAATAAAAATGACACAAATTAATATATTATTAATATCCTTAGCAAAATTATTGGCCACAAATTAATTTAACTACATTTGTTATGGGGGCCCTAAACAAAAGTACTCTACCCTAGTTTGTTTTATGTTTTTTTAATAAAAATTACACAAATTAATATAAATTTAATAACCATAGCAAAATTATTGGTCACAAATCAATTTAACTACATTTGTTATGGGGACCCTAAACAAAAGTAATCCACACTAGCTTGTTTATGTTTTTTTAATAAAAATTACACAAATTAATATAATTTTAATAACCATAGCACAATTATTGGTGACCAATCAATCTAACTACATTTGTTATGAGGACCCTAAACAAAAGTAATATACGCTAGTTTGTTTATGATTTTTTAATAAAAAATACACAAATTAATATAATTTTAATAACGATAGTAAAATTATTGGTCACCAATCTATTTAACTACATTTGTTATGGGGACCCTAAACAAAATTAATCTAGGCTAGTTTGTTTTTGTTTTTTTTTTTTAATAAAAATTACTTAAATTAATATAATATTAATAACCTAAGCAAAATTACTGGCCACTAATTAATTTACCTACATTTGTTATGGGGACCCTAAACAAAATTAATCTAAGTAATTCTTTCTTTTCTTTTTAACTTTTACACAATATGGATTAAAAATCTAAATTCAAATAAATCATGACCTAGCACACAAAAAAATGAAACTAACGACCAAATGTGAAACTAATATATAACACTTAACAAAAATAAATAAATAAATTGTAAACATATAAAAGAATTGAAAATTTGTAATTACAATTTTTACAATATATATAAATAATTATATATATACCTGCAGTACATTGTCGGAGAGGGAGAGAGTGCCGAAGAATGAGCGAGGGTCGACGCCGCCGGAGTGACAGAGACTGCCGGGAGGGAGACAATGCCAGCCAGAGTAGAAGAGAGAGAAATGAGAGAGGGAGAGAGCTAGAATAAAGATCCTATGCCGGAGAGTGAGGTCCGCCGGCGTGTGACAGAGACTGCCGGCGAGTGAGGTGTTGCCGGCCAGAGTAGAAGAGAGAAAAAGGAGACAGGGAGAGGGGCACGCACGAGGAGAAGAAAAAGAAGGGGGAAAAATTGGGAAGAATAAGGAAATGGCGCGTGATCCCGATGCGTTTTAGTGACGTGCCACACGTGGCACATTACCAAATTGGTAACGTGCTACATGTGGCACGTCACTAATTATATTAGTTTTAGTAAAAAAATTAAAATATATATATATATACACACGGAAATGCCAAGTGTTTTCCTAGTCTTAAGTATATATATTTTTTAAAAAAACCAATTAGTTTGTAAGAGCTATATATATATGTATTAATAGTAGGGGTGTCAACCCGGTCCGGTTTCCCGGTTTTTGGCCAAAACCGGAACCGGAACCGGGGTACCCCGGTTCTTGGTTTTGGGAAACCGGAACCGGAACCGGGACCCCGGTTAACCGGGGTCCCGGTTCCCGGCCGGTTCCGGTTTTACCCGGTCCGGTACCCGGTTTTTGAAAATAATTAGTGTTTGGAGCTTATTTTAGGTATTGGGCCTAAATTAAATTTAAAAAAAAAAAAAAAACTATTAATCTTTTTGTCTAAATTAAAGAGACTTGATTGTGATTGTTTCAAATAATTAAAAAATAAACCTAAAAAAGCATAAAAATCCTAAATAATCAATGTTTTTGCCGATATGAGCCTTAGAAATAAAAATTCAAATTTTTTAAAATACCCTAAACATAATTTTAAATTAGATACATAAAGAAAACATTAAAACAATAAAAAGTAAAAACAAGTATGTAAACAAACCAACATGCACAAGAAATAAATACCCCTTACTACAACAATTCAAAACTCAAAAAAATAAAAGAATTCAAATAATATATATATATATATATATATATATATATATATATTAAAACACCGAAAGGCGAAAACCTTCAAAAGACGCATTGGCAGTATTGCGTAATACTAAGACTAGAAGAATATATATATATATAATTTAATAAAATAATACCCGGTTCCGGTTTTCCCGGTTTTGACCGGGTGCCAAAAACCGGGACCGGAACCGGGGTCCCGGTTTTTTTTTTTTTTTGGAACCGGAACCGGAACCGGGTCCCGGTTTTCCGGTTTCCGGTTTCCCGGTTTTCCGGTCCCGGTTCCGGTTTCCCGGTTATTTTTGACACCCCTAATTAATAGTCTAGAATATTAATACTAAAAATCAAAATGTTATTTTTTAATAACATTGGGAGTAAGTTGATCGATCGCTAGCTAGTTCATAATTGTTATATTAATTTGAATAGTGTAACTATCAATACAATATGATAAATATGTCAACTGGTTTACCAATTAATAAATTTATAATGCTAATCAATTCATCAGAGATAAATGATTCAAGGCACAGTGTCATGCATGGCATATATATGTGATAGTCATTATATGAATCGGTATGATTTTATGATTAAATTATATGATTAAATCATATAAATCATGCCAATTTTTATTAGATTATATATATGTACATTTTTTCTTTGATAATGTTAAATATTGTTTTTTGTAAGGTCAAAATAATTAACAGTATGTCCAGTGTAGCAGTGTGTGATGAAATCTGCTATACTGGCCGCCATACTTATAATAGTCTTACGTTTGTAGTAGTCACGTATAAATTGGACAGCTACGCGAGATGCTTATAGAATGTCAAGCAGATCCTCTCACAGTGGAAGAAATTTCACAGGTAAATAAATTGATCTGTGAGTTACGTATGTACTTAATTAAAAACGAATGAACCTCAATTCCAAGAAATTATATCTTCCACCAAGACATTCAATGAGGAAGCGAAAGCCCTTTTCAAATTAAGAAGATATTCAAGAATAAATGGAAGCCTTATATACTTCAGTAACATGAATAGTTTATACTTAAGTAACAAATGGAACTCTTTCTACTTTTAGATAAGGTGTAAATTTTACCTACTTTAGTATATATTATTATGAAATATATAATGAAATTATTATGAAAACTAAATAAATCATTTTAGTATATATTATGGAATTACTAATATAATGTTAATAGTATAATATTTTAATGTCTTCATTAATATGAAAATAGTTAATAAGGAAAAAAATAGTAACGTGCTAGTCTGACACGTTACCAAATGGTAACGTGCCAGTTTGACACATTGCCAACTGGTAATGTGTCAGAATAGCACGTTACCAATTGGTAACTTGTCTAACTAACACGTTACCAATTGGTAACATGTCAAATTTAACACGTTACCAAAATTTAGTAACGTGTCACAAATTGACACTTTACTAAATGGTAACGTGGGAAAAAGTAATGAACAGTAGACACATTACTAATATTGAAGTTTTTTGTAGTGCCAATTCTTACAAGTTTCAAATTCATAACGAAAATTTCTTGGTGACATGCGGTGGAATGTATGTACTAGTTATATCATCTGCAATCGCCTAAACCTCAAGACGTTCTTCAAACCAATCATATACTTTATTGAGATAGGTAAACTCAAGGAACTCCGCCTCTGAGAACCATATATGAGAATTCCATCTCGTACAGCTCAAACATAAACACCCAAATACTAGCTATAATGGATATGTGTAATAAAAAAGGTTGAAACTTCATCACACCTACGATCCAACCAATTGGGAGAGAATCAATAGATTCCTTTTCAGGAGCGATTCATCCTTCCTGAACGCATCCCATTGCAGTGCTCCGGTGTACTGCGCTCGCCAAGTGTGCTTATTCCCCTCCTTCCTTCTCATGGCAAGTCTTCATGAAATAACTCCAATGAGAAGAAAAAAGGTGTTAAGAGGACCTTCCTGGCCCAACCCTAGACACTCTAAAATCCTTTTTCAAATCAAACCTTCTCCCATTTCGAGTCAAGAGATAGATAAATAAACACATCACATTGCACTGCTCGGGGGTGTTCGTAGTGACTGAGGGGTTTAGGCAGTTCATATCATCCATACACAATGTTTTGATCTAAGATTTCAATTCTTCCGTGTTTCAATAGAAGTATACTATTCCACGGAGCTAAGGTCCAAAATATGGAACAAAGAGGTGTTTCCACGACTCTACCACCCAGTCAATTCTATTCCGCTTAATCCTTAATTCATGGCCACATATCTTTTCGGGTAAGGAATGGAAAACCTTTCTCTTGTTACATGAATCCAATTTTAGGGGTAGGGTAAGGCAGTCAATAACCCCTAACCGCCTACCCTTCTATGTAATATTTATAATGTTTTGGTGTTTTTTGGATTGATTTTAGATTTGTATTTGAATTTCCTAATGTTGGTATTTATTTGGATTTGGCTTTCAGAAAGTTAGATTTGAAATGTTGGTGTTTTAAGCAAATCAACCCTCACACATACTGTGCATACTGTTATTTAATTTCCTACTACAATTTTCTTTCATGCTTTTTTCATCTTCTTATACTTGTCTGCGATAACATTTTACCTTTCCCTAGTTGATCACTTCACCAAAGTAAGCAAAAACAAACTAGAACAAATAAAAGAAGGCCTAACCCTAGAGCATGTTGTATATGTATTATACACAACATTTAGTCTTAGGAATAACATTAAATCAAGTGTTTTTAACAAGCAAGTATGCTTATATATATATGCACAACCTTATTATTTACAAAAAGAAAAAAAGCAAAACGAAAAAACCCAAAATTATTTAAAATAAACTAAAAAAAGGGGCATAAAGAAGACTCAAAATACTATCAACACCCTATATATAAAAAGCGGTTATCAACTCTGCCAGTTATAAAATAACCGCTAACTACCTAAGTAGAATGGTTGTAGTTATTAAAATCCAAAAACTTCCTTAACCTGTTGCGATTAGTGGTTTTAGCCAATAAACGACAATCGCAACCGTTTGTACACCCTTCAACTTGGATTATCCGTTACAATTTTAAAAAAATTATAGATTTTCAAATTACGAGATCTAAGTTATTTTTAGGCATTGAAAACATTGTATATTAAAAAGGTGACATGTTATAATTAAGAATTGAATATATTTTCATTGGGTTCTTGCTCTTTATGTTGTGAAAAAGCTTTAAACCAAAAACTTTTTTTTTAAAGAATAAACGTCTTTGCAAAAGTAAAGAAAAAACATTTTAAAAGGAAAAGATTTGGGGTAATTAGCTTTTTTCCCCATGAATTACCACGCATTGTCAATTTCCCTCCACGAACTGCTATCTGACCCCATCAGACTACCATTTTTTTTCCTAAAACCCCCATTCCGTCAGTCAAACTCATTAAATTGAATGGAATAGTCTCTTTTAAACGTTAAATCTCATTAAAAGACAAAAATACCCCAAATACAAAATTAAAACAAAAAATATAAATATATTAAACTTATAAATTATTATTTTTTAAATAAAAAAATAGGGGGTGGGGGAGTGGGTGGCCAACGAACCACCCCAAGACGTGGTCGAGGGTGGCTCATTTTCACCCCCCGACCCATGGGGGTGGCCCGCAGCCACCTCAGGAGTGGCATGTGAGCCATCCCAGAGTGGTCGCGGGTGGCCACGCGCCACCCCGTGGGTCAGGGGGTGGTGGTGAGCCACCCCCGGCCACTTTCTGTGGGTGGCTCGTTGGCCACCCCTTCCCCTATTTTTTTTTTTTAAAAAAAAAAAATTATATTTTTATATTTTTAATATATTTATTTACTTTTAATTAAAAATGACATGTATCATCATTCTATTAGTAATGACGTTATACAGTAATGGAATCCGTCAAGTATTTTGACGGAATTTGATTACAGGGATTAAATTGTTATTTTGGCCTATCCCGATAATCTTTGAATTATTATTATTTTTATTTTTATATCACACAGATAGATTTTTAATTTAGAACAACCACATTGACTAATTTTGCATTTATATATTTTTTAGTTTAAGTCTTTTTTTTACTGTTTTTTAGTTTTTATATTGACTTTTTTATTTTTATAAATTAATTTATAAATGCTTTTTAATTTTAATATATTTATATATTTTTGTTTTAATTTTTATTTAGTTTTTTTAATTTTGATTTTTGATTTTTGATTTAAGCTGGAACGGATATATATATATCAAGGTGGTTTTGGGAAGAAAATGATACTCTGATGGGGTCAGACACTAAGGTTGACATTTTTTTTTTTTTTTTGACGTGTCCACACAAGGGAAGAGGGAGGGGGGATTCGAACGAGTGACCTTCGCTTATTGAGGCGCGATCCACAGCCGATTGAATTACTCCTTGGGGACACGATTGACAGTTCATGGGCAGAAATTGACAATGCGTGGTAGTTAATGAGGAAAAAAGGTAATTACCCCAAAAAATTTCTTGGACACCTCGATAACTTTGCGACATTTTTTATATATGACATTTTCGAAGCATTCTCATACATAGAAACGACCTAAATTTCGTGATTTGAAAAAATCCTAACCCAACTTGAAATTGGGTCTTCGATCTGGAAGATAGCTGACATTTTTACCGATAAAAGATAGACGGAAAAATCCAGACAAAACTCATATATGTAATTGTCAACATTAGTAAATCTCAAGGACATTTTAGGTAATTTTTCTTGTAATAATATGAAAGTTCAAAACACAATCTTGACTGATCCTCTCTGATAGTGCCTCAAAAAGCAATATAAAAGATTCAAATCGATTCAATCGACCTAATTAAATGATATTTAGCTGTTGTGTTATCACTTTTTTTGTTTTTTGTTTTTGTTTTTCACTAAAATTATTCAAATGCAACTAATCCACGTCTATAGTTTATGTTTATTTAATTTTTTTTTTTTTGGTCCTAAGTAGCCAGGCATGCTATATATGTTTTATTTTATTTTTTTGGTAAGCAGTTGCGTACCCTAAGCTGCCAGGCATGCTATTTATTTGGAAGGACCAGATGGAGTAGTTAGATGTGATTCCACAACGCTAATGAAGATGGGGTTTGAATATCTATATGATGAGAAGAAGATATTATATGACAGTGTGGCATGTGGAAAGCGATGTGGAGCTCTAATAATGTAGTATCCACTCCTACTTGATGAATTATAAATAAGCCAGTAACTCTTATTTTTCAGCTTATTCTATTTATATTACCAGAAAAAAAAAAAAAAAAAAAAAAAAGAAAAAAAAGAAGAAAAAAAGTGAATCAAGTGATATGGCATAATATTGTTTAAAATCTCAAACAATTCCAAACTAAAACACAACCCAAATAAGGAATTATTTGTGGAGTGAAAATCAAAATTAATTTTTATTCTGACTCTTAAGGTAAAAATTGTTAGGGGTGAACACCAATTTCAGATGCTAAGCCGAATTAATCTACTCCTCTTTGTGCAAATTAAATAGTCACAGTACGTAGCAGAATAATAATCAAGCAACTTACAAGCAAGACACCAAGATTTTTACGTGGAAAACCCCCCAATGCAAGGGTAAAAACCACAGGACCTAGAGCAGTCAAATCTTCCACTAATCAACAATAATGAGTTTACAATTGTCTTCCTTATAGAAATATCTAGAAGTTATCACCACATCAAGAATACATGCATTCTTGAATTAAACATAAATTCATCACCCTAAAGTGGATTCCAACAAGAATAAAAAAAAATCTCACCAAGTAGGTATTAGCAACCAAACGATGGAAGAGGAATTCCAACCATCAACTCGAGTCAATACATAGCACTCGTCGTCAGGAACAACATACTAAAATTCCAACAAGATCGGACCACAAACGACCTTTCATTCTTCGACGGATGTGATTAGGCGAAACCCTTTTGATTGAGAGTCTATAGCGTACCTATAAATAAAGCTTGTCTATTCCATCAATAAGACAATCAAGTTGTTGAATAATAAACTTAATTTGAATAACATTTATTTGAATCTTTTCATATTTTGTATGATACCAAGTGACTTGAAGAGATTATGTCTTTTGGTTTTTCAAGAATTCTTTTACATAGGAGTTACATGGAAGTTATATAAGATTTAAGTAAATGAAGTCAATTAAAAATTCGATAGGTCATTTGTGTTAAGCAAGCTTTTACGCATATTGGGAAAATCAGAGATAGTATTGGGAATTCAAACTTTAATTCAAATGTATGGATTAGACTTTATATATTTAAATCTTGTATTCAGTTTTTTAGATAGAACTAACTCCATGTATTAAGGAGTTTCAGTTTTGATTGTACTGTATTTAAACACACATACATACTCAGTAAAAGTCACTAAATATTCTCTTAATTTATTGAAGTATTTCATGGTATCAAAGCTTCTTTGCGCGCGCTATTGAAATTCGATACTTCTGTTTTTTAATGGCCTCTACCTATACCTTTCCCAATGTTTCTAATTTGGTGAAAGGAAAAATTTTTTAGTCTACCCATCTCTCTTGGCTTTCTTAGTTTCTCCCTGCTCTTCGCAATGTTGATTTACTAGGCATTGTCAATGGGTCTAAAACTTGTCCTGCTGAATTTCTCACTAATGTTATTGGGGCTGCTACTCAAACTATGAACCCAGCCGTCACGCTATGGAACACAAAAGATCAATTCTTGCTGAGTTGGATTAATTCCACTCTCAGTAATGTTATTCTATCTACCGTTTATGGTACGAATACCTCACGATCATGTCAGGTATGGGATTTTTTGGCTAATTGTTTTGCCTCCCAATCTCCTTCACGGATTGATGTTCTTAAGCAGCTTCTACAAAGTATACAACAAGGTTCTCAGTCTTGCTTGGAGTATCTTCAGTTAGCAAAATCTTTTGCTGATAAACTGGCAGTTGTTGGTAAGCCAGTGGAGGATGTTGATCTTATTTATAGGGGTGTACAAGCGATTGTGGTTAGCAGTTATTAACCACTTTTCCTAAAATTGCTAACCGCCTCGCCCTAGGCGGTTAGCAATTTTTTATAACCACCTACCAAAGTGGTTATGCAGTTAGCGGTTATCAGTTATAAGTTGTTAGGGGTTGTGGGGCGGTTATAACCACCCCATTTGTACATCCTACTTATTTACTTTGTTATTGGTGATATTCACCCTTCCTTTGGTCTGTTTATTTCATTGTTCTCATTTGCTACGCGGGATCATGCTCTGTCGTTTGACGAGTTTCAGTCAGAGTTGTTAAATTATGAGAATATAATTGTTACACAAAACCTTCCGTTCAACCAAAGTCTAATGCCTTTGCGTTATACTCTGCTAAGCCACATCCAACTAGTCCACACCGCAAGCAGAGATTCTCTCTACAAGTTTCCCAATCTCGTGTCCAACTGAGAACACTCAACTGCTCCTCACTATAGCTCGTCACAGAAGCCTACTCGCACTCCTCCAAATAAATTTTCACTCTGACGGACCAGCTTGCCAAATTTGTGGCAAATTTAGTCATAATGCTCTAGACTATTTTCACTGAATGAATTACTCCTACCAAAGGAGACATCCTCCCTCTCAATTGTCGGTTATGGTTGCTCACACACACATGGATCCTGATGATCACACATGGATTGCTGATTCTGGAGCTAATATTCATATTACTATAGGATTAGAGAACTTGTCTCCAACAGCCGTACCTTGGTTCAGAAAATGTTTCAGTTGGCAATGGCTCAGGTTTACAAATTGCTCATATCGGTTCTTCCTCATTTACTACTCCATCTAGTTCTTTTCATTTAAAAGATATCTTGCATTGCCCTTTTGCTTCAACTATTTGTTATGCATTCAAAAATTATGTGCTGATAATGATTTTTTTTTTTCTTCTTATCGATGTATATTTTCTTGTGAAGAACAAAAAGATAGGAACAATCCTATTGCAAGGTCCGAGTGAGGATGGATTACATCCTACTCATCTTAGCCACTTCCCCACCAGTAGACGTCGAGCCTTTGTTGCCTTGTTGGGAGTTCGTACCTCATCTTCTATTTGGCATTTTCTCCTTGATCATCCTTCCATTCGACTTGCGTCTAGATTAATTTGGTCTTACAATCTTACAATTACAGGAACCATAAGAAGCAGTAGTGTGTGTGAATTGTGTCAGCTTGCTAAATGCAAACAATTTCCTTTTCGGAATCTTCACGAGTGTCTTCTTCTCCTCTAGAGCTTATACACTCGGATGTATAGACTTCCCCGGTGTTGCCCATCAGAGGCTGCAAATTTTATATTCTTTTTATAGATGATTTCTCTAGGTTTACTTGGTTGTTTCCTATTAAGAAGAAATCTTATGTTTTTCCTTGTTTTGTTAAATTCAAATGTTTAGTTGAGAATCTTTTCTCTTGTAAGCTTAAGCAATTTCAAAGTGACGGGGGTGATGAATTTAATTCTATTCAATTTAAGAAATTTCTTGATGACAAAGGCATTTTACATCGTATCTCGTGTCCTCATACGTCTCAACAAAATGGTTTGGCTGAACGCAAACATAGACATATAATTGAAATGTGTCTTTCTTTACATGCACACACGGGATTGTCGACTAAATATTGGCTAGATGCTGTCTTGACCGCAGTTTTTCTCAAAAATATATTGCCTTCTTGTGTCTTGCAAAATCTTTTCCCTTATTGCAAGCTCTATAATTTCAATCTGGATTATTTCTTGCTTCGCATTTTTTTGAGTGCTTGCTATCCTTTATTACGTCCGTATAATGATCATAAGTTAGCCTTTCATAGTAAACGATATATTTTCTTGGGTTATTCGTCTAATCATAATGGATATTTGTGTTTGGGTCCTCTCACCAATCAAGTGTACATTTCTCGGAATGTTGTTTTTGATGTATCTTCTTTTCCAACTAAGTCTGCTCCTCATTCGGACCCCGCTGCTACGGATTGTTCATCTTTTTCGTCTCCTCATGGAATCAACATTGTAAGTAATTCCCAACCATTTACTTTTGCTGTTCCTATTTCACCTAATGTTTTACCGTCATCTATTTGTAGTCCTTTGGTTACTAATGAACCCATACCTACACGAATAGTCAACAACCCATCTCTTCCACAATTGCTACTGAACCCAATGTAATATCCCCATTGGTTGCTCCTGCTAGTGTGCCATCCTCTACAATTTCATTAGATCTTATTCCTAGTTCCAATAACTCTGAGTCTCATGGTACTGCCGTATCCTTTCCTTCCTTGCCCACACACCAAATGCAAACCAGGTCTCGTACAAGTTGTCTACGCCCTAAAACTTATCCTGATTTTCAATTATTTTATTCCACGAGACATCCATTAAAAGCCTTTAATGTAGTGGTCTTACCGTCCGAGCCTACTTGCTATACTAAAGCTGTTTTTTATTCTAATTGGAGGGCTGTTGTGGGAGCTGATTTTGACGCTCTTCTTGCTAATAGGACTTGGTCACTTTGTCCTCGTCCATCGCTCAAAAACGTTATTCGTAACAAATGGGTTTTCAAGTTGAAATAGAAACCTGATGGAACTATTGATTGTTATAAAGCTCGGTTAGTGGCCAAGGTCTTTGAACAATTGGATGGTCTGGACTACAATGAAACGTTTAGCCCGATGATTAAACCGGCTACTATTCGGTTACTTCTTGCCCTTGCAGTGATGTTTAATTGGCCTATTTGCCAACTTGATGTGTCAAATGCCTTCTTGCATAGATTTCTTGATGAGGAGGTATTTATGGAACAACCTAGGGGGTTTGTGGATTCCTCTAATCTTACCTTTGTGTGTTGACTTTAAAAAGCACTTTATGGGCTTAAACAAGCACCATGTGCTTGGTATACAAGGCTTTCTCAATCCTTGCTAGATCTTGGCTTTGCGAGCTCATTGGTTGATTCGTCACTCTTCACCTATCACCACCAATTTGTTCATATTTTTGTATTGACCTAAGTGGATGATATTATTGTGATAGGTACTCATGTAATAGCCATTAGAAATCTAATCTCGAAACTCCAACAAGAGTTTGCTTTAAAATATTTCGATCCTCTCTCCTATTTCTTAGGAATTCATTTGCATCAATCTAAATATATTATGGATTGGCTGCATTAATCCAACATGATTGGTGGTAAGCCGTGCAATACTCCTTGTTTCTCCAGTTCCAAATAGTCAATGTTTGATGGTTCTCCATTGGTCGGTCCTACAGAATATCGAAGCATTGTTGGAGGGTTGCAATATTGCACACTTACTCGGCTTGATATTTCATTTTCGGTAAATCAATTATGTCAATTTATGCATTCTCCTACACATAAGCATTGGACAATAGCAAAGCAAGTGCCTCGGTATCTTAAAGCCACTATTGATCATGGCCTTCATTATTCCAAGTCTTCTCCTCAACTAAATGCATTTTGTGACTCGAATTGGGCTGGTTCTCCAGATGATCAATGATCTACAAGTGGTATTGCAGTATTTCTTGGGTCTAATTTAATATCATGGAGTGCTAACAAACAACATGTTGTTGCCCGTTCTTCAACCGAAGCAGAATATATGTCTTTAGCTATTGTTACTGCTGAACTTTATTGGTTGCAGATGTTATTTAAGGATTTACATATTCCTTTGGCATCTCCACCTATTATTTGGTGTGATAATGTCGGCGCTTTGGCTTTGGCTTCAAATCCAGTTTACCATGCTTGGACTAAGCATATTGAAGTGGATTCTCACTTAATTCGCAAAAATGTCTTGAAAAAAGATATTGTTCCCAAATATATCTATGCAATTGATCAATTTGCAGATGTGTTCACAATGGGACTTTCTACGTATAATGTAATAGATATTCAAACATAGCCAATCATAGCAAAGCATAGATAGTATTGGGAATTCAAGCTTTCAATTATATTTTCTATATTTAAATCTTGTATTCAGTTTTCTAGATAAATCTAACCCCATGTATTAAGGAGTTTCAGTTTTGATTGTACTCTATTTAAACACACGTACATACTTAGTAAAAGTCACTCAATATTCTCTTGATTAATTGAAGTCTTTCAATTTGTATCCTATAAATACCCATGTAAGCAAGTTATTTTATCAAATTGAATTAAAAAAAAAAATCCTCTATTATTTCTTATTCCTCTTCCTATTTTGTGTTCTCTCTTAGTGTGTGTAGTTTTCAATTTTCAACAAAGTGGTATTAGAGCGAAGTTTCTTCCTCCTATAAAAATGGCCAATTCAACCTTTCCATTTGAATTCCCTCACCTTTCCAAAAATAATTTTGATAATTTGTGCATTCGTATGAAGGCATTGCTTGGATCGTAAAATGCTTACCAAATTATAGAAAAAGGCTACAATGAGCCTAGTGACGAAGCTCCTTTGAGTCCTATCAAAGAGAGGCTTCTCAAAAACTTTGAAAGAAGGATCAACAAGCTCTCACTCTTATTCATCAATGTTTGGATGAAGTTATGTTTGAGAAGGTGGCAAATGCAACCACCTCCAAGTAAGCATGAGAAATTCTCCTATACTCCTATCAAGGAGTTGAAAAATTGAAGAAAGTTTGCCTACAAACATTAAGAGGCGAATTTGAAGGGTGTTGGCCGTAGTAAATCATGGATTATTTTTGAAGGGCGTTGGCCATAGTAAATCAAATGAAACGATATGTAGAAAAATTGGAGGATGTTCGAGTGATTGAAAAGATCCTTCGTTCCTAGAAAAATTTGACTCTATCGTTGTAGCTATTGAAGAGTCAAAAGATTTAGAAACCATGAGATTTGATCAACTCATGGGATCTCTACAAGCCCATAAAGAGAGGCTCAACAAGAAGAAGGAAGAGTCATTGGAGAAAGTTCTAACTACAAAGCTCATTTTCCAAGATAAGGAAGAAGAGAAAGAAATGATTCAAAGAGGACTAGGATGAGGACACGGTTGTGGCCGTGGTAGAGGAAGAGGAAGAGGAAGAGGCAGACGTAATTGGAACAATTACGAAGACAAATGTCAAGTGATGTAGGACAACATTTACCCATATTTTCGCTGAAAATGAAAATAAGAAAAATATCAAAAATAATATTGGAGCATCGCTGTTTCATCAGAATTTTACCCGTTCTTAGGCAATGGAAGTATAGAAGGAAATATTGTCACGATTCCCACTGATTGTCATATTATGATTTTATTTGTACACGATTTTATTTTATTAGGACTTTATTTCCTTTTCCTAATATGATTAGATTTACTTCAATTATTTCATTTGCTTATTAGGATTGGGTTTACTATTGCTATTACGATTATGTTTACTTTTTCTACAAGTATTTCTCTTCTATATATATGTTAGTTTGTAATGTAAAACATGGAATTACTTGAATTATTATCAAATCAGAGAATTTTTTTCTCAAATACTATACGAAGTTTTATATTTCTTAAGCTTACAGGCTTGTTTTATCTTTTGGCCAAAAGAAGAAAACGCTTTGGACTATGGTTACTTAGTCTTCCGCTATGTCAATTGGTATAAAAAAGGACTTTATCTTGATCATGGCCAATCAACGGAACAGTGACAAACTTCTCCAACAATGCAGTTAAAGGAGAAGGGATCTTTTGAGAGCCGAATTCATGGGGTAACCGAGCCAACGTTATCTGAATTTGATGGCCAACTTGTACTACAACAACAACTTCTATAACGACTTTGTTTGTGAGAGAGAAGTTTTTTTGAGAATTGACTACCAGCGATACATCAAGTGATCAAAGGCACCATCAACATGCACTTCATCAAGAACAATTGCAAGTAATATGTGAACTCTTAGATGCTCTCATGCAAATAGTGAGCAAGCCCATTCAATTGATCTTGAGGATTGAATTCCTAGAGTTCAAGCAAGAAACGCAACAAGCATTACGCAACATAGGAGAAGCTATCATTAGAGTGATGGGAAAATCCGTTCAGTTTCCTTACATTGACAAGTTCTTTGAAGATGACATAAATCACATTCGACCTATACGTAATCATATTCATAAATCTCCAAATATGCACTCCGCCTATGAAGAGAATATTAATTGTTGTGAAATTAATGAGGAGGTTGTTAATTTGGTTGAAAAAGTGGAGTTGCCCTCAAAGGAAAAATATATGCATCCACAATCATTGGTTTGAACTACTACACCAGTGGAAGAATATCAACCATCTCCTCCATCACAAGTGCAACTCATCACAATCATCAACGAAATAAAGATCAACAACGAGTCCTTTGAAGAAAACGATGAAGTTGAAGATGATATCTAAAAAGAAATAGTTCCATAAATTTTTATGGAAGGAGACGAAAAGGAAAGTAGAGTTCTAGTGCTATCTACGTAGATTTTTCCAAGTACCATTCTTCGGAGGAGCCGCTTGTGGCATGTCCCAAAGATCCCAAAGAAAACTAGAGGATGAGTTTTTTTTCAAGTGGGGGTGTGATGAATGTCAAATATTGCATATTTGAGCCCCTTAATTTACATTAGTTAATCCTTTAGCTTTGTCGTAATCTAATGTTTTGGTTTAGTTCTTTTTTTTTTTTAGTGTTTTGTTGGTTGTTGAAGAAAATCTGCAACTTTAAAGAGAAGAATGCAAAGTTTAGAAGAAAGCTAGAAAATCAACCATTCAACGTAGGATCGAGTGCACCATCCTGCGCTTGAACGCATGTGTGCTCAATCCCAACTGGGTTGCGCTGGAGCACACCAACGCCCACAAGCCAATACCAATGCACGAGCGCTATGCCACAAGAAGAAGGAACGCATGCACGAGTGAGATCAAGCACACTGGCCATTGACTCGAGCACACTCGCCCGGTCAGAAGGCGGCCAAGCTCCTTTTCCAAGCCAAATTAGGTTTTCAGTCTTATTTTAGGACTAGGAGACAAACCTCAAATTTTTTAAGATTACTAGGGTTTCTAGGACTCTCCTGAGCCTATAAATAGACTGCTAAGCTTGAAGAAAAAAGGAGACAAGTTTGGAGAACAAAATCCAGAGCTTTTCTCTCTTTAGTTTAGTTTTTTCTTTAGGTTTAGGTTTTATTTTCAATAATCATCTGGAGCTAAATTCTCAACTAAGGTTGAGGATGAAGTCTCATCAATGAAGAGCAACATTGTGTTCATGTAAGTCAATGTTATCCAATTTTATTGAGTTTTTATTTCAATTGTTTTACTTATAATCAATTTGTGGAGTGATTCTTGGATATCTTTCATGATTCAAGGATACATTTGATGATTTGAGATAATTTCATATAATTGATTGCTTGGTTTTTAATTCATAAAAAATTTGGATATCCCTTGTGATTTGTTCTACGGATACAATTGATGTTTTGATTTAAATTGCATATCTTGATGTAATTTACGGATACACTTGATGATTTGATTTAAATTGTATTTCTTTTGTAATTTGTGTAAAAGAATGGATACATGAAATGGTTTTGATTAACTCTTTGAAGTAAAAGTAAAACATACCTAAGATTTTATTGTGAGAACTTTGGATAATATTGATGAACATGGAATATGTTGCTATGATTTGTTGCGTGTGGATTCCAAAACCTTAGTACCTTTATCTTTTGTTTATTTTATTTTATTTACTTTATGCTTTATTTTAATTTCAAAAACCAAAATTCAAACCTCTTTTGGAACTAGGTTAGGATTAAATTAGTTTTGATATAATTTGGTTCTTCAAAAACACAATTCTCTGTGGGTTTGACCTCGCACTTGCAAAACATTATATTGCAAACGATTCATGCACTTGTGAGTATATTAAAATTTTCACAACAGGGTGTTTGATGTAGGACGATATTTACCCATACTTTCGATGAAAATGAAAATAAGAAAAAGATAAAAAAATAATATTGGAGTCACACTGTTTGAACAGAATTTTACCTGTTCTAAGACAATGGAAGCAGAAAAGGAAAGCTTGTCTCGATTCCCTCTGATTGTAAATTTTAAGGGTAACATTTTCCCCCATCAACTATAACGCATTGTCACTTTGCCCCCATGAACTGACAACCTTACTGTCTGACCCCATCAAACTACCATTTTGTGCCCAAAACCCCCCTTCCCGTCAGTGTATATTTTTATATACAAAAATTATATATATATAATGTATGGGTACTAGTTTCAAAAAATATAAATATATTAAAATTAGAAAACACTTATAATTTAATTTATACAAATAAAAAAGTGAATATGAAAAAAATAAAAAAACAGTTAAAAAAGACTTAAATTAAAAAATATATATAAATGGAAAATCAGTTCATGTGTTTGTCCTAAATTAAAAATTCATCTGTGTGATATAAAAAAACAAATATTAATAATTAAGTGATTATCAGGGATATGCCAAAATAACAATTTAGTCTCTGTTATCAACTTCTATTAAAATACATGACGGATTCCAATTGTATCATGTCATCACTAATAGAATGATAATATATGTTATTCTTAATTAAAAATTAATTAATTAATTAAAAATATAAAAATATAAAAATATAAAGTTATTTTTTTTAAAAAAAAAAAAAAATGAATAATGGCTACAAACCAGCAGCCACCCAATTGGTGGAGCAAGTGGCCAGCGAGCTACCCCCAGAGGTTGCTAGGGTGGCTCGCCGTCACCCCCGGCCCATGGGGGTGGCGTGTGGCCACCCCAACCGCCTCCACGGTGCCTCGCGGGCCACCCCTGAGGTGGGGGTGGCCTTCGGGCCACCCGCAGATATGGTTGGGGTTTGCCGCGTACCACCCCAATCACTTCTAGTTGCTTGGGAGTGGCGCGCGGCCAACTCCATGGCCTAAGGGTAGCAGTCGGGCTGCCCAGCCAGATCTGGGATGGCTCGACGGCCACCCCACCTCAGGTCTAGCACGCGAGCCACCCTAGGGTGGCCGCGCGCCACCCCTGTAGGTCGGGGGGTGGCCGCGAGCCACCGCCGGCCCCCTCTAGGGTTGTCTCGTTGGCCACTCCCTCCCCCAAGGGGGGTGGCTACTAGTTGGCAGCCACCTCCTTTTTAAATAATTTTCTCTCATATACTCTACGGAGTTTTATCTTAAACCAGTGGGGTTATTTTATCTTTTGGTCAGAAGATGAAGACGCTTTTGCCGATGGCTACTTAGTCTTCCATTGCATCATTAAGGGCCTCTTTGGAATTGAGTTAGAGAGTTTAAAAAGTACATTTAGTATATAAACAGTCGTTCTAAACAAAAGCTGACCTGTTTGATGAAAATTTTAAAAGTGCTTTTTTGACTTTTTAGCTCTAAAAATGGCCAAAACACACTTTTGGCAAAAACTTTTTGCCAAAACACACTTTTTGTCTTAAAAACTCTCTTTCTCAAACACAATCTCAAACAGGCTCTAAGTATCAAGATGACAAGGAAGAAGAAATAATTGGAAACAACCTGGAAAAAATGTATGATAAATCTCAAGTCAAATGTTATAATTGCCAAAAATATAGTTATTATGTTTGGAAGTGTAGAAGCGATACTAACAATGTTAAAGAGGAAGCCAATTCTGTTGAAAATGAGGAAGTGGAGCCCACTTTGTTTCTTGCTTATAATGGAGAAGAGAGAGGAGAGAAGAACTCAAGGTATTTTGACAATGCAACAAGCAACCATATATGTGGAGACAAAAACAAGTTCGTGGAGCTTGATGAATCGGTGAGCGGAAATGTTACTTTTAGGGACTTGTCTAAAGTTCCAATAAAAGGAAAAAGTAAAATATTAATTCGCTTGAAAAATGGAGGACATCAATTTATTACAAATCTTTATTTTGTTCCACGTATGAGAAGTAATATTTTGAACTTGCGACAACTCTTGGAAAAAGACTATGAAGTTCATATAAAAAATCATTGTCTTTTAGTAAGAGATGACAAGAAGAATTTGATAGCTAAAGTTCCCATGACAAGCAATAGAATGTTTTTATTAAATATTCAAACGGATGTGGCTAAATGTCTTAAGACATGCTTGAAAGATTCAGCTTGGCATTGCCATTTGAGATTTGGACTTGTACACTTTGGTGCATTAAAATTGTTGGCACAAAAGATGATGGTGAAGGGCTTGCCTTCTATTAATCATCCGGATAAACATTTTGTAAGGATGTCATGTTGACAAACAATTCCATAAAAGCTTTCCAAAAGAATCCACTACAAGAGCAAATGAGCTACTTTAACTTCTTCATTCGGATGTTTGTGGGCCAATTAAGGCCTCTCCATTTGGTAAAAACTGTTACTTTCTTCTTCTAATTGATGATTTTAGTCGAAAGACTTGGGTTTATTTATTAAAGGAAAAATTTCAAGTGTCTAAAGTTTTCAAAAAATTCAAAGCCTTTGTAGAAAAATAATTTGGCTATTATATTAAATCATTGAGATGTTGGCAATAGGATTGCGAATCAGATATTTGCACAGCGGAATAATCAAATTCTCATGCCAAGAATCATTTATGAAGAACATGTATAGAATAGTTATTATTTAAAATTAAATTCCTAGAACAAAGAACACTTACTTGGATATCAACGGCCACTCCTAGCTTTGAGGAAAAAATTTTTGCTTCTTTAAGAACGAGTTCTTTCTTGTTCAAGAACACGAAGAAAAAATTCTTCTTTTTCAAGAACACAAAGAACAAGTTCTTCTTTCTTCAAGAACACGACAGATCTTAGGGATGAAGTGACCTCTAGATCTTCTCACCAATGACTGATAATAACCAAGAGAGTGTGGGCTTACTTGACTTTCCAAATCTTAAACTTTTGTTCTTCATGAGTTAACACAAGAACTATTAATTTTCAGAGAGTTTCTGTAAATTAATTATCAAGAGAACTTGATGGGAAGAGTGAGTGATTTGAGAGCCTAGGCTCTACTCTATTTATAGGCTTAGTAGGGAAGTAGAGATTTAGATGTAAGCAATGTGGGACAAGTGGTAGTTCTAATTAGAACTAGGAAAAGTCAATCCAAGTCAAGCTAGGAGAATGGGGCGGCTAGGGCTTAGGGAACCCCTAGCCTATTCCCCTTGCATCCAACGCATGGACCAAGGAGTTTCCTCCCTGGTCCATGCGTTGGATATGGGCTTGGATTTTATTCCAATCCCTTCTCCCTTGTACCCAACACATAGGCCCATTGAATTTTCCCTGGCCTTATGTGTTTCACGAATGCTCATTGTGCCTCTAAGATTTATCCAAAGCTCAACTGCACCACATCCTTTAGCCCATGTTTTAAATAAATAAAATATTTAGCCCAATAAATAATAAAGCCTTATTCTGGCTAAATAACATCAGCTTGAGGTATTTAAAAGGAAAAATATTATTGGCTTAAATATGTTCGTAACCATGTCTTCTTGACATTTATTACGCAATAATATTTTAATCACAATTAATTCCACTAAATAATTGTGATTGCACTCCAATAAATATTTTTTATTAAACAATTAATCACTTTGACTTACTTAACGTTGACTTATGATTCTTCCAAGAAATATTCCGTAGCAGAATTAAGGCTAAGGATACTATTATTTAATTCTGTACCTCTTTATCCTTGAGTCACTGATTTTACGTTATTCTCAAACTTGTGCAAAGCATATGTATATATTTTGGTATGCCAACAAAAATGTTTCGGCCAAAGACTCTAAGAATAATATCCATAAAGCCTAAAACAAGGGAAAATTTCTTATCTCTTTGTTCTCCAACAAATGATTTGGATTCCCTCTTGGAAAACGCTTTCCTACAATGCTTCATGTGATGACCCAATGTATTGAGGTTATTTTGACCGATGATAGGTCTCACTCTTTGATACGCTAAAGTAACCTACATGAAACATATGAGTCCACAATTCTCTTAGAAATTAAAATCAAAGTCTTAAGTAGTCTTTGAGGAGTTGTTGTCTTTCCTTATAGATAGTATCTTTGTGGAAAGACAACTCATTGGTCCGTTAAGTGCATTAGGATCTCAGCACATTACACATTAATCCCGAAGTCACCGCTTCGCTTGATCAAGGTAGATCACTAAGATTCGATGTGTAACAGTCTTTCTCAAAATGGAATGCCCAGCTCCATTTACCGACTGTGAACTTTATACATTTATGGATACAAGGATTATGGGCTAAGACCTTGTGTGATAACCATGTTACTCACACCTATAGCCATATTCAATGTAATCCTAGGACCTTTCACATGCATAACCAATATGATGAACTTGGTAATAAGCATGTAAAAGACATTTTTGATGCCATATGCTCAAATCATTTAATCAATCAATATAAAATATTTTCATGACAAACATTTGAATGTCAACACAAATATAAAAATTATTGGGATTCAGGGCACAATCCCCAACAAATTCACATCTAATGAATTTAAAGAATTTTGTGAAGTAAATGGAGTTTGTCGTCATTTAACAGTTCCGAGACCGCCACAACAAAATGGTGTTTTTGAAAGGAAGATTAGGACAATTCTCAATATGGCTTGAAGTCGAAGCATGTTGAAGACAAAAAGAATACCTAAATAATTTTGGGTGGAAGCTATTGATAGTGTCGTATATTTATCAAATCATTGTCCTACAAGAAGCCTATAGAACAAAAGATCATAAGAAGCATGGAGAGGAAGAAAGCCAAGTGTTTCTCATTTGCGAGTTTTTGGAAGCACTGGCTATACACTAATACCAAATCAAAAGAGGTCCAAGCTTGATGATAAAAGCAGGAAGTACATCTTCATTGGCCATGACTCAAGTTCTAAAGGTTATTGTAATACCCCAATAAAACACCAAGTTTTAAAAGGCTAATAAATTACTACAAGGCAACAAAACATTTTCATAAAACATAGTTTTATAACCCAAAAACCTAAACCCCTTATGAGTAGCCCAAGCCCTTGGGCTCTTTTAAACAAAACCCAAGACACCCACTCTCTGACCGAACGTACGCTAGGGGGACCACCACGAGCGTTCGTTGACCAGTCTTTAAACTACTAGGTAATACCGAAACGTACACCTGAACCCTTTGATCTATTGTGTAATAGTACTCGGACGATTGCCCCTATAGTACTCGAACGTTCGCTGACAATTCTGAAATGTAATTTTAACCCATTATCCACCTTTTCAGAGGAGAGCACGCCCCAAGCCCCTATACATAGCCCTCCCTTCAACCCTTAGCCCTCCTCACACCAGAAAACTCTAACCCTAGAAGTAAGGAGTGATTTTGGAGGAGAAGGAGGAAGCCTTGGTGGAGTTTTGCCATCATCAACGTAATTTCCTATTCATTGCCTTAGCTTTCATGTTGTTATTACTGGTTTATTAGTATTATAAGTTTTCAAGGTGCCTTGGACAATTCTTAATACCCATTTTCTTAAAACAACCAAGAAGGTTTTAAAAGATTTTTCAACTCGCCTTTGATTTCTTTGAGTTTGCATATTAGCATAAAATGTTACTTTACATGTGACCATTAGGAGCCAAGGATGAGACTTACCACACCCTCGAAACATAAAACCATGTTTGGGGCTTCTAGCTGAGCATACGCCCACGGGGCCGAGCGTTCGCCCAGAGAGTAGGGCGTAAGCCCAGTAACCCAAATATGTGAGCTTAAGGTTTCAACTTCCCCATTTTTGTTAGATAGAACATATTGTGTCACTTGGAGAGTTCTCTAATACTGCATATAACGATGTGTCATATTTCATTATAGTAGGGATTTGTGATGTCAAAGGACTTAAGCAAGCGAACGAGGTATGTAAACACTAACGACTGCTTTCCCTAAAAACGTGCGATATGTTAGTTGACTGAGCACGTGTATGATATGGGCATGCCTACATTTTCGTATAACTTGGTAACTACTTTAATAACTGGTTGATAAGGTGCATTGTATGACATGGTACACTAGTACATGCTGTATAATGGTCATGGGCTTAGTATATGAACTTGATTCTTTGGTCAAATGTATCTATGGATGTGATATAATGGCCGTGGATCCAATGATTGACTGGCACAACCTTAATTGATGGGTCACTACAGGACGTACACCATTAATAGCGTGGGCCACTCGAGGTCAGACTCGGTCTGGCTACTAATATTATGGATGGTAGCGTGGGGCACTGGCATTTTATTACAAGTTCCTCGAGGCAGCACCAACCCAGCTAAGAAGGGGTAATATTTTGGGTAGACCACATATGATAATTATGATGTAATAAAGCATTAGTTTTCTGCATTAAAACACTTAGACAATTGCCGCTGGTAGTACACCCATTTCTTTCAACAAAAAAATATTTTTATGATGTATTAATAGAGACAACACCTCTCTCAAATCTTTGCAAATTGCACATTTATTTCTGCTCAATAATAATTGGCCCATATCGTACCCAATTGTGAGGTTTACTTTCTAAATCTTTAGACATATGCGGTTATTACATCTTGTAGGAAATCTCTTCCTGGAAAGAGAGGAGTGGCGAGGTTGCCACTACAGAATCACTTAAGATAGAGATCTTCACATTGTTACCAAGTTTGATCAGCTTATTATATCTACTAGTTGCTCCATGTCTGAATTTCTTGGATAATATATGCTTTCTTTATGGTTATCAAAATACTCAGATTTATCTCACGTTCCTATGCATTAACTCTGAAAATGCTTAGAGGGTCGGTTTCCTAGTTAGCTGTCAGCTAGCTATATTAGGGTAATTGCCAGTAATCCTATCAAACTGGTCCACACCAAATTTGATGGCGTTACAATTACAAGCTTTACAATCCAAATTCTGGCAAAATTGTAATTAGTAGAGATGTGGAGTTTGATAAAGAAGACTTTTGGGATTGGAGCGCTTAAGAGGAATAAAAATATGATTTCTTTCTTTTCTTTTTCTTTTTTCTTTTTTCTTTTTTTTTTTTTTTTTTTTTTTTTTTTTTTGAAGAGTAAAGAAATGAAAAACTCACTACACCTTCTCCATCACCAGCAAATTGTAGTACATCATCGTTGAAAGAATACGAGGATCATGTTCTACCCCCAAAATCAAACGCATAAGTGATTTATAGTAGCAACCCTTCCTTCACCGGGAACCTCCAAACTCTGAGGAGCATAAATGGAAATGGAGAGGTTCAAAGAGTTCTAAAAATAAGACAAGTATTTATAGATGTGTAATTTTATTTCTTTCTGTCTTAACAGGGATTATCTTTCATTAGGAAGGGAAGGCCAAAATCTGATATTTTGAACCATTCTCATCATAATGGGAGTTAATCCTCATTAAGACTCAAAGAGTAAAACGTAGATCTAAATACTCATCACGAGCCCGTCCTAACGGAACATCTGACGGGAAATCACCAAAAAACAAGTCAGAGTATTTTGGCCATACCTTTTTCAGTCGAGCTCCAAATGATGCAAACTCAATGGCAATGGAAAGATCTTTTCCTAATCTACAACTTTGTCTCTAATGAGCTTCTTCAAATTCAGACATTTGCTAGGTCAAAAATGACTCTCAGGGTTTTGTAGAAACCAGCTGCATTATGATGGGAATTCAACTCCGTTAGGACAGGAATTGGGCAGTAACATATTGTCAGTGCATTAGGAGGTGTGTCATGACTCCCAAGTGACAGGAAAAACATTCCCAAGTGATGCCCAACTGATGTCTGGGTGCCGAAATGATGTGGTATTTTTGTGTCCAAAAATATCAATAATAAAAATAACCACTCGCAATAGTACGAATCTTTGTAGGATACGGCTATAGAGAGGGTGTCGAACCTCAAGGACTGCAGGAGTTTTGTTATCAAATTCGAAAGATTAAAATTAACTTAATTAAAAAGAGAATTAATTTGATTTTCTTTAAAACTAAAGTGCATGAAAATAAAAGAGATTTAAAATAAGAGAGAGAGAGAGTGTAGGGTATTGACTTCACCTCTATCCGTACAACAATGGTTAATCATAATTAATTCCAGAAATTCATTCTATGCATGTTATAAATAAACAAGAAACTGCCTTATTAAAGAATAAGCATAATCTATCTTCGGTTGGCACGGATTGTCTACCTAAATTACATTAAACTAGGGTGTAGTACAATCCGTCTTCCCTAGGCATGGCCTATCAAATCCTATTGATCATAAGTCAATTAAACCCATTGTATAACCATCATCCTCATAATCACATAAAACAAGAATGATTTGAGATCAACAAAAGTAAAATACTTTCTAAGACAAGAGAAGAATTTCACAAATATTGACTTTGGAATTTAAGATCAATTGCATTTAATAATTAAGAACATAATCAAAAGGTAGCAATTCTCATAGTTATACAATCAACATGCATAAATTGAAAATTTAGAAATTAAATACAATCAAACCATTGTGCTTGGATAGGGTTACATCAACACCCCACGAAGGGGTTTAGCCGCTTATGATCTTCTAAGCTCCAAAGACAAATTTCTGATTTCTAGCTCTAGGAAGCGGTGTCTTTTTTCTCAATGCTTAGAGGCCTATTTATAGGGCTTAGGAAAGTCCTAGAAGCCCTAGTAATCTTAGAAATTTCGGAGATTTAAGTTCAAGTCCAATTAGGATAAAGAAAACCTAAGTCCAAATCGGAATAGGATTCGCCCAGAATTGCGATCCTATCTTGCGAGACTATTTTGGCATTGCGACGCTCCGAATTAGGAAAATACTATTTCACAATAATTTGTAGTAATTTGAGTTAGCTTTACAGTGCCGCTTGAATCACCTCAATCGGATATTTGAGCTGAAAGTTATGGCCAAAATACTGAGACATATGCAGAATCCAAAATTGAATCGAATCCGATTTTGATTCCAATTTGAGAAATTCCGAATTAATCCCTTCCTTTATTTACTTAAACTTAACCATAACATATAGGTCCTCTGTTATGATTGGCTAAGCTTAATCATCTCAAAGTGTGCTTTTAAGCCCAAAATCAATGGAATTAATTGTATCTTTATTTATAACCTGAAAACACAAAAACAAAACAAAATCAAACAAATAACAACGCTAAGGAATTAACATATCCAAATTAAGGGGCTTGAATGTGCAACATTCGGCGCTTATCACGAAACAATGTAGAACACTTCTATAAACACATCCAATATTTTTCCAAGAGCAATGGGAAGATAAATCATGGAAGCAAATCACATAGTCCCGTCATGAGCCTGTTCTAACACCCCATCCAACGGGGAAGGCAAAGAACTCTTACAAACATCCAATCTTCACCCTGACACTTGGGAAGAAAGGAAAATTACAAACAAATGTTTTGTTCATTAAATAAAGCCAAACAAAACTTAACAATCTCCCCTTTTGGCCATTTAATGACAAAGCCCAAAACACCTCCAATCTTCACCCTAACACAAGGGAAAGGAATTGGAAATTACAAACACATGTTTTGATCATTGAATAAGGCCAAATACAACCTAACAGTCGTGATCATTTTCGAGAGGAAGTTCTAGCTAGTGCAATGCCACCACACATGAGAAGTCTTCAAGAACTCTATGAGGTTACAAAAAATTTAAATGATGATATAACTATCTATTGTCATTTTGCGAATTGTGAACCAATAGATTTTGAGGAAGCGGTAAAAGATGAAAAATGGAGAAATGTCATGGATGAGGAAATCAAAGCAATTTAAACGAACAACACATTGGAGTTGGTGACTATTCCAAAAGAACATTAATCCATTGGAGCTAGTGAAGTATATGTTCAAGGCAAAGAAGAATGAAGAAGGAGAAATAGTGGATCCAACAACCTTCTGGAGTTTAGTTAGAAGTTTGAGATACTTGATATGCGCAAGACATGATATTTTCTATGCAGTTTGGCTTGTTAGTCGCTATGAAATCACATACCATAACTCATTTCAAGGCGGCTAAAAGAAATCGTTATTTTAAGAAGGCTAAAAAAAATAAAGTTTAAAAGGGAGTGTTGAATAATAAACTTAATTTTAATAACATTTATTTTAGTCTTTTCATATTTCGTATGTTACCAAGTGACTTGAAAATTTTATGTCTTTTGGTTTTTGAAGAGTTATTTTACATAAAAGTTACATAAGAATTATATGAGATGAAAATGAATTACGTTAATGTGAAAAAAGTTAAAAAGGTCATTTGTATCATATAAATACCAATGTAAGCAAGTTATTTTATCAAGTTGAATAAAGGAAAACAAATTCCTCTTCCTATTTTGTGTTTTTTTTTTTTTTTCTTTTTTCTTTTTTCTTTTCTTTATATATATATACGTGTTGTTTCCAATTTTCAAAGTTAAACATAGTCCGTAGCCTATCTATTTCAGGATTTTTGTTATTGTGATTTTTCTTTGATTCCCTTCCCCTACTTATTTTAGCAAAATAATTAATGTTTTATTTGCTAACATAACATGCTTCTTAGATGGACCTAGGAAATTTTATGGGAGGAGACCAGTCAAATTTTTTTTTTGGTTCTTTAGAATTTTGTTATTAAAAAAAATTATTTTAGTTGTTTTTTATAAACTAAAGACTACCGTAAGGACAAAAAAAAAAGTGAACATTTGAAAGTAAGGGCCAAAAATAAAAAAAACTTAGTGGGTATGGGCCAACAAAATTAAAAATATGGCCAAAAGTTTTTATCAAAAAATTTAAAAATAGGGTCAATTTTTTTTTTTTGGGAGGGGGCCAAATGACTAAAATTAAAACTTTAACTTAACTTTTTTTTTTTTTTTTTTTTTAAACTTATAATATTTTTTTTCCTTATTTTGGGGGGACCATGGCCCACCCTGGTCCCCCCTCCCTCCGTCTCGGCTTCTTACAACAGGAAACAAGCAGAGCTTGGTCTTCGCTAATGACAAAAGCTTGGTCTTTGAATTCATTGCACGATATGGAGATCCACCACATAGAAGACGTGCAAACAAGCACTATAGTATGATAAAACATTATGTTATGCTTCATCAATACCAAGGTCGTAGATGTATTGGTTATGGCAAACATTAGCTAAATCGAAATTAGCCCATCTAAGAAAATGCACAAAATGAAAATCTAGCGAGCGAAAACCAATCAAAATTCCAGCGTTGGACAATAACTTGAAATGGGTCTTCTCGAAGATAGCTAACATATTTTTGCAATTCTACTCGATTGATCATTAGATTCGTAGACTCATATAATTCGTAAGCAAATTCAATGATAAATTTACTCTTTCATTTATACAAAAATAAGTGCAAAATGATACGAAAAATTATTTTTATTATTGCTCTTTGCCAAATAGAAAAAACTTATATATGTAATTGTCAAAATCTTATAATAACATGAAAGTTCAAAACACATTGTGTTGACTGATAGTGCCTCGAAAAGCAATTAAAATACAAATCGATTCAATCGACGTAATTAAATGATATCCATATCTCTATATACCAACAGAAATCCAAATTTAGCAATTGTCTTTATCCCTTTTTTTTCTCTCTCCCTCTAAAATTATTGAAATCCAACTATATGCCAAGAGAAGTCCAAAATGGGAGAGGCTTACATGCGGTCCAACAAACTACTGCAATCTGCGGTAGTTTGGTTGGAAGGTTGAGATCTTCCAAGGAAATTTTAACCCCAAAACGGCAGTAGGTCATGATTTAAAAAAAAAAAAAAATTGACGGCAAGAAGGATGCCCGTTAACTCCCATCCAAACGTCCTTTCTCCTTCTTATTTTCTTCCCAAAACTTCTCTCCACTCTCCACTAGTATTCCCCCCGGAGCGCTATGGTTAGAAAAACCCAAAATCAACGTCGGCAGCCCTGAAATGTGGGAAAACTTGAAGCTACTAAAGACTCCCAAAGCTATGACCTCAGACCCTATGTTTCCAGCTACAGAGGTAGTTCATGACTCTCCTGACTCAAAATGAAATCACAACCATAAAATGGCCCAAAAACATAAAATTCGCAATGCACATCATCTAATTAGAGAGCAGAAAAATGTAGAAAATAATCAACATTTATTTTCTGCAGCAATATTAAGTGCTTTGTCATTCTCGGCACTTTCCTCCTCTGCAGATTTGAAAGCCCCTACAGTTCCGGTAGCTACTACAGCCAATTGAGCGCCGTGGCCAGACTGCCGTGATCACTAATCACGCCGGGTGCATCGCCGCTCTTCTGGGCAGAGGCGGCGACTCCATTTTTGGGTAGAGAAGTTGCGCCACAAACCCTAAGAAATATCATGTCTATTGATTTTGGGTTTTTCTACCCATAGCGACAGTCGGATTGGAAGCATAAGAGAGGTCACACCGTCGTTTCAGGGCTGCCGGCGTCGACAAGCATCGAGAGACTGGAGATTTTGTCGATTTTGGGTTTTTCTACCCATAGCCCACCAGAGGGGAATACTGGCAAGGATCTGAAATATTTGTGGAATGTGGTTTTTTGAAAAAGAGAACAAAGAGAGAAGTCTTGGAGAAGAGAGAAGACATTTGGATGGGAGTTAACGGAGCATCCCTTCCTGCCGTCAATTTTTTTAAAAAGAAATCATGACCTACTGCCGTTTTAGGGTTAAAATCTCCTTGGAAGATCTCAACCTTCCAACTAAACTATCGCAGATTGCAGTAGTTTTGTTGGACCGCATGTAAGCCTCTCCCGTCCAAAATATAGCTGTTGTCTTAAATGTCTGGTGTTTACAATGATTCAACTAGTTTATTAAATACTACAAGTCTCTCTTGAGTCCCTCCAAAAATGATACGGCTATTAAAATCATCATTAAGTTTGTGATTGATCATTATTGAATTTTGATCAAATTGTGATTTTAATAGTCGTACCATTTTTGGAGGAACTCAAGAAGGATACAAGAGAGACTTCTAGAATTACTCAGTTTATTCTGATGTCTTGAGACAAATTTCTGGTCTCTAGTTTATATGTTTTTATTATTTTTTTTATTTATTTTTTTTTTGTCCTAAGCAGCTAGCCATGTGATATATGTTTTATTATTATTTATTTTCTAAACAGTTGCGTACGCTATAGTCCAAAAAATTGCATGGAACAAAATCACAAAATTAAATGGTTGACTTATGAGCTTAAAAGTGTTTTTAATACTCAAAAGTCTGTTTGTAAAAAAAAGTATTCGTTTAGTAAAAAAATTAAAAGCGTTTTTAAGGGTCTAAAAAGCGTAAAACTGGTCAAACCGTACTTTTAGTAAAAACTTAAAAATAAAGTTTTTACCCAAAAGCATTTTTTTGACTTAAAACCTCTATTTCTTAAACGTAATCTCAAACATACTCTTAAAAATGGACCAAGATAGCCTAGATTCTTAGACTATAGGAGATTTTTTATTTTTTATTTAATTAGATTAAAAAAAAAAAAAAAACCTCATCAATTTAAGCGCCCACGTAGATGGGCGGTGGTAGGGGCTGGCTATATATTGTTTAAATACGCCCAGCCTCGGGCCTCGGCATGTCGTCGATAGTTGAATAGAAAAACAAATTGGATGACAATGGAGAAGAGCAGCAACAGAGTCTGCGTCACCGGAGGTTCAGGCTATATTGGCTCTTCCCTTGTGAAAAAGCTTTTACAGAAAGGTTATACAGTCCATGCAACTCTCAGGAACTTGGGTCTCTCTCTCTCTCTCTGATTGTGGTGTTTTATATATTCAATTTCTTTTACTTTATTTATGGATCTTTTGTTTTCCTTCATCGATCTCTGCAGGAGACGCAACCAAAGTAGATCTCCTCAAGTCCTTGCCCAACGCAGCCAACAGATTGGTGCTTTTTCAAGCTGATATTTACAATCCCATTGATTTTGAGCCTGCAATTAAAGGCTGCCAATATGTCTTTCATGTCGCCACCCCGTTGCTACATGACACACAAAGCTCCCAGGTCTGCGAACTCTTTACATCTAATTTTTTTTTTTTTTTTTTTTTTTTAAGTTTTGAAAAAACTCACGAAAAATAGTTATTTAACGATTTCTACTCTATCTCAAATTTATTAATTTTTGTAAGGTAAGTTCTCCGAATATGAAAGTTTTTTAGCTTTTTAAAGGGCATTTATATATTCATTTTTCTTCTCTCTCATTTGTCGACAACAAAGAAATTAAGAATTAAAAAAGAATATTTAACTAGCACTTGCACTGCATCAACAATTATTTAGCTAAGATTTAACTGAACAACACATTTTCTTATTTTAGCTACTCACTTTTTTAAAGCACCTCTATTTAAAATATAATTATTTTTATATACTTTCCTTGTAGTAGCTCAGCAAATTTTTAACCGTTTTACTGAACAGGATGTAGAGCATGTTTTTGCTACAAGGTTAAGCTTTTAGCTATTTTGTTAAGCACAATGTGAAAGTTGTTGGAAGTGCAAATAAAAATGCAAAGTCAAAGAAAACATGCAAGAAGGTTGTACACGTTTCCTTCTAATTAATTCTAGTATTTCGGCCAGCTTTCTTTTATTTTAATTAGCTTAGTAAATTATGCATGTCTTAGAAGTCAAAAGAATATTTGTTAGGCGGCAACCTTATTAGACTTTGTGATTTTTAGTTTAAGCTCTTGAGTGCTAGCCACCTTTGTGGACTTTGTAACCATAGTATTAAGTGCTATAATTGTTAGAGCAATTTTTATTAACTTTTGTAAGCTAGTAATGTATGTGTTCACATGTAAGAAATCCTTATATAAGAATATTATGTATGTTAGATTAAGTAAGCAAGAAGCAAGCAAGTGGAAGCTTGATATTTCTCTTTAATATTAAAGTATTATTTTCATCTTGTCTTTTGTTCTTTCTATTTTTTGAGTGTCCATGTATTTGGGTATTGGTTTGTAAACTTAATCCCAACAAATTGGTATCAGAGCTAGTTTATTCCTAGCATTGTAGTCATGGCCTCAGATATGGTGCAAATCCAAGTTCCTCAGTTGAAAAAGGAAAATTATGAGAAATGGTGCATCCAATTCAAAGCATTGTTTGGATCACAAGATCTTAGGGAGATTGTCAGTACCGGGTTCGTTGAGCCCACTCTGGAGCAAGAAGCCACTTACACTGCAGATCAGAAAGTCACCCTCAAAGATTAAAGAAAGAAGGACAAGAAGGCGTTGTATCTCCTTTATCAAGGATTTGATGATTCAACATTTGAGAAGGTCGCTGAAGCGGCAACGAACAAAGCAGCAAGGGACACCTTGAATACAATTTTCAAAGGTGTTGATCGAGTGAAGAGAATTTGCCTTCAATCATTAAGGGCTAAATTTGAATCTGCCCATATGAATGAAGGAGAAAATGTCTCTAATTATTATTCTCAATTACTTGTAATCGTGAATGAAATGAAGAGAAACGGCGAAAAACTTGAAGATGTTTGTGTCATGGAAAAGATACTTTGATCCGTCACGCCCAAATTTGAGCACGTGGTGATGGCAATTGAGGAATCAAAAGACTTGGAGACTATAAGTGCAGAGGACCTGCTGGGATCTCTTTGAGTTTATGACCAACGCATTTTGAAGAATGCAAGCGCCACATCTCTTGAGCAAGCTTTGGAGTCAAAATTAAATTTTGACAAACCAAAGGGAGGACGTGGACAATGAATCTAAGATGTGGTGGTGCCAACTACCGTGGTTGAGGTCAAGGTCGAGGACGCGGTAATATAAATGATCGTGGACCATCTCAAGAAAGGAGAAATTTCCTGACCAGAGAAAGCAGAATGTCCAATGTTACAACTGAAGAAATACGGATATTATGCCTCAGAATGTTCGTACAAGAATGATGACCATGTCAACCTTGCTGAAGCATCAAGCAGTGAGAGTAAGAATTCTACTCTCTTATTGGCACACAATGATTCTAGTGGTCAACATGATGTTTGGTACCTTGACTCTGGTGCAAGCAATCATATGTGTGGAAGAAAAGAAACTTTTGCTAAACTCAAAGAAGGAGTTTGTGGAAGCGTGAGCCTTGGAGATTCCTCAAAACTTGCAGTTGAAGGAAGAGGAAAAGTCCGGATCTTCCAGAAAAAGGGCAAGGAAGAATTCATCTCTGATGTTTACTATGTCCCAAGTATGAAGAACAATATCCTAAGTATTGGCCAGCTTCTCCAGAAGGGATATATTGTACACATGGAGAATAATGTTCTCTCTCAAAGAGAAACAAGTGGAAGGCTCATTGCACGTGTTCAAATGACCAAGAACCGTATGTTTCCTTTGACTCTGAATACAAAGATCAAGAAATGCCTTATTAGACTCATTAAAAACGAGTCATGGCAGTGGCATTTACAATTTGGCCATCTTCACTTCAATGGCCTGAAGCTATTATCCTCTGGTAGAATAGTGCATGGTCTACAACAAATTGATTCAGCAAACCATGTTTGTTAAGGATGCGTACTTGGTAAGCAGTCTCGACTCTCTTTTCTAAGTGGTATGGCATGAAGGGCAAAAGCACCACTGTAGTTGGTGCACATTGATATTTGTGGGCCATTGCATCCCATATCATTTGGAGGTAACAAGTACTTCATTACCTTCATAGACGATTTCATCTGAAAATCATGGGTTTATTTTCTCAAAGAGAAATCTTCAGCCTTAGTTGTTTTCAAGAACTTTAAGGCGCTCGCCGAAGCGGAGAGTAATTGCAAGCTTGTAGCTGTCAAATTTGATCGAGGGGGTGAGTACACCTCAAATGCATTTCAAGATTTTTGCAGAGAGAATGGAATCAGACATCAACTCAGTGCAGCCTATACCCCATAACAAAATGGGATAGTGGAAAGGAAGAATCGCACTATCCTTGATATGATGAGATCCATACTAAAAGAGAAAGGATTGCCGAAGCAATTGTGTGCGGAAGCTGTAACATGCTCGGTGTATTTGCTGAACCGGTGCCCAATAAAGATTGTCAAGAACATAACACCTCAAGAAGCATGGAGTGGATACAAACCTAGTGTTGCTCACCTTCGAATTTTTGGGTGTGTTGCATATGCTCAAGTTCCTGAAGCAAAAAGAATGAAGCTTGATGATCAAGGTGAAAAGTGTATTTTTGTTGGCTATAGTGAGGAGTCAAAGGCATACAAGGTCTATAACCTACTAACAACTAAAGTAGTGGTTAGTAGAGATGTTGTTTTCAGTGAAGAAGAATCATGGAATTGGAGCAACAAAGAAGCGAACAAAGAAAATTCTATCTTAGATGAATATGAAGAGCAAACGCCAGTTGTGACACCATCTGCCCCACCAACATCTCCTCAACCTATTTCACCTTCTTCAATACACAGAAGTCCTACATCTGGTACTTCATCTTCTAGTGACAATAGTAACAGAGGAATTCCAACTCCTATCAATATGGGAAGTCTCAAGGATGTCTATGAACGTTCAGAAGAAGAAGAAACAAATCTTTTCTGTTTCTATGAAGATCATGAGCCGCGAACCTTTCAAGAAGCTGTGAGATCAGCAATGGAAGAAGAAATCCATTGACACATGGGAGTTATTGACACTCCCACCAAAGAAGAAGACGATTGGTGTCAAATGGGTGTACAAGATCAAGCGAACTGCAGATGGTAGTGTTGATCGATACAAGGCAAGACTTGTAGCTAAAGGCTACAAATAGAAGTATGGAATTGACTATGAAGAAGTCTTTGCACCAGTTGCTCGACTAGACACAGTGAGATTGTTGATCTCACTTGCAGCCCATCATAGTTGGAAGATATACCAACTGGATGTCAAATCAGCTTTCCTCAATGGAGTACTTGAGGAAGAAGTGTACGTGGAATAACCAGAAGGTTTTATTTCACAAGGAGAAGAAGATAAGGTGTATCGTTTGAAGAAGGCTTTGTATGGCCTAAAGCAAGCACCACGAGCTTGGAATGCTCGTATTGATGATTATCTTCAACAAAATGGATTTATAAAATGTCCATATGAGCACTCTGTCTACATGAAGACTTACGACAAAGGAGAATTTCTGATACTTTGTCTATATGTGGATGATCTATTTTTCACTAGTAGTAGTGAAAGATGTTTACAGAGTTCAAGAAATCCATGTTCAAAGAATTTGAAATGACTAACAATGGACAGATGTCATATTTTCTTGGGATAGAAGTGAAGCAAGAAAATGTTGAAATATTTATCTCTCAAAAGAAATACACGAGATAGATGTTAGAAAAGTTCAAGATGGATAGCTATAATGCTGTCAACACTCCTGTCGCAACAGGACTGAAGTTGTCAAAAGAAGGAGAAGGAAAGCCGGTTTACTCAACCTTGTACATGAGTCTCATCGAAAGCCTGAGATATTTGACAATGACAAGGCCTGACATACTTTATGGCGTTGGACTCGTAAGTCGTTATATGGAGATACAAAGAGAATCTCATTGGCTAACTACAAAGAGGATTCTAAGGTATATTAAAGGTACTCTCAATCTTGGCCTTTTCTATACTTATGGTGAAAATGCAGAATTAGTTGGTTACTCAGAAAGTGACTGGGAGGTGACCAAGATGAGAGAAAAAGCACAACTGGTCATGTGTTCTATCTTGGTTCCATTTTTTCTTGGACATCAAGGAAGCAAGCAATGGTAGCTCTGTCCTCATGTGAAGCAGAGTATATAGCAATTTCTTCTATTGTTTGTAAAGCCATATGGTTAAGAAATCTTTTGGAGTTACTGAATCACCCACAAGAAAAATCTACTATAATTCATATGGACAACAAGTCAACAATCAAGCTCTCAAAGAATCCAGTGCAATATGGAAGGAGCAAGCATATTAATACCAGGTTTCATTTTTTGAGGGACCATGTGAAGCAGAATACAATTGAACTTGAGTATTGTAATACCAAGGAGCAAGTGGCTGACATCTTCACAAAGCCACTGCCAGTCGAACCCTTCAACATTTTACGTGAGATGCTTGGCATGAAGGCATTTTGGTTTGAGGGGGTGTGTTGGAAGTGTAAATAAAAATGCAAAGTCACAGAAAGCATGTAAGAAGGTTGTACACATTTCCTTCTAATTAATTCTAGCATTTCGGCGCAACTTTCTTTTACTTTAATTAGCTTAGTAAATTATGCAATGCCTTATAAGTCAAAAGAATATTTGTTAGGCGACAGCCTTATTAAACTTTGTGATTTTTAGTTTTAGCTCTTGAGTGCTAGCCACCTTTGTGGACTTTGTAACCATAGTATTAAGTGCTATAATTGTTAGAGCAATTTTTATTGACTTTTGTAAGTTAGTAATGTATGTGTTCATATGTAATAAATCCTTATATAAGGATATCATGTACGTTAGATTAAGTAAGCAATTAACAAGCAAAAAACAAATGGAAGCTTGATATTTCTCTTCAATATTAAAGTATTATTTTCATCTTATCTTTTGTTCTTTCTATTTTTTGAGTGTCCGTGTATTTGGGTAGTGATTTATAAACTCAATCCCAACAAAAGTAAAGAAAAATTTGAAAATTTTGGTGTTTAATTTCTTTTAAAAGTAGCTCTCCAAATTAAAAAATAAATAAATTTTCCTCATCAAATTTAACTTTTGTTTAACAGCTCACTAAGAGTGCCTTAGTTATCTTATATGTTCCATGCTAAATACAAAGAATTTTTCTAAATAATTGAAGTCCGATAATCTGAAATATAGCACAAGGATACAACTGAGGCTGCTATTGCCGGGGTTAGGACCATTGCCGATTCATGCATCCGCTCACAAACCGTTAAGCGATTGATCTACACTGCCTCTTTGATGGCATCCTCACCATTGACAGAAGATGGAGCTTCTTTTAAGTCTTGCATTGATGAATCCTGTTGGACACCTCTTGATGGCTCATTCACTTATTCTAATGATTCTTTACTGGTAGTTTCCTTCTATATTTCTGAAAAAATATGTCTCATTAATAATATGTCTATAATCATTCATAAAGTCATGAAACTTTAATGATGGGTTTAATTTTCTGGATTTTTTGTTGTAGGCATACACTAAATCAAAGACTTTGGCAGAGAAAGAGGTGCTGAAATATAATGAATATGAAAATAGCAGCCTAGAAGTTGTAACACTACCTTGTGGCCTTGTGGGAGGAGAAACTCTCCTTCCATATGTGCCTGGAAGTGTGGAAGTCATTTTATCACCACTCACAAGCAATTTGTTTTGGCTTAATGCATTCAAGTTTTTGCAAGAAGTTTGGGGTTCAATTGCTCTTGTACACATTGAAGATATCTGTCGAGCACATATCTTCTGCATGGAAAAGCCATCAATGAAAGGTAGATTCATCTGTGCTGCCACCAATCCAACCATCAGTCAAATTGCAGTTTATTTCAAGAAGAAGTTTCCAGAATACGAGATAGCAAAAGAGTAAGACTTTTATTTAAAATTTGATTTTCTTCTAAGAAGATTTTTCAGAAAATTAGTTCTCTGCATGAACAAGACTTTTTCTCTGAGTATGACAATAATGGAATTTTAATTAGATATTTGGAAGGACCAGATGAAGGAGTAGTTAGATGTGATTCCACAAAGCTGATGAAGATGGGGTTTGAATATCTATATGATGAGAAGAAGATATTAGATGACAGTGTGGCATGTGGAAAGCGATGTGGAGCTCTAATGTAATGTCCACTCCTTGTTCTTGAGGAACTATAAATAAGCCTGTATTTTATTTTATTTTATTTTATTTTTTGTTTTGTTTTTTTTTTTTTTTTTCTATAAATAAGCCTGTTACATTGCCAGTAAGAAGGTTGTGAGATTATTGTTTAGACAAAAAAAAAAAAAAAAGTGATGTAGCATATTGTTTAAAATCCCAAAGAATTCCAAACTATAATTCTTTTTTCTCTTATTTTCTTTCATCACTTTTAATTTTTTGCTTTTTGGCTCTTCATTCTTTATTTCTTTGTTATTTTATATGATATACTTACTATAAGACGCCTGTAATTTTAATTAGCTGATCGTTGTTACGAGTTCTAGCTGATCGTGTATAGTTGATTTTAGTAAACAATTACTAATTAAATCATATTTACAATTGTTTATCTTACAAGAAAAATAAACTAGATTAATCATATTATCTATTCAGAGTAATAAAATAACAAAACATAAAAATTTGATTAGTAATTTTACATCTCAAAAAGCTAGAAGAATTAGTTTTAAATTATAATTTGGTATAAAATTAAATACCGGGATACCAGAAGAAAACAAGTAAAATAAACAACATATGAACAGATGATATCGATCTATGCAGTTATATCCCAAATGAGAAAGAAAATGAAGACAAAAATAAAAAATAAAAAAATCCTATTATATATCCAAATAGTTTTAAATTCAGATATTGCATGTTTATGGGTGCTCGATCTTGTCACTCTAATGATTTTTCAATTAGCAAAGACAAAGTCCTTGACAATGACAAAGGCCAAAGGGTTCCACTTTATATATTTATTTTATTAATTTTAGGGTAAAGTCTACATACACCCCTCAAACTATCACTCAATTGATAATGTCCCCTCAAACTTTCAATTGTGACAATGTTCCCTCCAAACTGCCAAAACATTGTCAATGTCCCCCCCAATACTAGCAATAAGACAAAAATGTCCCTATAGATTTCTCAATAAGACAAAAATACCCCTATAAATTCAAAAAAAAAAAAAAAAATTTGATTTTTCTAGAAAACGAAAAATTTTAATTTAAAGATAATATTTAAAAAAAAAAAGATTTTAAACAAAAATTTTTAATTTTTTTTAAACGGAAATTTTTATTAAAAAAAAAAAACTATTTTTTTTATTTAGTTTTAAAAAACAAAAAATTTAACGAAAATTTTATTTTTTTAAACGTAAATTTTTATTTAAATAAAATTATAAAACAAAAACTTAAAAAAAAAAAAAAAAAAAAAAAAAAAACGAAAATTTTCAGTTTTTATAAAAAAAAAAAATCGAAATTTTTTTAATTTTTTCATATAAAATTGATTTAAAAAAAAAAAAAAAAATCCACCATCGTTTGGATTTTTTCTTTCCTTTTCTTTTTTTGTTAGTTTTAGGTTTTTTTCTAGAAGTTTTAGTTTTTTTATTATTATTATTAATTTTACTAAGGGTAATTTAGTTATTGGGGGGAACATTGACAATTTTTGATAGTTTGGGGGGGGAGACATTGTAACAATTAAAAGTTTGAGGGGGACATTGTCAATTGAGTGGTAGTTTGTGGGGGTTATGTAGACTTTTCCCTTAATTTTATTATATAGTTTCGTGGGATACGAAGAACCCAAGATCATGAATACTTAATTACCAAATCCCCAAGCTTTGACCAACACAACGTCAAATTACAAAGAGACCAATGTCCTCCAACCTCAAATTTACGCAAATCAACCAGAATAATTAAAAAATAAATAAATAAAACTGAGAAATTGTTAAAATTGAGAAATCGACCCGTTAGCTAAATGAGTCGTGTTTAGGTTTACCCTAAACGGGTCGCTGGTCATTACTGATCGTAAATGGGTTGACCCGCCGACCCGTTTTGCCACCTCTACTTCTTCCTTTGCTACTGTGGCCGCCTAGCCTTTCTCCACCTTCCCACTTTCCTCCCCCGCCATCACCATCTTCTGCATCTTTTGCTAGGTTGGCCTTGGCTTTGGATAGGTTCGTTTCTGCCCGATGTACCGCCCTCTGCCTGGTCCACCTCAACGTGTGCCCCACCACCTTGCTAATCGGATCTGCACATGCCTATCCCACCTTTTTCACTGGATCCATCTCTCTGGCTGTGGTTTGATTTCTATTCTCTCCGGTTGTGGTTTGATTTCTATTCTCTCCGGTTGTGGGTTGATTTCGTTTTTGATTTTATGTATTTGCATTCCTTTTTCTCCCTGTTTATTTTCCAGTTATCTTGGTATGTTGTTATTTGTTGCTTTTGCTTGTTTGACACACTCTGTGGGTGCTACTTTTGGGGGATTCACTCAAACTCTCCGCCCATTTTGTTTGTGTGTGCCACCGATTTCCTTCGCGTCCGCTTTGCTGCCCACCGTCCGCTACTGGGTCCTTTCTTGCGTCCCTCAGCGATGAGCTTCCAACGCCACCTTCCGCGTCGGTTTATGGCTAGCACGCGATCGGCTTTCTTCCGGCTGCCATTACCCACATTGTGTGCTTTTCCTGTTTTTTCCCTCTATTGTTGACTTCTTTTTGTTGTATTTCCGTTTATTCCTGTATTTGCTTGTATTTTCATTTATCCCTTTATTTTCTTGTACTTTTTTCTTTCCTTTTTTTCGCTTGTAATAAGACTATGTCCTCTCTCTTTGATATGCCTGTTACTACTTTTACCAGACCTTTGGGTTGTAGATGTGAATGATATCTTGGCGTTCGGGTCGAGGAAGATGAGTTTCGACATGGGGTTCTTTGCTCTTATGGCCGAGGAATAAGCGCTACCTATGCATTAAATTGTGTATGTTTTGGTGCCAATATGATATTAAACCTGATGAATAGTCATAGGTTAGCGAATGTTGTTTGTTATGATTGATTGATATGCTGTTGACGCCTGCATTTTTATCTTTGGCTATGATTTTTTTTCAGAATTTTTTGCTCTGTTTGTAAGAGCTATTCCTTGCGACTTTTATCAATGAATGATAATGAAATGTTTTCCTAAAAAAATAAAAAGAACAGGACCGAAGATTTGATTCTATCTCACATCAATAACTCATATTTCGGAAACTTAAACATGAACGTTGATATCTTTGACCAGAGAAGATTGTTTCCACCTGTCTCCTTTTTTTGCTTACTGTTTTGAGTGGTAGGAAGTCCACATTTCGGAAACTTAAACAAGAAGGTTGATATTGACCAGAGAAGATTGTTTCCACCGGTCTTTTTTTTCTTCCTGTTTTGAGTGGTAGGAAGTCCACATAACTTTTAATTAAACCGTTCCAACCGAATAAGTTAGTTCCTTTGGACACGACGACGTCGTTTGTTTTAAAATATTCCATGAGAAATAGAATTCACATCTTCTCATGGTATTGAGTGTAATCGTTTTCATGGTCCGCCTCATTTGACAGTACTCTTGCTATTTCTCTATCTCTTATTAATTGAATTTGTAGGATTAATATATGGGTCTTTTAGATCCAATGATGATGAATTTAAAAATATATAACATTTTCAACTAAATAATTTTTTTTCTTTTTAGCAAAAAAAAAAAATAAAAACATTAACAAATAATTTAAAATACAAAATACTCAAACACTTAAACTTACTTTTAGAGAACAAAGTCTGAAGTGAATCATCTTTTCCGCTGAGCGTTGTGAATCTATTCTTTTTTAATTATATAAAAGTGATATGATTGGAATACGAAAATAGCTTAACATACATTTCCATAAAAGACAAAAAATATTCTCAAACACTTAAGCTTACTTTTAATTTTATTTTACACCAGCATATTTTTTCAATTAAAAAAAAAAAATCATCTAAAAAGTTATCTTGGGTTGTGAACAAAGTTTGAAGTGAATCATCTTTTCCACTGAGGGTTGTGAATCTTTTCTTTTTTAATTGTATAAAATTGCAATGATTGAAATGAGAAAATAGCTTAAGATTTCCAAAAAGGTCGTGTTTGGTGATTTGTGTGGTGAAAGTGTATTGGGTGTACCTGGTGCATACTTTTGTATCACCAATTAGAAGGTGACACTTAAGTCAATTTGAGCATACTTAAGTTTAGAAAAAAAAAACCTTGTTGCACCTGATTATACCAGGTTTGAGAAAAAAAAATTTAAAAATTAATTTACAAAGAAAACACAAAAAACAATTAGAAGTGGTGGCTGCTAACTTGTGGCAGCCACCACAAGTGCTTGATGGGGGTGGCTTACGCGAGCCACCCCTAGGCCTAGTGGTGCCTGCCGGCCAACTTAAGTGGGGGATGGGTGGCCAACCAGACATTCCTTCTATTTTTCTCAATTTTTTTTTTTTTTAAAAAAATAAATTAATTTTTTATTTGATTTGTGATATGATCTAGTGTAATTAAAGTTTTTTTTAAAAAAAAATTTAAGTTTGGTAAATTTGACTTAGGTGTCGTCTTCTTATTAATGGCACAAAGATAACCTTTTGTCTACCCTCCGAATCTAAGTTATTCTGGGGGTGTTTGGCAAAGGTGTTGGGCCAGCCTAGATGCTGTAGATTTTCGATATATGTGTATTTAATAAAATAACTTCTAGTAGAATTACCATATTAGCCTTCACTTTTTTTCTTTTTGTTTTCTAGCACTCTCGATTACCCTCCATCTCCCTCACTTTCTTTCCTCTCCCTGTCTTCTCACAGCCGTGAATTTCACATTCTCACTCTCTGCTCTCACAGCCTCTCGCCCTCTCCACACTCTCTTCGCTTGCTCTGTTCTATTTTTTTGTCCACCGCCTACTCTATTTCTTGGGTATTTGAAAGAAGGTTTCCAAGCTCACAGCTATGAATTTCACATTCTTTCACTGCCATGTCTTCAAAGGCCAGGACTACGAGGCACCTTTTCTTTTCCATTCTTTGTCTTTTCATTGAAATTTTTCTGTGTTGATTGTTGTGGCCGTGGGTTAGTTTTTCTGAGGTTTTGCAGAGAAGTTGTGATTCTTTGAATGATATTTTTGTGTTGTTGTTCTGCGATTATGGGTAATTCCATTTTTGTGCCTGGGATCTTTGGGTTTTTCTTGATTTTTGTTTCTCGATAAGTTTTACCTGGGCCAACATTTTCTTCTTTTTTGTACTCCCCAATTACTTTGATGGACATGAAGCTAGCGCAGGGGGGACGCCCAAAATATAAAACCCTAACTATTTGCCTAGAGAATCAGTGAAAAATGAATGAAACTACTTTAAAATCCTACACACAGCAGAAATAACCGTAAAATCAGCTATAAAGGATCCAAAATCCCAATTTCCAAACATTTCCCTTCCCCGATTTTCTAGACAACCAAACAGGGAAAAAAACACAAAAAATATCCAGAGAAAAATAAGGGCAATATGGTCAAAGAAGCTGAAATATTGATGTTAAAAGTTCAAAATTGGATGGTCAACTAGTCAAAAGGTGAACAGGGTCTAGGACAACCCTGTTGCCAAACGAAGCCTCTCTTTTTGTGGATTGTTTTGTTTTCATTGTCTTTGACAATTCACTACTTGCCCTGTGATTTCGCGATGAGCAACTCTAACGGCGAGAGCGACGCCGTTTTGGGATCTTTCGCGAAGCGCGAGAAGCTCATCATCGACACCGACCCTGGCATCGGTGAGTTTCCGGTCTCCTTCTCTCTGTGTTCCTCCGTTTGGTTGCCGAGAAAATGTAGAAAAAGCGAAAACTTCAGCGGGAAAATTTAATACATCTGACGCTCTATTATTTCCTTTTTTTCTCGGCGTCCAAACGGAGATTTAACGTCTCTCGGAATTTGGCGCGTGAGATTTTTCGGCGATTTGATGTGTGTTGTTCTTGTTGATCAAGAGAATATATTTGATCTGAATTTGCATGTTGTGGAATTTAGTGGTGCTTTGGCTAAATCTGTTTGTTGTAGTGGCTACTTTGACTTCTTGTATATCTTTGAAAAGCTGTGTGTTGAAAAGGATTTTTCACTTAGTGATCACCTGTTTGATTGCTGAGAAAACTTGGTAAAAAAAAAAAAAAGACTGTGATTTTATATTATATATGTTGGTTTTGTTACCAGGAAACAACAATTATTTATTTTTTTTTTTTTTTAATGAAAATTAAAAATGACGGTCAAATTTATCAAAATTTATCTCAGTGATGCCAAATGAATTAGCAGTTGGTTGAGTGCATAGTTCAATCTTGTTGGTAGGACCTCAATAAACAATGGAAATGACAGATTTTCAAAATTTTATATATTTTTTTCCTTTTTTTTTGGGGGGGGGGGGGGGGGGGGGCGAAAATAAATATACCATTAAGTTTTTTATGTTGTATTTTGTTTTAATATATGCTTGATGTTGGGTTACATTACATATAGATATAATCCAAAAGTCGATAAAATAGTACTGGGACATACTTTTGCTAACAATTATTCCTCAGATTCTTAACATCCCAATTACATAAACATTAATGAAAGATATATTTACTCTTAATTTTCTTTTCCGGAGCCTAACAAGGCCTGTGCAATTTATTTCATCTATTCCCCTTTTATTTTATTTAGTATATTTCTCCCTCCCCATTCATTGTTCCAAGTCGATTGTAATCACTAGATGATAGTATCGCGATCTTGATGGCGTTTCAATCTCCGGAGTTGGAGATCCTGGGCTTGACAACAATATTTGGTAATGTTACTACAGAAGATGCCACTCGCAATGCTTTGCTTCTGGTATGGTTTTATATCATCAGTTGATTTTTATCTTCAGTTTCAGGGATATATAATTACTGATATTAATGTGCAAAATGATAGTGTGAGATCGCAGGGTTTCCAGGTGTTCCGGTGGCAGAGGGCAGCTCTGAGCCTCTAAAGGTATCTATTGTAACCCCCATGTTGTCTTTTTTCCATGTTGTTTTCTGCAACTCGGTATCTTAATCATGGTTCATTCTGGCGAAGAGGGGAAGGCCACCTGCTGCTTACTTTATTCATGGTTCTGATGGGTTGGGGAATGCATTTCTACCTCCTCCAGAGGTAAAGAAAATTGAGATGAGTGGCTCTGAATTTATGGTCGACAAAGTCTCTGAATGTCCTGGTGAAGTATCTATACTTGCACTTGGACCCCTCACAAATTTAGCTCTGGTAAGTTGCAGTATAATTTGTCTGCATTTTGCTGCCATTGAACTTTTAATGGAGAAATTTAAAGAGATGTAATGGAACTATCATGATCAGGCAATCAAGAGGGACTCTTCCTTTGTCAGCAAGGTGAAGAACATTGTCATACTTGGTGGTGCTTTCCTTGTATTGGGAAATATAAATCCTGCTGCTGAAGCAAATGTAAGTGCTGTTGTATGCATAATTGTTTGCTTCAAAGTATTGTTATATAATTTCGTGAAAGATCCAAAGATTATAGATAGGGGAAATTACAGTTTACCCTCAAAGTTGAGCACATTTTTTTAATTCTACCTCTAAGGTTTAAAAATTGACAATATAGCCTAAGAAGTATTTTTTTTTATTTTTTATTTTTATGTATTTATTTATTTTTAATGTGGACATTCTGTTAACAAATTCCGTCTTTTTGGACGGTGGGCAGGCCACATGCGACGCACGTGGCCTTTAAGCTCCAAATATGCCAAAATTACCCCTATGATACTTCAAAATTACCCAAAATGCCCCGTGCTTTTTTTTTTAATTTTTAATTTTTAATTAAAAAAAAAAAAAACACAAAGAAAAAAAAAATAAAAATTGGGGGTGGTTTCGACCACCCCATTTGGGCCAAGGGGGTGGCCGGCCACCCAAATGGGGGTGGCCGGCAACCCCCAATTGACCAACCTTTTTTTTAATTTTTGAATTTTTGAATTTTTTTTTTGGCAAAAAAACAGGGGCATTTTAGATTTTTCATATTCTAAAAAGTCACGTGAGATGCACATTTACTCTAAACTGTCCAAAAAGATGGAATTTGTTAAACATTGGATATAGAATCAAAAAAGGTGCACGACATCGGGGGTAAACTGTAATTTTCTCTAATATATATATATATATATATATATATATATATATATATTACAATATTGCATCACATAAAACCATTGTGACTTAGAAAGTTACACCATTTCCTGACTTGCAGATCTATGGCGACCCAGAGGCAGCAGATGTTGTGTTCACCTCTGGAGCAAATATTGTTGTTGTCGGAATAAACATTACAACCCAAGTCAAATTTACAGGTTTTTCTCACTTTCTAAACCAGCTGCTCGATGTTGTGCTACTTTCTGTGATTGGTGAAAAAATATCCTTCTAATAGTTGCCACTTTCTTATGGTTTCAGATGCTGACATCCTTGCATTGAGGCAATCCAAGGGGAAGTATGCTCAAGTCCTAAGTGACATGTGCAAATTTTACAGAGATTGGCATGTCAAGACTGATGGTGTCTACGGTAATCATTGTATAATATGCTATAAAAATTTTGGGAAAAGTGCACGTAACTTAAACTATCACTCAATGGTCTAGGGACACATTGACAATTTTTTGGTAGTTTTGAGGACATTGTCTCAATTAAAAATTTGGAGGAATGAGTTATTGTCAATTGTGTAGTAGTTTGAAGAGAATACGTGAATTTTTTCCTTAAATCTTAGGTTAAACATTTTAATTTATTCTGTAAGTTTGCTTTCAGGGATTTTCCTTCACGACCCTGTCAGTTTTGTAGCACTAGTCCGTCCCGATCTCTTTACATACAAGAAGGGAGTTGTTAGGGTTGAAACACAAGGCATCTGCCTGGGGCATACGCTTATGGATCACGAATTAAGTAGGTATGTCCAGACTTCAAAGAAACATACATTTTCTGGAGAATTCTTTATCTTTTGGTTTTTTATTTTATTTTATTTTACTGATACTTTTACTTCAATCTGAGATAGATGGGATACAGACAACCCATGGACGGGATATTCTCCTGTTTCAGTTGCTTGGACTGTTAATGTGGAGGAAGTTCTTAATTATATTAGAAATTTGCTGATGAAACCATGAAAGCAACGGCATATGGTCTCCTTCTTCCAGAAAGATGCTAAAGCCAAAAAAGAAGTTGGGGTGACATAGCGGAAGAGTAAGTAACAATAATCAGAGGCGTCTGCGTCTTCTGACCAAAAGATAAAACAAGCCCCGGCATGTTTAAAATAAAAAGATAAATTATAAAGAGTGTTTTGAGAGAAATCTCTAATTTTTAATAATTCAATTGAGTATCCATTTTACATTACAAACTAACTATTCAATTGAGTCTCTAATAATTCAAATACCTATTATTAGTCCTATAACTGAGCTAAAACGGGTCATAGACTTCAAAATGTTTAAAACAGAATTTTTGCCTGGCCACCAAACATTCTATCCAGATGGGGGAACGTTAGGGCTCGAGGTCGAGCCTTTGGCCAGTAAGGTGTGAACGTTCTCTGCGGGGCAAAAAATCCGCTTCAAACCAATCAGCCTCCTAATCACTTCTAAGGACACAACAAGGTTCCTACCATGTTTCTAGTCCAAAATAACATCTAATGTAGAAAAACATACGTCCAACAAGATTGAAATGCTAATTCACGCTTCAACCATGATGAAGAACTAAAACAAAATAAGTCCAAAACTAACATACAAGCTATGGAAAACACTTAATTATCATAATAACTAAGTAAAGAACAAGTTGCATTAAGAAGGTTACCTCTTAAAATAAGAATCTCCAAGAAAACTTTCTTTCTCCTCCTCACAAGTCACCAAACACTCAAGCGGGGTTTCTTTAAGGCTCAGAGGGCAGAATGTAACGCTCCAAAAAATGGCCTTAACTAGTTTGGTAGGGTTACTGACAATCACCCAAATTCAACTAACTGATAGCTAACTGAGTAATCGCCAATTTCAAATATAATCAAAGTAAATGCATAGGGAGGTGAAATTAACAAATTTGAGGTATCTAAAAATCATAACATAAGCATGTATTATCATTGAGCATAGATAGGGAGTCACTGATCAAGATGAAGATATTTTAGTCAAACATGATTATACGAAATGGACTTCTTGTAGGAGTGAAAAGGTAGGCAGTTATTAACTGCCCACTAACCGAATTAACCACTAACTGCTAACCGCATTAACCGGTAACCGCTTTTTAAGGCAATTAGGAAAAACCACTAATTGCCTTATATATATATATATGATGTCATATGTAGTATAATTTATATATTATATTACATAAAAACGTCGTTTCGATTTTTGTTTTTTTTTTTAAAAAAAAAATTAAACTTTTTAGTTTTTTCTTTAAAAAACAATTAGTGGTTATTAGAATTATTAACTGCTAACAGCCGGTTAACCGCTTAAGCGGTTAGTGGATTTTACTAACCGCCTTTCACCCCTAACCTCTAGCATATATTAAATAACATGATGTGGCAAACATGCCATTGACCCCTTCTCGAAAAGAGGTTCCCTAAAAATAAGTAACATACAAGCCGTAATAACTTTGTAAATCTAAAAATTTAGTAAGTAAATCTCACAGTTGAGTATGAAATGAGCCAGTTATTTATGAATGGAAATAAACGTGCATTTTCAAGTAAGAAATTGAATGAGGTGTTGTCTCTGTTATTTGTAGTGACCTAAATAATTAATTAGACTTAGGACAACTTAATAAGAAGGTTAATTGGACTTTGGGTCACTAGGATCACCTAGAGGGGCATTTTTGGAATTTTGGATCACAGAACTACAGCAGACAAACGCTTGTGTGGGAACCATACGCAAGCGCTCGCCTGACATCCGTACACGAGCATTCTTGTGGGGACTAAGTCGAGCCTCGTTGACCTCTTTTGGACCGTTGGTTTTTACCCGTGTGTGCCACCTGCAACTCTAACCCCTCTGAGCTACAGTACACAAGCGCTCGACCCTGTAGCACACAGCACACTTGCACCTTTTTAGAGATTCTCCTACTATGCCTAAAAAGCATTTTTGGCCCATTGTGAACAGTACACGAGCGCGCGCCCCTATGGTACATCGAGCACTCGTTACTTTTCAAATATTTACCGATTTGCTCTCAACCTCTTCCCCTATAAGTAGCACCCCTATGGGGAGACCCTGTTGGATTAGTTTTATGAGTGTTGTGAGCTTGTGGTGAGAAAGGAGGAGCTACTTGGAGGATTTAGCTTGTAGAGGTAACCTCTACCCTTTCATTGAGTTATTAGTTGATTCTTGCTTAGTAATTTATTGTAGGCTTTGATTTGTTTAGTCGTTCTTTCCATTAGAAATAATCATGTTATTAAAAGGCATCATGTTGGTTAGGAGTTGTTAGAAACCCTTTTTGGCCTTGGGACTAGTCGGAGGAAGGCTCGAGAAGCACTTGGGTCAAATGAGGTTCTACCTAAATCTCATTGGATGAACGCTCGTCCCTAGGTCGAGCGCTCGACCAGTGTTGTTCAAGGAATGGCCTTTTTGGCCGAGCACCCAACGATCTTTGTTTTCGAGTCTAGGGTTTGATTTAGTGGACTTAGGACTAATGGGAGATTTCCACAGATTTGGAGAGCCTGTAACTTTTGTAGGAGTACTCGGAGAATTTATTCAACCCGGGTGAGTACAAAATCACATGGATGCTTGTTGTTACTTTTCCCGCAATGCACGTCTATTTTATATATATCAAACACGTATATTTTGCAACTCTCATTAAATACATTTTGAAACTACTCTCAACTCTCTTTTGTTAAAACGTATTTAACAAGATAATGATGAGACTTGCAAAATCATGTATGTAAAAGATGGATAAGATTAATTGCATCGTATGACATGGTACACCGGTACGAGTGGGATAACGGCTATGGGCTTACTATATAGGTTAACTTTATGGTCAAATATGTGTGTGTGTGGGCTTTGGATCCAATGGCTTCGTGACCAAGCTCTGTCATTCCCTAATGCTTGGTCACTAGAGGACGTACATCATTAGTGGTGTGGGTCACCCGAGGTCGGACTCGGTCGTGCCACTAATGTTATGGATGGTAGTGTATAATATCCGGGGCACCGGTATTGTATTATAGGTCCCTCGGTAGAGCACCAACCCTGCTGAGAAGGGGTAATATCTCAGGTAGACCATACGATTGAACTATTACTGTTACTCATGATTATAAGCATATATTATATCTATATTACTTCCATGATAAACTGTCATATCATAATGTTGCATGTGCTTTATAAACAACTAAGATTACTATTTTAATGACGGGTACGTCATGTGCGTTTGTACACACTAAGTTGTCAGATTTACCCTTGTATTCTTTCCCCCTTTTTCTCCATATGTACAACTATGTTGTTATAGATAGTTTAGCTGAAGATGGGTACCGCGAAGCATCTGGTTATCTTGGAGGATTCAATACGGGAGATGCTTGAGGACCTATTGCAAGATTAGGCAGATGCTCATGGTAACTAGTACTTTTGGGTTATGATGTAGAGCTTTGATGCATGCTTGCATATTAAGGTATAGCATAGATCCCTTGTAAAAATGATTTGTATAGTGTGATTTCAGCTACTTTGATGATCCTTGGTAGATACTCTAGTTGTAATGATTAATGTTATAGAATCTTAATACTTCTCACTACTTAGTATCCTCTCTTTTTGAGGAGTAAAGGTCCCTGAGTCTTGTTCCGTGAGAAATATGGTTGGGAGACGAATCGTGGAGTTAATTACTATTTAATTAATTTTCAGGGCGTTACATTATTACACCATAAAAGTAAAGTTTTATTTTGATAATAAGTAGGTGTAATTCCAACGGCAATCACCTATAATTTTAATGCAGAAAAACTAATGCTTTAATAGGTTGTAACTATCATGTATGGTATACTCGAGATATTATCCCTTCTTAGAAGAGTTGGTACTGTCTTGAGGGACCTGTAATAAAATGTAGGTACCTCGATCATTATATGCTACTGTCCAAAACTAGCGGTTCGACCGATTCCGATCTTAAGTGGCCCACGTTACTAATAATATACGTCATGTAGTGACCTGGCAATCAAACATGACTGTCCCGATCATGAAACAACCATTGGATCCAAAGCTCATATAATATACCCGCACACATTTGACCATATAATCAAGTATATATCGTAAGTCCATGGGCATTATATCACACGTACCGGTACACCATGTCATACAACAATACATCTCATTAGTCAATTTTGGCTACTCAATGCTTTTCATAAGGCCAAAAAAATATATACCCACAACCTTCAAGAATGGAACATTTAAGATTGAATTTTATTTAATAATGTCTTTATTATTATTTGATTCCTTTACTTATTGCTATTGATTTTTTAAGCCTTATTTATTTCAGAATGTTGGAGAATCAAATGATATTAATGTATTTTTTAAATTAATTGGGAGCCTTAATTAAAGCATATATATTGATGACAATTAGGTCTTTAATTGTTTTATTTTATGGAAATTGGTTTATAAGGATTTATTAATTGAGGGGCCTCTTGCAATATGTAGCTTTTCTGCCAATGAGAGAATGAAGACAATTAGAATAGATGTGAGATTGAAATAGAAAAGTTTTCCAAGCTGGTTTCAAGCTATGGAAGTAGTAGTTTTTCAAGCTGGTTTCAACGCTGTGAAAGGACTGTGGTTTTGATTTATGTGTGATGATGAATGAAGAATGAATGGCAGACCACCTCAGTCGGAAGTGGGGGAGTTTCCCCCTCTCTGAGGTGGAAAAGGATGTGCTGGAGATCAATAACCATGCCTGGGAGGAAGGAACCACTCGGGGTAAAGCCTGTTTTGTAGGGAAATTGATAGCAGATCATCTGGTGAGCAAGGGGATTATCCGAGCCACCCTACTACGAGGTTGGAAACCGCCAGGAACCCCATCCTTCAAGGTATTGGGTGATAATATGTTTTTGGTGGATTTTGTGAATGAGAAAGACAAGAAATGAGTATTGAAGGGTAGGCCTTGGGTTTTTTAGGTTAACCTATTTGCAGTTGAAGATTACGATGGATTAACAATCCCGTTAAAATTCCCTTTTGATAAAGCAGCATTTTGGGTACGGATGATCAATCTACCCATGGCATGCATGAGTCTGACTGTTGGCCACCAGATTGGATCATCGATGGGTCATGTGGAAGAGATGGATGTGGATGAAGGTGGAATGGATTGGGGTGAATACCTGAGGGTCAAGATCACCCTTGATCTGCAAAAGCCATTGATAGGGGGGGGGGGGGGGAGAATTTTGAAGATAAATGGGTCCAAAGCACTGGTCTCTTTCCAATATGAATGGCTCCCTAAGATCTGTTTTAGTTGTGGGGTGATAAAGCATGGGGTAACGGGGTGCTCCGAGAGAAGTAATGGCCGAAAACAACATGCACCAACTGCATTTGGGCAGTGGCTACGACTGACATCCCCTAAAAGGGTGTTTGGAGGAAGGTTTGGCCAGGGAACGGAGAAAAAGAACCACCACAGCCTCTGCGTGAGAACTTGGGTGGCTTCGGACGACAGGGATATAAGGGTCAATATTCACCTGGTAGTCGGAGATTGTCGTACCAAAGTCAAGAAGGAGGTGGTTCGTAGTCATGGATGGCGGAGAGTGGGGATGAGTCACGTATGGAAAGAAATACGAGAAATCCAAATTTTTCATCCAAAGTCAGATCTCCGGTACCAACACGGAGCGAGATGGGAGGAAATTTGAATGTCGAGAATCAAGGAGGTGGAATGGGTGAAAATTTAAATGCAGAAAATCAAGGAGGTGTAATGGGTGGAAATTTGAATGCCGAAAATCAACGAAGAGTATTGGATGGGGATTTGGGAACCAAAACGCATGGAGATACAAATGGGATGTTTTTTGCGCAAGATCCCACGGAAATATTGGTTGAAATGGAGGAAGGTGATTGTGGGCATCATAAGGGATCGGCAACTGACTCTCTTAATGATTTTTCAGATGAGCTGGCACAAAAAGAGAGACGAACAGCAGGGCAAGTGGTGGAAGGGAGGCATGATGAAAATATTATTGGGCTTAATAACGATGGCGGGAACAGAGGGACAAAACAATCCAGAAATTCGGGTAGTAATTTTTTTACCATGTTTGACGTGGAGAAACGAATGAAATGTGCCCTTTCTGCTGAAACAAGAAGTACACGAGTGGTCAGTGATGAAACATGGAGGCATAGTGGTCAGTTAAAGCCCTCAGTGTTTACTAATGGTGACAATCGTGGTAAACGAAAGATGAGTGTTGTTAATGAAGGGGGGCAGACGTGGGGAAACCAGGTCATTTGAAGGGGAAAACTGGTGTGGTGTTAAAAAATGACAAAATTGGATTGGGAATGGCAGTGGCTGGTAACCAGCCCCGCCGACCGCAATGAGCAGCTTAAGTTGGAACTGCCTATGGCTTGGGAACCTTCGGACAGTTCGAGAACTTCGCCATTTGGTGAAAGACAAGAAACCCAACATAGTTTTCTTAATGGAAACTAAGTTACGTACGAACAAGATGGAACGAGTGCGAATTCAGCTGGGTTTTGAGCATATGTTTGTGGTTGAGTGTGTGGGAAATAGTGGTGGACTAGCTCTACTTTTGATGTCGGATGCTGGGGTGGAAATCCAAAACTATAGTCATTGACATATAAATGCGAAGGTGTGCTCTTCTCCAACTATACCACAATGGAAATTTACAGGTTTCTTTGGTCAGCCAAATCCTAGCAAGAGACTGGAGGCATGGAGTTTACTTCGACACATTGCTCGGATGGATCCTATCCCTTGGGTCTGTCCTGGTGATTTTAATGAAATCCTTAGTGTAGATGAAAAATTTGGAGGGAATAGACGCCAAAGGGGATTGATGGAAAATTTCCAAAATACTTTGGAGGTGTGTGGTTTATCGGACTTGGGATATAGGGGAACCCAAATATACATGGAATAATGGTAGAGAAGGGGATGATTTTACCAAGGAGAGACTTGACCGAGTGGTGGCAAATAGGGATTGGTGTGAACTACATCATGGGTTGGAGGTTGGGGTTGGGGTCTCACTTTGTTCTAATCATTCCCCACTTTGGGTGCTGCTGAAGGAAACATAAGGGACCACACAGAAGATTTGAGGCTGGGTGGGACTTGCATGCTAAGTGTCATGAAATCATAGCAAAATCGTGGGAGGGAAATATGAACCATGCAGCAGACCCGCGGCATGTGATGTTGTGCAAACTGGAAGAGTGCAAAAAATCGTTGATGCATTGGCAATGGGGAGAGGTGGAGAAACCAAACTGGGATTTTGGTGAGCAATGTAAATAGCTGGCTGTTTTCCAAGGGGCCGAAACTGCACCAGATGTGGGGAAAGCCATAGAACTCCAAAAAGACTTAACAATCTTGATGGAGCAAGAGGATTTAAAATGGAGGCAGAGGGCAAAAACGGATTGGCTTAAATTTGGCGACCGAAACTCGAAGTTTTTTCACGCTTGTGCAAGCCAATGATGGTAGGTGAATAAAATTAGTCAAATTCAGGATGAGAGAGGTGGTTTCTGGGACGGTCAAGAAGGGATTGGAGGGGCTTTTGAAAGCTATTCTGCTAGCTTGTTTACTGCAGGAGACACTGTTAATTATGATGTGTGCTTGGGTGGTTTGAGAGGATGTAAAACGGAGGCAATGAACAATTCCCTTGTGAGGCCTTTTACTGAGGAAGAAATTCGGACTGCTCTATTTCAAATGGCTCCTCTAAAAGCCCCTGGACTGGATGGCTTCAATGCTGGCTTCAAAAACACTGGGACATTGTAGGACCTGAGGTTTGCAAAGCTACTCTCTACTCTCTAAATAATGTTGTTCTTGATTGTGAGCTAAATTCCACTTTTATAGCACTTATTCCCAAAATTAAAAATCCCACCAGTGTCACGGAATTTAGACCGATTAGTCTGTGCAATGTACTCTATAAAATTATTTCGAAGGTTTTGGCTAATAGGCTTAAGGTGTTTTTACCTCACATTATCTCCCAATACCAGAGTGCTTTTATCTCAGGGAGGTTGATATCTGATAATATTTTGGCTGCCTATGAGACCCTTCTTACGATGCACACGCGGATGAGGGGTAAGAAGGGCTATATGGCAGTCAAAATTGATATGAGTAAAGCCTATGATAGGGTGGAATGGGGGTTTTTGGAGGTAGTCATGGGAAGAATGGGTTTTGCTCCGAGGTGGATTCAACTTGTCATGATGTGTGCTACTTCGACGCATTATGCAATTTTGGTGAATGGGATACCGACGGGGAGGATAATCCCTACTTGGGGTATTCGACAAGTAGACCCTATTTCTCCATATTTATTCTTGATTTGTACGGAAGCGTTGAGCTCTTCACTATTGGCGGCGGATAGAGAGGGTGTGTTAGAGGGAGTACCTACATCCAAAAGGGGTCCTCGACTCAATCACCTCATTTTTGCTGATGATAGTTTACTTTTTTACAAAGCGGATTTGGGTCACTGAAATAGATTATCTTACCTACTCCATAACTATGAATTGCCTCGGGTCAAAGACTGAACACTTCCAAGACGGCTATCTACTCCAGTCAGAACACCCCTCAAGCAGTTAGACAGACAATTCTTGATGTGTCAAGAATCCCAAGCTCCCAAAGATATGATAAGTACTTAGGATTGCCAGCGTTGGTGGGGAAATCTCGGACAAAAGAATTTAAGAGGATTATTTATAGAGTGTGGAAGTGTTTGCAAGATTGGAAACTTAAACTTCTATCTTAAGCAGGGAGGGAAATATTATTAAAGGCGGTGATACAAGCCATTCCGACTTATTGTATGAGTGTCTTCATGCTCCCCAAAGCCTTGTGCTCCAAGATCAATTCTCTTATGCAACAATTCTGGTGGGGAGCTTCGAGTATACATTGGATGAGTTGGAGCAAAATGGGTATTCCAAATTCTGAAGGAGGTATGGGATTTAGGGATTTCAAATGTTTTAATAAGGCACTCCTTGCTAAGCAGTGTTGGCGGCTTTGGCGGACACCGGATAGTTTAGTCTCCCAAATTATGATGGCAAAGTATTATGTCAATAGTTCCATTCTTGAGGCGAAATTAGGGAGTAAGCCCTCCTATGCATGGAGGTGTATCTTGAGCTCTTGTGATCTATTAAAGGAAGGACTATTTTGGAAGATAGGAAATGGAGAAAACACGAAGATTTGGGGTGATAAATGGGTTCCAATTCCTACAACCTATGCAATTCAATTGGCCCCAAGGGTGCTAAATCCGGATGCTAAAGTTGTGGAACTCATTGATCGAGAACTACATGGAAGGAACAAAAGGTTACTCGAAACCTTGTTTCTCCTTGAGGAGGTAAATACAATTCTTAAGATCCCTGTCAGCACACACCGCAATGATGTGGTAATATGGAGGGACACCACCAATGGCTTGTTTATAGTTAAGAGTGCTTACCATGGGGCTATGAGACAGGCAACACAGTTGCAAGCCAGCAGCTCTTCTAGCATTGAATACAAGGCGATGTGGGGTATTTTGTGGAGATCACAAATTCCCAATGTGGAGAAGAATTTCCTATGGAGAGCATGCCATAAGATCCTTCCGACAAAAGCGCTTCTTTATAGAAGGAAGGTCACCATGGATGCGTTATGCCTTATTTGTGCTCTTGAGGAGGAGACGTGTTTCCACATCTTGTGGGGCTGCCCCTCAGCGAGAGATGTGTGGAGTGGGAGTATAAAGAAGTTTCACAAGAGTTCTCTAACTGGTCCAGCGTTTGGGCAGGTGGTAGAAGTGATGTTCCAGACGTGCGACAAAGATGAACTTCGGTTGTTTGAGGGTATTGCAAGACGCGCGTGGTTCCGGAGAAACGAGTTTGTTCATGGGGGTTCTTTCACTCACCCGAACGTGCTGGTCCACCAAGCTAGAGATGCTATAGCTGATTTTTCTGCAGCAAATGCTCGAGAGGTAGCTCCCGTTTCCACTCTCGAAGAACCTACCGAGGGTAGCAATTTGTGTAGCCTTTGAGGTGGCGCTTACTGCTGTCTGTCATCTGGTGGGGAGAGAGTGGCAAGTGGGAAGGGATGTTTTATTGGACTAAATTCATGAGATGTAATGCAAGAGTTTTTTTAAACTCTTACTGATATGATTTATTAATAATGTGATTACCTTTTCTCAAAAAAAAAAAAAAAATTTACCATGATTAGGCGGCCTTAATTAAAGAATATGAATGGTTATAAGAGCTTTAAAATTTTTTATGGAAATGTTTTTTATTAATATTTATTAATTGGGGGCCTTATTAAATTGAGGGCCATAGGCAACCGTCTAATCCGCGTAAGGGCACGGAAATATTGAGCAGGTCTCTCTTCTTCTGTGTGTTTGTGTGTGTGTGTGTGTTTTTTTTTTTTTTTTGAAAGAATAGAATGATATTCATTATCTCAAAAAAAAAAAAAAAAAAAAAAAAAAAAACGATCCAAAAGATCACACAAGAAGGAGAGGTTGTTCCCTCACAATATCACCAAGGTTTGGTGGATATCTTCTAACTAAATAGACATAATGACATGGGTGGCAGCCAATTTTGCTAAAACATTAGCAGCATTATTTGCATCCCTACAGACGTGGTTAAAGCTGGCTTTCTCGAATCCACACAATTCATGTTTTATGCCTTCTATGTAATGCCCATAGCAGCAGAGGCACGTTCCTTCATGTTCAATGGCTCTGATAACTTGCATACCATAACCTTCAAAAAGGACATTATCAAACCCCATTTCTTTGCAAAAGATGATTGCTTGCAGAGCTGCCAAAGTTTCTGCAGCGGTAGGGTCAACCTTGCATGCCTGGGTTATGCTTTGCGCTACCAGACATGTACCACGTGAGTCCCGTGCAATGAGACCCAGCCCAATTCGCACCTCCTTCACGTTTACCGCTGCGTCCCTGTTAAGTGCTAAAATATTCATATTTTTAGCCCTTAATTTACATGTGTTAATCCTTTAATTTTGATTAATTTAGGCCATTTTAGTTCTTTTATGTGTTTTCCTTGATTTTGTAGGTCATTAGAAGAAAAAGAAGCAATTTCGGAAGTCTTGAGCATAGAAGAGCTATTTTGGGAATTTTGGAGGCTCTGGTAGAGCGATCGATCGCAGGGGAGCTGCGATTGAGCGCACTACAGGCGAAGACCATAATGTGCAAGGCACCCACGATCGAGCGCCAGTACAAGAGGATCGATCGCAAACTTGCGATCGATTGCACATGGGCTGCGATCGAGCGCACCCGTGTGTGAAGGCCAAGTCAGCAGCCAGCCTTAATATGGAAAGAGCAACTTTTAGGGTTTTGTAACTTTGTGCGAACTAGGGCTCAAACCCTACGATTTTTAGGGTTTCTAGAGTATTCTTAAAGGCCTATATATAGATCCTTAAGCCTCTAGAATAGACACAGTTTCCAAGGAGAAAAATTGGAGCTCTTCAAGTTCAAGTTTCGGGTTTATTCTTTTCCTTTCTTTTATTTTATTTTATGAAGATGTTTAATATTAAACTCATGTGTAACTAATTTATTTAGTAGGGCTAGATTGAAGCCCTAGTTATGTTTAGTTAATATTCAATATTGGCGCCCTTGTGATGATCATGTTGTGATATTTAACTTGATTAATGCCTGTTTTCATGAATTCCTCATATGTGTATACTTGATCAACATGTGCATGTGGTATGGACTAGTTAGTTAAACCAATTTGGATGACCGAGTCATGGGTTTAATAAAAGTAACAAAAGAAATCCACACTAGGTTCTTGGGTTAATCAACATGGGGAACCGGGAGTATACACCCATGCCCTAGGCCTCATGTGTTTGTCAATTTCCGTAAAATATATGCTTTCTTAAAGAACAACTTAGTATACACCCATGCTAAATCCTTTAAGAAAGAAAAGAGTTAGAGTATACACCCATGCCTAACTCGTTGCTTAGGGGGAAATCTATAATTTAAGGAGAATACACCCATGCCCTTAGGTTGACAAACATTAAATATACATAACATGATCAAAACATTGGCATATTGATATGTTATTTAAATATAACTAGTGGTGGATATCAAAGCCCTACCTTTTTTATTATTATCATCAAATCAAAATCCAATCTTTGTTTTGTTTTACTTTAAAATTTAATTTTAGACAAAATTGAGCAATCCTCGTGGGAATGACCTCATACTTACACTCTATACTACTGTGTTGACCTCGTGCACTTGCAGGTAAAACATCCAATTATTTGCCTATTAATTTAGGTAGATATTTGTGATAACAATCCCAATTCAGCTTTATCATGTGTTTCGGCGCCATTGCCGGGGATTGCGGCGAATTTTGTTGAGAATTATTTTCCTTTAGTTGTGTTATTTTAATTCTCAATTTTAAATTTTGTTTTTATCAAAAATCAAAAAGATTTTCCGTTTTTCTTAACTTTTTTGTTTTCTGTTCTGTTTTAGGTTTGCGGACTAGCATTCTGTTACTGCGATCGAGCGTCAGCCGAGTGCAATCGAGCGCATTTCCAGGGAGCATCCAGACAAGCACCACTGAAGCTGCTTTTACTGAAGAGGCAATTCAATTGATGCAAGGTCATCAATCTCAAGATTCAACCATCATTCCACTCGATCCTGAAATTGAGCGGACAATTCGACAAAGACCTAGAGACAAAGAAGAAGAGGAAGAAATTGAAATGGAAGATTTGCAAGAGAATCCACCAATAGTGCCAAGACCACTAGAGGCAAATCCACCATTGGTGCGGAGACCGATGAAGCAAGCGTTCGTCCCAAAGAACCTCAATCAACCATCATGCATAGGATATCAACTAGAGGTGGAAGGTAACTATTATATTTCTCCTCAAATCCTTAATGCATTGACTCACTTCAGGGGCACAGCTACTGAGGATCCTAACTTGCATCTTAAAGAATTCTTTGACCTATGCAAGTTGCAGCACATCCAAGGCCTAACTCCAGAGAGACTTAGGTTAGTCGTCTTTCCTTTCTCGTTGAAAGATAATGCTAAATTATGATATAATTCTTTGCCTGCAGATTCTATCCATACTTGGGAAAAATTAGCCACCAAATTTCTAAAGAAGTTTTTCCTAGCTCAAAAGACAAGACAACTTAAAAGGGAACTTCAAATTTTCCAACAAAGAGACGGAGATCTTTTCTTTGAGGCATGAGATCACTTCAATTCACTTCTACTTAAGTGCCCACATCACAACATCCCTCAAGATGATCATGTACAAATTTTCTATGAAGGTTTAGATGATACGAACAAAGGGATGGTTGATTTAGCTTGTGGAGGAGCACTTATGGAAAAGAGTAGTGAGGAAGCCATGGAGCTTTTTGAAACACTAATTGAGCATTCTCAACAATTCTGCTCTAGAGGAAGGCGATGAGTAAAAAGCAAAGGCATGTATGAAGTGAACTTTAATGGGGGATCTCCAAATCAGATGGCTGCTGTGGAAAAGAAGTTAGATATGATTGACAAAGCCATGACTGCTCAGAAAATCTCACCCCTTCAACATGACACACATGTCCAGGTATGTGCTATATGTTCCCATTTAGATCACACTATTGAGACATGTCCTTTATCTCCATTTGCGGAGCAAGAAGAGGTGAATTATGTGGGACAAAATAATTATCCCCACAAGAACAATCCATACTCCAACACTTACAATCCAGGGTGGTGCAACCATCCCAATTTCTCATGGAGCAACAATCAAGGACAGCAGAAGTGTTCCCAACAAGCAAGCCAACCAACTCAAGAGTCAAAGTTGAACCAACTAGAAAGTATGATACACAACCTGGTGACTTCACAATAGCAATTTATGACTAATCAAAAACAATTCAAGACAAGGACCGATCAAGCCATCCAAAGATTGGAAGTGCAAATGGGGCAAATGGCAAAGAAGCTGAGTGGAAGAAAGCAGTGAGAATTTCCAGGCCAAACAATACCCAATCCAGGGGTCATCAGCAGCTGAAAGCAGCCACAGTTCTCAGTCGAGAGTTCCCAAGCCCTCGGCAATTCTAACTCAAGATACTCATTGTGAGTGGCGGGGCTACATCACAGCCTTCGCCTGAATAAGGTGCTCATCACCACTCTTCTTCTCCACTGCTTTTGCACATTTCCTGCCTGATTGTTCTTCATTCCCAGGAAAAGGGGCCTCACCCCTTACCCCTAGGTTAACCCAATCCGTCACCTCCCCGTAACGTCTTCTCTTCCCGCCTACCTGTAGAGAAGGCCCACCAGACTGCGACTTTAGATCCAAGGCTTTTTTGGTAGCACGAATCCTTTCAGACTTGGCCCACCAACCTTAGAGCGAGAGCTACGGTCAAGTGCATTGTTTACTGCCATGTGTCCACAGCTCATTGATGGGACTTCTCCCAGACCTGTATGTTTTTGAAACTCTCCCTTATTTCTTTCCATTACATTCCAGACCATTTTTTATTTGACTTGATTCCATTGCCCCACGTATATATGTTGGCAGATCCCCCTTGTGCGGCTCCTCATTACTCTCTCCCGAATTTGAATCCCCCAAATCATGGGATTGCCCAGCATCTCCAATAACTTCCTTCAGAGGTAGTATATTATTGGCCGTGATATTCTCTCCATTATCGCATCATTATGGTCCTTATTTCCTTCCATGAACCTCAGCGCAATTTCATTGCTTACCATAAAAGGTTTTCGCCCCCCTTTTGTGGATTCCCAAATTACCCTCCTCTCCACTTGGTGGTGATCCTGGGTTTGTTGACTTCCGGCCACCAGGTTTTACACTAGATTCGTCTCTGTCCCTCCCACCATCACCTCCTGTTCTGACGCTGGACTCTTCCGATGTGGGTTCCTTCTTCTGTAATGAGTCTAAAGTAGATAATTGGGTGGAACAATATATTGTATTGTAGCCCATTAATTGTAACCCATTAGGCCCAATAGTTAGGCCCAAATAGTTAGGGCTGAGTCTATAAAAGACTCTTTAGATAATTGTAAAGCTATGAAAGAAATATGGAGAAAAGACTCGTTCCCTGGAGATTTGCTGGTCTCGAATTCAACTACCCTTTTGGAGATCAGAACCTCTCGACGTGTTCTACGCCATTCCTATACAATTCCATTTGTCCTTAGAGAGGTTCTGATCTCCAAAAGGATAGCTGAATTCGAGACCAGCAAATCTCCAAGGAACGAGTGTTTTCTCTATATTTCTTTTCATACCTTTACAATTATCTAAAGAGTCTTTTATAGACTCAGCCCTAACTATTTGGGCCTAACTGCTAGGCCTAATGGGTTACAATTAATGGGCTACAGTACAATATATTGTTCCACCCAATTATCTACTTTAGACCCATTACATCTTCTTGCTTCTGTCCCACCTACCACCCAACAACTCATATCTCCTTTTTGGGGACTCAACCCGTAGCCATGTCCCAAATTGGTCTTTCTCCGTTCCCTAGAGTCGTTGCCCTCCGCCTCAGTCACACGCACTGCTCCCATGCCGTATAACACAACACTTAAAAACAAAACTTTTGGATCTTTTCATATTCAAAGGCCACCCAAATGGATTTTTCTCTTAATTTCAGGAACCTACTGATGTTCAAATTTAATTATACTTGCAAGCGCACGAGTTGTGTGCAATATAATGTGTGCAAGTGCGAGGTCGATCTACAGAGAAATGTATTGCAAAAATCAATTTTTATCTAAACTAATTCTATTTTTACCTAGTTTTGAATTTTGGAATTTTTGTTGTGCAAAATAAAAATAGACTAAAGTTAAAACTAATTAAATGGAATGATAAAAAGGTACTAAGGTTTTTAGAATCTACCTCAGCAAATTAAAGCATATATTCTCATATTTTAGTTCATAAATCCAACAAACAATTAAACCCTATCATGTTTTATTGTTCCTATTGAAAGATTCAATGAATCCATCCATTTGACCAAAGACAATGCATATCTAATTTAGTTCAAAAGATCTAATGTATCCATGCTTTGCACAAAAGACAATGGATATCCAAAGTAAATCAAAAGATGCAATGTATCCGTCAGATGAAACACAATGAATATCCAACTTCGGCTCAATCAAACATAATTTTGTCATATAATTGAATTGAAACGAACATACGTTACATTAAAGTCAGAATTGGATGAACAAAGATGAAAACATAAAACTAATCAATGGCAAGGCTCCATCTTCAACCTTAGTTGAAGGTTTTAGCCTCTCATGATAACAAAAGACATAATCAAATCAATTGAAATCATAACAAACATAAAACTTACAAAGGAAAACATCCGGAATGCTCAAGAACAACTCTAGGTCGAAAATAGGCTCTAAACGGCGCTCCCCAATGTGTGTTTACAATAGAAAAATATGCTATAAATAATAAAAGTCTAGGGTTTCGGCACTGCCAGGTCAGCGTAAGTGTGCTCGATTGCACTCGGGGTGCGCTCGAGCGCACTTGGGTCTTCAGGGCTACTGCAGTGCAGCACTTGGGCGCTGCGCGTTCGGGTGATTGCGCGAGTGCGCTCGATCGCAGTCTCCCTGCTCTCGAGCGCACTTCCAGAGAATGCTTCTTCTTCACTTCTTCAATTTCTTCACACATTTCCACACCAAAGACCGCAATTTTCTCTCAATGACCTGCAAAACACCAAAACTAACCAAAAAAAATCAGAAAATAACAAAGTTAAGGTTTTAACAAATACAAGTTAAGGGGCCCAAATATGCGACATTTGGCACTTATCAAATACCCCCAAACTTACATTTTGCTAGTCCCTTTACAAAACAAAATAAAAAACATGACAGAAAATGAAACATAAATCCATTGTCGTGGGAGAGACGGTTGCATTTAGCATATGCAACAAGCCCTTTTAAACCCCTAGGCATCCCTAGAGGACGAGTGAAGTCTCGTGTGGGTTTAACAACAATGATACCCACAAACATTTTTTGGCACTATGTTGTTGACAAACAAGGATTTCCACACAAACACATGATTCATACATTATGAGCTGGTTTAACAAGGTGAACACAACAATCACATCATCAGGATATCCAAAATTCACTCAACTCACAGTTGAAAAATTGAGACAACACATGCTCCAATAAGTGTAAAGTAAGACTAACATAGACTCATAAGGTTTCAATTATTCTCAAAGCTTGTGTACCCCAAAATTCATAGGAATGCAATGAGATGAAAACAACCAAGGCTTGAATCAACAGGTCCAAATATATTTTTTGTGTAGGCTGTGCAATGCTGGACTCCCTTAAGCTTCTAATTGACCTATGTAATGAGTGTTGGGCCAGTGAGTCCCAAACCAGGTGGTTTTAGGGCACTAGATGTAGAAACATCCCTAAGGGCTTAATGACTCAAGTCAAAAGAGCTACGAAGCCTAACTAGCCATGCAATCAATCAATTGGAATTTCTCATCTTTTTATGTGAACACTCAATGCTTAGTGAGGCATGAGGTCCGGTTACTCAGTGAGAAACTCAAACTAATGATTTTTTTTTTTTTTTAAGCCAAGGTTTTCATCACCAAATTAACCTACAAATCTCAAGACACACATTCCTCAAGTCAAATCTCATACCTCACAAACCCTATGCTAATGTGCATGTGATAAACACTCAGACAAGTGAAGTCTCTTTAATCCAACAAATGAGTCAAACAAGTCAAACTTCTAATGATATGCAGTGTTCAAGATGTTAAATAGACCAATGACATATAAATCACAGTTATGATGTAATAATCCTCAATCAACAACATAGCCTTTTTTTTTTTTTTTTTTTTTTTTTTTTTTTTTTTTTTTTTAACACAAACACACAACAAAAATAATAAAAGAAAAAGACAGAAATGTCTACCTCACCCCCAAACTAAAATGACACATTGTCCCCAATGTGTCCAGAAAGACAATACCAGATAGGCAGCGTAAGTCGGGTGGAACGTAGGAGAACGCTCCCCCAAACTTGAACGGTAGACAGATTTCCTGAAAAACACAATAAAAATAAAAACAAAACAAGCAAAACCACATCAAACGACAACAAAAACTAATAGTAACAACGGGTTGCCTCCTGCAAGCGCTAAGTTTACAGTCTTCAGCTGGACTTTATATAGCAGGTGCATTGCAAGGTCCAGATGGCATGCGACAGTAGGCAAACGCACCAAAGACAAATGTGAGAGTGGTGTGCTCTAGCTTGCCAAGATCCAAAGGAAACAGATTGTAGCTGGAATAACAGTAGTAGGGATGTGTAGCTAACCATTTCACTAACTGATCAATGCATGGGGAAGGGAAGTGATCTTTCCTTGTAATGGTTTTCATCTTGCTGTAATCAATACGCCCTTGCCATCCTGTCTAAACTCGAGTGGAGAACCACTCGTTATCCTTTTTCCTCCCTATGGTCACATTTGGCCACTTAGGCCACACACATGAATGGGTCTAACCCATTTGCTCTCAGAAATCAACTTGAGCGGCTCAACTGCTGATGAATATGGTGCGGGGAGTGATACCTCAGCCGTTTCCCCACACTCTTTTTGCATCTTAGAAATTGGATCCAAAACAGTTTCAGCTTGCTCAATTACTTCATCAAAGTCCAGATCATATCCAAATTGAGCAAAGCATTCTAACACAAGGTCCTCCATATCCTGCTCACTCATAACCTCAGCTGGCTCAAGTAACCTATCAAAGTCCATATCGCCTCCACATTGAGCAAAACATTCCACCTCAGGATCCTCAATGCTTGGCTCATACCTAGGCCCAACCTTCTCAAGTAACCTACCAAAGTCAATATCACCTATAGATTGTGTAAAGCTCTCCATCTCAGGATCCTCAATGCTAGGCTCATACAAAATACCAACTTGCCCAAATAGCCTATCAGGGTCTAGATCAGCCCCATCTTGAGTGAAACACTCCACCTCGGGATCCTCCAAACTAAACTCACTCACAGTCTCATCAGTTATCTCTTCAATTAAGCACACATTGTGGACCTTATCATGGTCAAGTGGCTGCTTATTGATGTCAAAGATGTTGAGCTCCACTATCATATTCCCAAACGAGATTTTCATCACCCCCATCCTACAGTTGATTAGGGCATTAGCCGTAGCTAAGAAAGGACGCCCTAAAATCACTGGAATTTGGCTCCCAACATTATGCACCGGCTCAGTGTCTATCACTATAAAGTCCACAGGAAAATAAAACTTGTCCACCTTGATCAATACATCCTCAATTATTCCCCTTGGTCTCTTCACTGACCTGTCAGCCAATTGGAGTGTCATAGATGTGGGCTTCAATTCTCCCAATCTCAATTGTACATAGACTGAATAGGGAAAGAGATTCACACTTGCTCCAAGATCCAATAAAGCCCTTTCAATCTAACTGACTCCTAACATCCAAGAAATGGTTGGACACCAAGGGTCTTTATACTTGATGGGCAACTTGCAGTGAAGGATGGAACTCACTTGCTCAATCAAAAATGCTTTCTTTGGAACATTTGTTTTCCTTTTGACCATGACCAAATCCTTCAAGAATTTAGCATATGGTGGCACTTGCTGAATTGCATCCAAAAATGGGATGTTTATCCGAACTTGCTTAAACACCTCTAAAATTTTAGCATACTACGCATTCTTCTTTGGAGCCTTCAATCTTTCTGGGTAAGGAGCTTTTGGGATAAAACTCCTAGCGGGATCATCAACAATGGGCTGGACCATGGATGGCTCAACTTCTCTCCTCTCATCTTTTCCACTCTCTTGCCCTTATGGCTCAGCAAGGTCCACATCTTCTTGATCCACTTTATTGTCCACTTGTCTCCTTGACTTAAGTGTGACAATAGACTGCACTTGTTCATGCCTGTGCGCAGAATTTGAAGAATTTCCAGTTGCATACACCTTGGGGTTGGGCACGAATTGACTTGGTAACTTCCCATTTTCTCTCTCACCTAAATGATTTGCAATTTGACCCATTTGACTCTCCAGCTTGGCAATCGCTTGGGTGTTTACCATGGTCGCACTCCTCATTTCACTTATGGATTGACCAATCATCTTGATGAAGTCCTGGAGGGTCTGTGTAGTCTGAGAGTGGAGTTCCTCGATAGTGTCTTCCAAGGATGACTGGGAAGAAGAAACTAGCACTTGAGTGGGAGCTTGGAAGGCATGATTATGAGTCGGCAGAAGAAATACAGGAGGGTATTGATTGTGAGCATGATGAGGAGCTCCTCCCTGATTTACCGGTTGGTTCTGCTTCCATGAGAAATTTGGGTGGTTTTGCCACCCTGGATTGCAAGTCTCTGAATATGGTCCATTTGACTGCTTCTGATAGTCATTGAAAGTGTTCACTTGTTCCATAGGATACTAGGCAAAAGCCGGCATAGATGGACAATTCGGTGCTAAGTGCATAGGACTAGCACAGATGGAATAGCTATGAACATTGAAAGTGTTTGCCGCATTGATGGATTGACCCACAGCGAGAGCTTCAATCTTCTTGGTGAGGGTATCTATTTTTAACCTCAAATCAGTGTCCATCTTAACCTCATAGATGCCTCCTTCCTTGGGGATATGGGCAGATTTATCCTGACAACTCGAAAAATCCCACTGCTGTGAGCTGTCGGACAACTTTTCCAATGCCTTATACGCTTCATCCCCCGTCAAATTTAAGAATGCCCCCCCATTCATTGACTCGATCATATTACGGTTGGATTGGGTCATTCCTTGGTAGAAGAATTGGATGAGTCTCGACTTCTCATATCCATGTGGAGGGCATCTTATCAACAACTCCTTAAACCTCTCCCAACTTTTTGAAAACTTTTCATCCTCCTCTTGAGTGAAAGAGCTAATCTTTTTTCTGCATTCATTTACCTTTGACATTGGGAAAAACTTGTTATAAAACTTGCTCAACAAGCTTTCCCAAGATGTAATAGACCCGAGCGTGTTGGAATCCAACCATACCCTGGCTTTATCGTGCAAAGAGAAAGGAAATAGTCTAAGGTGGACAGACTCTTCAGAAAAGTTTGAAACTTAAAAGTGGTGCACATGTCCTTGAATTTCTTTACATGACTGTAAGCATTTTCAAGTTCTAGGCCATAGAATGATGGTAGGGATTGGATGACACGTGGCTTCAAATCAAAATGGATAGCATTGGTTGCTGGCATTGGTTGGTGACTTCAAATCAAAATGGGATGTAGTGAAATCCACATTCCAAGCTCTAGCTTGCTCAAAATTCTCAGCTCTCGGATCCTCATGCTTAACTCTAGGTTGCTCCACATTTTGGGGTATGTTAGCTCCCATCTCACCAGTCTCTCTCTCAACAAGTGCTCTCCGTTTTCTCCTAAGAGTTCTTTCTAAGTCGGGATCTAATGGTGTCAAATCTAAATTCAAGGATCTCTGACCAAGCATACAGCAAACAAAGATACGAAAATGAACTACTAACAAGAGACAAAATAATCACAAAAAGAAAGATGAAAATACAGAAAAGCAAACAGAAAACAAAGTTCAAAAACTAAATCTAAAAGAATAAACAAAAATAAAAAAACAAACTTCCTACTTAGCTGCTGCTGATTTGTTGAAGCTAGCTGTAGAGGTGTGCTCGATCGCAGGTAACCTGCGATTGATCGTAACCGTGCTGGTGCGCTCGAATGTTAAAGACTTGCCCTTGAGCGTTGGTCTGCCATGCCCTTGCGCGCAAGTATGGAGGTGTCGAGCACAGGTGTGTGGGCAGTGCTATGGTAGGCCCAAGTGCGCTCAAGCGTAGGTGAGGCGTGCTCGATCGCACTAGCAGGGACTAGATTTTCACCAAATCTGCAACAAAACACCAGAAAACAACTTTCTCTCTCTTTTTTTTTTTTTTTTAATTATTAGATTAACATAGAAATAAATGAATAAACTAAAATAAAAATTGCAGAAAAGAAAAGAAAAGAAAAATCTACCTAAACTAGTAGAAAAACAAAATTAATTTAAATCAAAATCAATTTCCACAATTCAACAACTCCTGGGCAACGCCGCCAAAATTTGTTGACTCGTAAGCGCACGAGTCGTGTGCAATATAGTGTGTGCAAGTGCGAGGTCGATCCACAGGGAATTGCGTTGCAAAAATCAATTTTTATCTAAACTAATTCTATTTTTACTTAGTTCCGAATTTTGGGATTTTTGTTGTGCAAAATAAAAATAAACTAAAGTTAAAACTGATTAAATGGAATGATAAACAGGTACTAAGCTTTTCAGAATCTACATCACCAAAGTAAAGCATATATTCTCATATTTTAGTTCATAAATCCGATAAACAATTAAACCCTATGCATGTTCTATTGTTCCGATTGAAAGATTCAATGAATCCATCCATTTGACAAAAGACAATGCATATCTAATTTAGTTCCAAAGATCCAACGTATCCATGCTTTGCACAAAAGACAATGGATATCCAAAGTAAATCAAAAGATGCAATGTATCCGTCAGATGAAACACAATGAATATCCAACTTCGGCACAATCAAACACAACTTTGTCACATAATTGAATTGAAACGAACATACGTTACAATAAAGTCGGAATTGTACGAACAAAGATGAAAACAAAAAACTAATAAATGGCGAGGCTTCATCTTCAACCTTAGTTGAAGGTTTTTAATAGTGCCAAAATATTCATATTTTAGCCCTTAACTTATATTTGTTAATTCCTTAGTTTTGTTAGTTTATGCTATTTTAGTTCTTTTATGTGTTTTCTATGTTTTTGTAGGCTTTCGGAAGAATATGAAGCATTTTTGGAAGTCTGAGGCTTAAAGAGCAAAATTGGGAAAAGCTAGAGGTTTTGGCAGTGCGATCAATCGCGGGGGACCTGAGATTAAGCACACTACCAGCGAAATGACCAGACAAGCGCAAGGCGTGCGCACAAGAAGCAGCCTCAATCGCACCTGCAATTGAGCTCCCAACACAAAAGATTGATCGTAGACCTGCAATCGATCGCACATGGGCTGCACTCGAGCACACCCATGTGTGATGCGTAAGTCAGCAGCACCCTATTCCAGAAAGTCCTCTTTTTCATCCTTTCAAAACCCTAGGTGAACTAAAATGCAAAAGCTATATTTTTAAGGTTTCTAGAGTGTTCCTAAGGCCTATAAATAGACCCTTAAGCCTTTAGAATAGACACACAATTCCAAGGAGAAGAATTGGAGCTCTTCAAGTTCAAGTTTTTGGTTTATTCTTTTCCTTTCTATTTTATTTTATGAAGATGTTTAACATCAAACTCATGTGTAACTAAACTACTTAGTAGGGCTAGATTGAAGCCCTAATTACATTTATTTAGTATTTCAATATTGATGCCTTTGTGATAATCAGATTGTAATGCTTAACTTGATTAATTCCTGTTTTATTGAATTTCTCATATGTGTTTGTCTAATCAACATATGTATGTGGTATGGATTAATTAATTAAATCAATTTGGATGGCCGAGTCCTGGGTTTAATAAAAGTAACAAAAGAAGTCCACACCGGATTCTTGGGTTAATCAACATGGAAAACCAGGAGTATACACCCATGTCCTAGGTTCCATGTGTTTGTCGATTTCAATAGATTTATGCTTTCTTAAAGAACAACTTGGTATACACCCATGCTAAATCCTTTAAGAAAGAAAAGAGTTAGAGTATACACCCATGCCTAACTAGTTGCTTAGAGAAATCTATATCTTTAAGGAGTATACACCTATGCCTTTAGGTTGGCAAATATCAGGTATTCATAATATGATTAAAACATTGGCATATTGTTATATTATTTGAGCATGATTAGTGGTGGATATCGAAGCCCTACCTTTATCTTTATTAACTCAAAAATTCATCTTTGTTTTGTTTTACTACGAAATTTATTTTAAGCAAAATTTAGCAATCCTCGTGGGAATGATCTCGTACTTGCACCGTATACTACTATATTGATCTTAAGTAGCTGTGAATTAAACGTACATTTTTTTGCCTATTAATTTAGGTAGATATTTGCACAACAAGTTTATGGCGCAGTTGCTGGGGATTGCGTCAAATTTTGTTTAGAATTATTTTCCCACAGTTTAGTTATTTTAATTTTTAATTTTAATTCTGTTTTTATCAAAAATCAAAAATATTTTTCATTTTATTTCTCTGTTTTTTGTTATGTTTCAGCTCTGCGACATCTTGCATTCTGTTACTACGATCGATCAGAGCCCGAGTGCGATCGAGCGCATTAACTTGCAATCGAGAGCAGTTCCAGAGGACATCCGAATAGTAGCACTTAAGCTGCTATGACTACAGAGACAAATCTTCTTATGCATGGTCATCGATCTCAAGCCTCAACCATCCTTCCAGTCAATCCAGAAATTGAGCGGACCATTCAACATAGGGCTAGAGACAACTCCGACACAGAAGAGGAAGAGGAAGTTGAGGGAACAATGGAAGATCTTCTAGAGAATTTGCCACCAGCTCAAAGACCTATGAAACAGTCTTTCATCCCACAGAACCTCAACCAGCCATCATGCATCACATATCAACCAGAGGAGGAAGGAAGTTACTATATATCCCTGCAAATACTCGATGCTCTGACTCACTTCAAGGGCACAGCTACTGAGGATCCACTCTTGCACCTTATGGAGTTCTTTTCTCTTTGCAAACTTCAGCACATCCAGGGCCTAAATTCGGAGGGAATCAAGTTAGTCTTATTTCCCTTTTCCTTAAGAGATAATGCTAAGTTATGGTATAATTCTTTGCCTACAGATTCCATTCATACTTAGGAAGAGTTGTCTAGTAAGTTCCTAAAGAAGTTTTTCCCAGCTCAAAAGACAAGGCAGTTCAAAAGAGAAATTCAATCTTTTCAACAGAGAGATGGAGACCTTTTCTTTGAAGCATGGGACCACTTCAATGCGCTGCTTCTTAAGTGTCCACATCACAACATACTTTAAGATGATCAGGTTCAAATTTTTGATGAAGGATTAGATGACATTAACAAATGAATGATTGATTCAGCTTGTGGAGGTGCACTTATGGAAAAGAGTAGTGAGTAAGCCGTGGAACTCTTTCAAACACTGAGTGAACACTCCCAACAATTTTGTTTCATAAGAAGGCGAGGAGTAAAAAGTAAGGGCATGTATGAAGTGAACCTGAATGGTAGATCACAAAATCAGATGGCTACCATGGAGAGGAAGCTAGATATGATTGTCAAAGCCATGACTACGCAGAACATCTCACCTAGTCAACAAGCCGCACAACTCTAGGTATGTGCCATATGTTCCCATCCTGATCACTCTACTAAGACTTGTCCTTTGTACTCATATGCAGATCAAGAGCAAGCGAATTATGTGGGACAGTACAACTATCCTCCCAAGAACAATCCATACTCCAACACCTATAATTCAGGATGGCGCAACCACCCCAATTTCTCATGGAGTAACAATTGGAATGTTTTGAACCCTAAGGGACAACAAAAGAACCCCCAACAAGCAATCCAACCAGCTAAGGAGCCAAAGAAAGATGACTTGGAGAGTTTTGTACGACAATTTGTGATTGCGCGACAACAAACCAATGCAAAGAATGATCAGTCCATTCAAAGGACGGAGCAAGCTATTCAAAGACTGGAAGTACAAATGGGGCAAATGGCTAAGGAGCTTAGTGAAAGAAAGCTAGGTGAATTTCCATCCCAAACAATACCCAATCCAGGGGGTCACCAACAGCTGAAAGCAGTTACAACCCTTAGAAATGGTAAGATCATAGGAGCTGATAAGCCAGCACAAGCATCTCCAGATGAATCCTCAACATCCAAGGTAAGTAAAATAGAGAAGGTAATGCACCACCCTTCCCTCAAAGGTTAGTAAAGCCAAAGAAAGAAAAATAGCTTCTTGACATTTTTGAGACTTTGAGAAAAGTAGAGATTAACATTCCTTTATTGGATGCAATTAAACAAATTTTCTCATATGCTAAATTTTTAAAGGATTGTTGCACTCATAAAAGGAAGTTTCAGGAGCATGAGACTATGGCTTTAACAGAGGAGGTAAGTGCGGTGCTATTAAGAGAACTACCACCAAAGCTAAAAGATCTAGGTAGCTTTACATTCCTTACAGGATAGGAGACCATCTTTTTTAAAAGGCCCTACTGGATCTAGGAGCAAGGGTTAATTTGCTGTCTTACACTGTGTATGAGAAGCTGGGTTTGGGGGAGCTTCAACCAACATCTATCACTTTGCAACTGGTAGATAGAAGCAGAAAAAAGACCAAAAGGTATACTTGAGGATGTCTTGGTAAAGGTAGGTGCATTCATTTTACCTACTGATTTTATTGTTTTGGATATGGAAGAATCCCCTATGCCATCACTTTTGCCTATCATCTTAAGGAGACCCTTTATGAGAACTGCTGATACTAAAATATGTGTGAAAAAGAGTATTGTAAGTATGAAGGTGAATGGTGAGAAGATAGAGTTCAAAATATTCGATGCATTGAAATTACCTCAAGATGAGTTAGAATGCTTCAATGTCTGTATGGTCCAAGGCATTGTTGAGAAAGTTTTTCAGGCCCATCACATTAACCCGATGGAGGCCACCCTCACCCATAGTTTCACAAGACTAGACATTGAGCCAAAATCTAAAGATATTACTAATGACATCATTGAAGCCGTACACCTTCTTGAGGCTTCTCCAAAGTATCCAAGTAAGTACACCCTTCATTTTGAGACTCTTGTGCCTACTAGTACTACTCTTGTTCCTTCTATTGTTCAAGCACCAAAATTGGAATTGAAGCAATTGCCAAAGCATTTGACATATGCCTACTTAGGAGAAAACGAGACATTACCAATCATACTTGCTGCAAATCTCAGTTGTGGGGAAAAAGATAAGCTGTTAAGAGTTCTTAGAGAGCATAAAACTGCTTTGGGATGGACCATTACTAACATCAAGGGGATAAGTCTAGCCAAGTGCATGCATCAAATCTTCCTTGAAGATGAAGCAAAGCCAACTAGGGATGCACAGAGAAGACTCAACCCACATATGAAAGAGGTAGTCAAGGCAGAGGTATTGAAACTGTTGGATGTTGACATTATCTACCCCATCTTAGACAGTAAATGGGTAAGTCCAGTTCAAGTCGTTCCGAAGAAGAGTGGGATCATAGTGGTGAAGAATGAAGACGATGAGCTTATAGCTACAAGAATAACCACTGGTTGGAGGGTGTGCATTGACTATAGAAAGCTGAACAAGGTGACAAGAAAAGATCATTTCCCCTACCCTTCATTGATTATATGCTAGAAAGGTTAGCTAGCCATAGTTAATACTGCTTTTTGGATGGGTACAATGGTTACAACCAAATTGCAATAGCACCAGAGGATCAAGAGAAGACCACCTTCACATGTCCTTTTGGCACATTTGCCTGCAGAAGGATGCCCTTTGGATTATGCAATGCACCAGCCACCTTTCAAAGATGCATGATAAGCATTTTCTCAGATATGGTGGAGAAATTCATTGAGGTATTTAAGGATGATTTTAGCATTTTTGGTTCTAATTTTGATGAATGCCTTGTTCATCTGAAGAGTGTCCTCAAGAGGTGTGAAGAATGCAATTTAGTGATCAATTGGGAAAAATGCCACTTTATGGTTCAACAAGGCATTATGTTGAGTCATTCCATTTCCAACAAGGGCATTGAGGTGGATAAGGCCAAGATTGATATCATCTCTAAGCTCCCTCCTCCTATGACAGGATAGGGTGTAAGAAGTTTCCTTGGACATGTCGGGTTTTACAGAAGATTCATTAAGGCTTTCTCTAACATTTCTAGACCTCTCTGTGCACTACTAGCCAAGGATGCCAAGTTTGAATGGACTGAAGAATGCATGACTGCCTTCAACTCACTAAAAAAGCTGCTCACATCTGTACCAATAATGATGGCACCTGATTGGAGTCTTCCATTTGAGCTCATGTGCGATGCCAGTGACTTTGCCTTGGGAGCTGTCTTAGGTCAAAGAATAAATAAGGTACTTTATGCTATTTACTATGCTTCGAGAACATTGAATGATGCTCAGCTAAATTATTCTACCACTGAGAAAGAATTGTTAGCTGTCATCTTTGCTTTAGAGAAGTTTAGATCATACCTGATTGGTTCTAAGGTTATTGTATTCTCTGACCATGCTGCTTTGAGATATTTATTTGCTAAGAAAGATACAAAGCCTAGATTAATCACATGGGTACTATTACTGCAAGAATTTGGCCTTGAGATTAGAGGCAAGAAGGGCAGTGATAATGTAGTGGCAGATCACCTATCCAAGCTACTTCATGAAGATGAAGGAGATAAACTTCCTTTGAATGAGAATTTTCCAAATGAGCAGTTGTTTGTAGTTGACGTCCAACTTCCATGGTATGCAGATATTGTTAATTATATAACTGCCAAGAATTTTCCTCCAAGCATGTCTAGTCAAGAAAGGAAGAGGTTAATGTCTATATCTAGACATTACCATTGGGATGACCCCTATCTGTTCAAATTCTACCCTGATCAAATCATCAGAAGGTGTGTCTCAAAGGAGGAGCACTTGAGCATATTACAGCATTGCCATCTGTTTGCTTGTGGAGGACACTTTGGGGCCAAGAGAACAGCTCTTAAGGTATTACAATCTGGTTTTTATTGGCCTAATGTGTTTAAGGATGCCTTTTTGTTTTGCAGCTCTTGTGGTAGATGCTAGAGGACAGGTAACATCTCATCCAGAAAGCAGATGCCATTACAAAATATTCAAGTGGTAGAGCTTTTGATGTATGGGGTATTGACTTCATGGGTCCATTTCCTAAATCATATGGTTATTTATATATTCTTGTGAGTGTGGATTATATGTCTAAATGGGTCGAGGCTGTCCCTTCAAAAGACTAATGATCATAAATTGGTTGTGAAGTTTTTGCAAGAAAACATCTTTGCTAGGTTTGGGATGCCAAGGACAATAATTAGTGATGGAGGTAGCCACTTCAACAATTATGCCTTCGCTTCTTTGATAAAGAAGTATGGGATCACACATAAGGTTGGCACTCCATACCATCCTCAAACCAGTTGACAAGTGGAGATAAGCAATAGAGAGATCAAAAGCATCCTAGAAATGATAGTGAACCCCAGCAGGAAGGATTGGTCTCCGCGCTTGAATGATGCACTATGGGCCTATAGGACTGCATACAAGACGCCTATCAGTATGTCCCCATATCGATTGGTCTTTGGGAAAGCATGTCATCTACTAGTGGAGTTGGAGCACAGAGCATATTGGGCCATCAAGAAGTTCAACTTTGACATGAAACAAGCTAGTGACAAAAGGAAGCTACAACTAAATGAACTTGAGGAATTGAGGCATGATGCATATGAGAACGCCAAGCTCTACAAGGAAAGAACCAAGGCATACCATGACAAGCAACTGGTTAGGAAGGAGTTTCATGTGGGACAGAAGGTGTTGATCTATAATTCAAGATAGAGACTTTTCCCTGGTAAGCTTAAGTCAAGATGGTTTGGTCCTTGTATTGTCACCCAAGTGTTCCCTCATAGAGCTTTGGAGGTTCACAATCCAGAAAGTAATCAGACATTCAAGGTGAATGGACACAGAGTAAAGCCATATCTTGAAGTGAAATTGGTACCAAGAGATGAAGATTTGGAACTCCAATCTATCCAATATGCAGAGCAGTAGTATTGAAGTAGAACCACAGTCAGGCTGAAGATGTTAAACTTAGCGCTCATGAGAGGCACCCCCACAGTTTATCCTGTTATTTGTTTTTCAATTTATTTTTATGTTTATCTTTAGTTTTGTTTTCGTTCCCTTTTTATTTGTTAGTGTTTTGTTTTGCAACGACAAGTATGCTTCAGTTCAAGTTTTGGGGTGTGCTATGAGCCATGCTATTCCAAACAGTTTTGTCCATCTCCCAGGTAAGATATTTCCATGTTATACACACATTGGGGACAATGTGTAATTTAAGTTTGGGGGTATGAGAGACACTTTATACACACTTTGTCTCATTTTTGAAAAAGAAAAAAATATGCATGTTCATGTTGTCTTAAAATTTTGGTTGATCTTAAAAAATTGTGATTTGATTCTCATTAGTAAGCTTAAAATTTTGAACACATGATTTAATGATAGAGTTTCTCAGTTTGGTTACTTGCTTAGGGCAGTTGAGAATTCACATGTTTGATTTGATCTTACAGAAGCACATTAGTACATAAATTGTGGGGTATGACATGAAAATCTGATGTGTATGTTTCTATGTCTTGAGTAAAACTGGATGACTTATTAGATGGATACTTTGGCATGACGGGGAAAGCCGTCCCTCACGCTTGGAGTTCGGGTTGGTCAGGCATAAGCAACCTGGCGTCATGCTCCTCGAGTCTTTGTCGGACAAGAGCTCCCACTTGGTATCAGAGCCTAAATAGAATGCCGATCCTCTCACTCTCCCAGTTGGGTACGGAGAGGCTCTCCTGCGGCATGTTCGTGCCCGTTCAAGTGCTAGGCCACGGATGCTTTGGTAGGTACGGGTGTGGGCCATGACGGGGAAAGCCGTCCCTCACGCTTGGAGTTCGGGTTGGTCAGGCATAAGCAACCTGGCGTCATGCCCCTCGAGTCTTTGTTGGACAAGAGCTCCCACTTGATATATATATATATATATATATATATATATATATATATATATATAAAGAGAAAACGAGTATAGAAAAAAAAAATGATGATCATTGATAAGCTTTTCACTAAGTAACTGGACCTCTTGCCTCATTAAGCATTGAGTGTTCACGTCAACAATTGAAGAATTTTGATTTGGTTAATGTCATGGTTAGTTTGGTTTCGTAGCCTTTTTTACTCAAGTTAGTAAGTCCTTAGGAGTGTTTTACACCTAATGCCCTAAAACCACCTGATTTGGGAGTCATTGACTCAACACTCGCTACATGGGTCAATTAGAAAGCTTAAGGGAACCAAACAATGCACAGCTTGACCAAAAAGAAAAAAAAAAAAAAAAAAAGTTATGCTATAGTTATTCATTCTAATGGGGATTTCAGTGAACTTTAAGATATTGTAACATTGCACATTGGAAATAATTAGAAGCTTCATATTTATGTGCTAGTTCACTTTACACTATTTCAAATTTGTGATGCCTTAGTCTGTCTTTTATAAGTAATTAGACTTTAAAATTCTAATTCATGATGAAGATGGAGTTTATCTTTTTAAGCTTGCAAATGAGTGAAAATCATGGTTTTGAGTGACACTTGAGTTTTGGATAACATGAACTCTTGCATGATGTTTGTGGGTAACATTCCTGGAAAACCCTCACGAGACTTCACTCGTCCTCTAGGGAATTCCTAGGGGTTTAAAAGGCTTGTTGCATATGCTAAATGCAATCGTACATCCCACGAAAGATGGATTTATCTTTTTTTTTTTTATTATTTTGTTTTTAGTTTTGTATTTCTAAGGGACTAGCAATATATAAGTTTGTGGGTGTATTAAGTGCCAAAATATTCATATTTTATCCCTTAACTTATATTTTTTAATTCCTTAGTTTTGTTAGTTTATGCTATTTTAGTTCTTTTATGTGTTTTCTATGTTTTTGTAGGCTTTTGGAAGAATATGAAGTATTTCTGGAAGTCTGAGGCTTAAGGAGCAAAATTGGTAAAAGCTAGAGGTTCTGGCAGTGCGATCGATTGTAGGGGACCTACGATTAAGCGCACTACCAGCGAAATGAACAGACGAGCGCAAGGCTTGCGCTCGTGCAAACAAGAAGTAGCCTCAATCACACCTGTGATCAAGTGCCCAACACAGGAGATCGATCACAGACCTGCGATCGATCGCACACGGGCTGCGCTCGAGCTCACCCATGCATGAGGAGCAAGTCAGTAGCACCCTATTCTGGAAAGTTTCAACATTCCTTTTTTAGATGCAATTAAACAGATTCCTTCATATGCTAAGTTTTTAAAGGATTGTTGCACTAACAAAAGGAGGTTTCAGGAGCATGAGACAGTGGCCCTAACAGAAGAGGTAAGTGCAGTTTTGTTGAGAAAATTACCACCAAAGCTAACCGATCTGGGTAGTTTTACCATTCCTTGCAGGATAGGAGACCTTCTTTTTGAGCATGCATTACGGGATCTGCTAGCAGGGGTCAATTTACTGCCTTACATGGTATATGAAAAGCTGGGTTTGGGGGAGCTTCGAACAACCTCAGTCACTTCGCAATTAGCAGACAGAAGCATCAAAAGACTAAGAGGTATACTTAAGGATGTGTTGGTAGAGGTAGGTACATTTATTTTACCTGCTGATTTCATTGTGTTAGATATAGAAGAATCTCCTATGCCATCACCCTTGCCTATCATCTTAGGAAAACCCTTTATGAGAATTGCTAATACTACAATAGGTGTGAAAAAGGGTACTGTAAGTATGAAAGTGAATGGTGAGACAATAGAGTTCAAAATATTTGATGCAATGAAATTACCTCATGATGATTTAGAGTGTCTTGATGTCTGTATGATCCAAAGTATTAGTGAGCCAGTTTTGCTGGAACAACATAAAGATCCATTGGAGGCCACCCTCACCCGTAGTCTCACAAGACAGGACATTGAGCCAAAATCTGAAGATGTTACTGATGACATCATTAAAACAGTGCACCTCCTTGAGGCCTCTCCAAAATATTCAAGTAAGTACACCCCTCCCTTTAAAATTCTTGAGCCTACTAATACTTCTCTTGTCCCTTCTATTGTCTAGGCACCAAAGCTGGAATTGAAGCAATTGCCAGAACACCTAACATATGCCTAATTAGGAGAGAACACGACACTACCGGTCATAATTGCTGCAAATCTGAGTTGTGGGGAAGAAGAAAAGCTGTTGAGAGTTCTTAGAGAGCATAAAACTGCTTTGGGGTGGACCATTGCTGACATCAAGGGAATAAGTCCAGCCAAGTGCATGCATCAAATCTTCCTTAAAGATGAAGCAAAGCCAACCAGGGATGCACAAAGAAGACTCAATCCACACATGAAGGAGGTAGTTAAGGCAGAAGTATTAAAACTACTGGATGTGGGTATTATCTATCCCATCTCAGACAGTAAATGGGTCAGTCCAGTCTAAGTAGTTCCAAAAAAAAGTGGAATCACAGTGGTGAAGAATAAAGATGATGAGCTAATACCTACAAGAATAACCACTGGTTGGAGGATATGCATTGATTACAGAAAGCTGAACAAGGTAACAAGAAAAGACCATTTTCCATTACCCTTCATTGATCAAATGCTAGAGAGGTTAGCTGGCCATAGCTACTACTGTTTCTTGGATGGGTACAGTGGTTATAATCAGATTGCAATAGTACCAGAGGATCAGGAGAAGACCACCTTCACATGTCCTTTTGGCACATTCGCCTACAGCAGAATGCCATTTGGATTATGCAGTGCTCCAACCACATTCCAAAGATGCATGATGATCATTTTTTCAGATATAGTGGAGAAATCCATTGAGGTATTTATGGATGACTTTAGTGTTTTTGGGTCTAGTTTCGATGAATTCCTCAACCATTTGAAGAATGTTCTCAAGAGATGTGAAGAATGCAACCTAGTGCTCAATTGGGAAAAATGTCACTTCATGGTTCAACAAGGCATCGTATTGGGTCATGCTATTTCAAGCAAGGGCATTGAGGTGGATAAAGCGAAGATTGACATCATCTCCAAACTTCCCCCACCTCTGACAGTGAAAGGGGTAAGGTTTTTTCTTGGACATGCCGGGTTCTATAGAAGGTTCATCAAGGATTTCTCCAAGATCTCTAGACCTCTCTGTGCATTGCTAGGGAAAGTGGCCAAGTTTGAATGGACTGAAGAATGCATGACTGCCTTCAACACACTGAAAAAGCTGCTTACATCTGCACCAAGAATGCAGGCACCTGATTGGAGTCTACCCTTTGAGCTCATGTGTGATGCCAGTGACTTTGCATTGGGAGCTATCTTGAGTCAAAGAATCAATAAGGTACCTCAGGCCATTTATTATGCCTCTAGAACATTGAATGATGCTCAGCTAAATTATTCTACTACTAAGAAAGAATTATTAGCTGTCATATTTGCTTTAGAGAAGTTTAGGTCATACCTAATTGGTTCTAAGGTTATTATATTCACTGATCATGCTACTTTGAGAAATTTGTTTGCTAAGAAAGACGCAAGACCTAGATTGATCAAATAGGTATTACTTCTACAAGAATTTAACCTTGAGATTAGAGACAAGAAGGGTAGTGAGAATGTGGTGGCAGGTCACTTATCCAGACTACTCCATGAAGAAGAAGGAGATGAGCTTCCATTGAATGAAAATTTTCCAGATGAGCAGTTGTTTGCAGTTGATATCCAGCTCCCATGGTATGCAGATATAGTGAATTATATAACTGCCAAAGTGTTTCCTCCAGGTATGTCTAGTCAAGAAAGGAATAGGTTAATGTCTATATCTACACAATACCATTGGGATGACCCCTATTTGTTCAAATTCTGCCCTGATTAAATCATTAGAAGATGTGTCCCAGAAGAAGAGTACCTAAGTATTTTGCAGCATTATCATCAGTTTGCTTGTGGTGGACACTTTAGGGCCAAGAGAACAGCTCTTAAGGTATTACAATCTGGTTTCTATTGGCCTAATGTGTTTAAAGGTGCTTTCTTGTTTTGCAGCTCTTGTGATAGATGCCAAAGGACATGTAACATCTCATCTAGAAATCAAATGCCACTACAAAATATTTAAGTGGTAGAGCTCTTCGATGTCTAGGGTATTGACTTCATGTGACCATTTCCTAACTCATTCATTTATTTATATATTCATGTGGGTGTGGATTATGTGTCTAAATGGGTCGAGGCTATCCCCTCAAAGACTAATGATGATAAAGTGGTTGTGAAATTTTTGCAGGAAAACATCTTTGCTAGATTTGAGACACCAAGGGCAATCATTAGTGATGGGGGAAGCCACTTCAACAACTATGTCTTTGCCTTTGTGATAAAGAAGTATGGCATTACTCATAAGGTTGGCACTCCATACCACCCCCGAACCAGTGGTCAAGTAGAGATTAGCAACAGAGAGATCAAAGGTATCCTTGAAAGAACAGTGAATCCCAATAGGAAGGCTTGGTCACTATGCTTGAATGATGCACTATGGGCTTATAGGTCAACTTACAAGACACCTATTGGTATGTCTCCATATCTTTTGGTTTTTGGGAAAGCATGTCATCTACCAGTGGAATTGGAACACAAAGCATACTGGGCCATCAAGAAGTTTAACTTTGATATGAAGCAAGCTGGTGACAAAAGGAAGTTCCAACTAAATGAACTGGAGGAATTGAGGCATGATGCATATGAGAATGCCAAGCTCTACAAGGACAGAACCAAAGCATACCATGACAAGCAACTGGTCAGGAAGGAGTTTCAAGTAGGACAAAAGGTATTGATCTATAATTCAAGATTGAAACTCTTCCCTGGGAAGCTCAAGTCAAGATGGTCTGAACCTTGCATTGTTACACATGTAATCCCTTATAGAGCTTTGGAGGCTCATAACCCACAGACAAATCAGTCATTCAAGGTCAATGGACACAGAGTCAAGCCATATCTTGAAGTAAAATTAGTACCAAGAGATGAAGATTTGGCACTCCAATCCGTCCAACATGCAGTACCGCCACCTGGAGCATCTTCTTCTGGACAGCACTAAGCAGGGACCATCGTCTGGCTGAAGACGTTAAACTTAGAGCTCATGGGAAGCACCCCATAGTTTATCCTACTATTTTATCTATGTGTTTTATTTCATCTTTTAATTTATCTTTAGGTTTGTTTCTTTTTACTTGTTTTTGTGTTTTCTTATTTTGAAGGGACAAGTGTGCTATGAGCCATGCTTTCCATGACGTTGTCGTCCATCTCCCAGGTACATTCTTTCCTTAATTTAGACACATTGGGGACAATGTGTCATTTAAGTTTGGGGGTATGGGAACACGTGTTGTTTACACACACTTTGTTCCAGTTTCATGTTATTTGTTTTGCGTGTTTGTTTGTTTATTCAAAAAAAAAAAAAAAAAAAAAAAAAACAAACAAACAAGTTTTATGCGTGTTCATGTTTGCCTAAAAATTGTGGTTAATCTAAAAGAATCATGGCTTGAATTCATCAGTGAGCTTAAAATTTTGAACACATGATCTGATGAGAGAATTTGTCAGTTTGACTACTTGCTTAGGACAGTTGAAAAATCACATGTTTGATCTGACCACACAAGCACATTAGCACATGATTTGTGAGGTATGACATGAGGTCAGATGTGTGTGTTTTTGTATCTTGGATGAAATTGGATGACTTATTAGATGGACACTCTGGCATATACAACATAAAAAAAAAAAAAAAAAAAAAAAAAAAAAAAAAAAGAGAAAATATGTATATAAATAAATGATCATTGATAAGCTTTTCACTGAATAACTGGACCTCTTGCCTCAAAGCATTGAGTGTTTACGTCAAAAGGTGAAAATTTTTTATTTGATTAATGTCATGGTTAGTTTGGTTTTGTAGCCTTTTTGACTCGAGTTAGTAGGTCCTTAGGGGTGTCTCTCCACCTAATGCCCTAAAACCATCTGGTTTGGGAGTCATTGACTTAACATTCGTTACATGGGTCAATTAGAAAGCTTAACGGAACCAAACATTGCACAACCTGACTAAAAAAAAAAAAAGGAAAGAAGAGAAATAAATATGCCATTGTTGTTCATTCTAATAAGGATTTCAGTGAATTTTGAGATATGGAGACATTACACATTGGAAAGATTTGGAAGCTTCATAATTTTGTGCTAGTTCACCTTACATTGTTTTCAAACTTGTGATGTTTTAGCATGTCCTTTGTAAGTAATTGAACTTTGAGATTCCAATTCATTGTGAAGATGGAGTTCGTCTTTTTAAGCTTGCTAATGAATGAAAATCATTATCTTGAAGTGATGCTTTAATTTTTGGAATAACCTGAACTGTGCATGATGTTTGTGGGTAACATTTTTGGAAAATCCTTACGAGACTTCACTCGTCCTCTAGGAAATTCCTAGGGGATTAAAAGGCTTGTCGCATACGCTAAATGCAACCGTACATTCCACGAAAGATGGATTTATCTTGTTGTTCTCTGTTTTTCATTTTGTTTTTAGTTTTGTATTGCTAAGGGACTAGCAATATGTAAGTTTGGGGGTGTGTTAAGTGCTAAAATATTCATATTTTTAGCCCTTAACTTACATGTGTTAATCCTTTAATTTTGATTAATTTAGGCCACTTTAGTTCTTTTATGTGCTTTCCTTGATTTTGTAGGTCATTGGAAGAAAAGGAAGTAATTTCGGAAGTCTTGAGTAGAAAAGAGCTATTTTGGGAATTTTGGAGGTTCTGGTAGAGCGATCGATTGTAGGGAGCTGCGATCGAGTGCACTACAGGCGAGGACCATAATGCGCAAGGCACCTACGATCGAGCACCAGCATAAGAGGATCGATTGCAAACCTGCGATCGATCGCACACGAGTTGTGATTAAGCACACCCATGCGTGAAGGCCAAGTCAGCCGTCTGCCTCAATATGGAAAGAGCAACTTTTAGGGTTTTGTAGCTTTGTGCGAACTAGGCCTCATGTGTTTATCAATTTCCATAGAATATATGCTTTCTTAAAGAACAACTTAGTATACACCCATGCTAAATCCTTTAAGAAATAAAAGAGTTAGAGTATACACCCATGCCCTTAGGTTGACAAATATTAAATATACATAACATGATTAAAATATTGGCATATTGATATGTTATCTAAATATAACTAGTGGTGGATATCAAAGCCCTACCTTTTTTATTATTATCATCAAATCAAAATCCAATCTTTGTTTTGTTTTACTTTTGGAATTTAATTTTAGACAAAATCTAGCAATCCTCATGGAAATGACCCCGTACTTGCACCCTATACTACTGTGTTGACCTCGTGCACTTGCGGGTAAAACTTCCAATTATTTGCCTATTAATTTAGGTAGATATTTGTGACAACAGTCCCAATTCAGCTTTATCATGTGTTTTGGTGGGGGTTGCCACTTGACCACGTTACTATCCGACCCCTTCATATCTTCCCATTTTGCCTCATGGGTCACCCGTTGATACTCTTCCAATGCTCCCATAGCTTCACGTAACAACTGGTTTGGGTGAGAGAAATGTTCTCCATGGACTACTACGTTCCTCTTGAGCCAAATACATCTTGCCGTAACTGCAAATATTTCTAGTTCAGCCCTCTCACACCAAACTATCAATTTCTCAAAGATAGTGAAAAAACTTCCACCCGTATTTCCTGCTTTTTGCAGTTTGACCGGCCCCTCTCCCCTCACATCAGTTGACAAAGGGCAGCTCCACAAGATATGTTCCACTATCTCCTCCTCTATTTCACAGATGGGGAACATTTTATTTTGGATTACTCTATTTTAGAAAAGATTGACCTTGGTGGGGAGGAGGTTGTGTAGGGCTCTCCATAGGAACATCTTAACTATATTCGGGACCATCATATTCTAGCCAGCATTCCACACGTCCTTATTGCCTGCAGGCTTAGAGTCCCCACTATGCATATTCGCTTGCATCTCCAACTCCAAATAATAGGTGCTTCTTACAAAGAAGATGCCATTTTTTGTACAATGCCATATAAGCCGATCCCGCACATGTAGTGGGCTCATTGGGATGCTTTTGATTACATTCGCTTCTATCTCTTAAAAGATTTCAGAGACAAGGATGGTCTTCCACTGCTTCGTTTCATGATCAATAAGCTCTGAAACACGAGCCCGCTCCTCTAGGATTATTCTTGGGGATTGAATCATGTATGAAGTTGGGGTCAGGATCCAACTATCCCCCCAAACTGAAATGTTGCTTCCATCTCCTATCCTCCATATAAGGCCATTTTGGAGGACCGATTGTGCCGCCATGATACTCCGCCGTGCATAGGCGGGTTTATTCCCCATTCCTGCCTCCAGGATAGAACAAGATGGATAATATTTAGCTTTCAGGATCCTCGCAACCAACGAATCCGGGCATTGCAACAACCACCAAATCTGTTTTGCTAGGAGAGCTTTGTTAAAAGTCGCCAAGTCATGAAAACCCAATCCACCCTGGGATTTTGAAATACCCATTTTCCCCCAACTCATCTAGTGTATTCTAGAAGTATTCTCTTTGTGTCCCCTTCAAAACCATTGCATCATCCCTTGTATCCCTTACACAAAGCTAATGGAAGCAAAAACACATTCATACAATAGGTAGGGAATTGCCTAGGCCACCGCCTTAATTAAAATCCAATAATTTCGTCTTCCAGTTATGTAGGAAATTCCATACTCTGTCCTTAATACTTTTGAAGGCCTGCGTTCTTGATTCCCCCACTAGCGTTGGAAACCCCATGTATTTATCATAGCTTTGAGTGGCTTGTAGTCCTGAAAGTTGGGAGATTTCTAACCTCTGTTCCATACTTGTATTGCAGCTGAAAAAAATTGAGGTCTTATCCTTGCTAAGTTTCTGACCTGATGTAGCTTCATATATTTCCAATAGCTTTGTTAATCGTTTCCACTCCACCGAATTCGCCTTACAAAAAATCAAGTTGTCGTCTGCAAAGAAAAGATGGCTTAACTTAGGTCCTTTTTTGGAAGTAGGTACCCCAGTTAAAACCCCTTTCTTTTCCGCTTGGATCAAAAGAGAGCTTAGCGCTTCCGCATAAAGGAGGGAAAGGTAAGGTGACAAAGGGTCACCTTGGCAAATCCCTCAAGATGGTGTAATATTCCCCACTGGCTGTCCATTCACGAAAATGGCATAAGACACTGTGCTCACACATTCAATAATTAATTTAATCCATTCCTCTGGGAACTCCATTTTTCTCATGATAGCTTTCAAAAAACCCCACTTCACTCTGTCTTAAGCCTTGCTCATTTCAAGCTTCACTCCCATGTAGTCCACTTTACTCCACATTATTGTGTACGTGGAATGTAGAGTTTTGTAGGCTGCCACAACATTATCAGAAATCAATCTACTTGGGATGAAAGCACTCTGATTATCATAAATAATATGTGGAAGAACCATCTTGGGCCAGTTCGCCAAAACTTTGGAGATAAGTATATAAATCACATTGCAAAGGCTGATGGGCCTGAAATCAGAGACACAACTAGGAACTATTTTTTTTTTTTTTTTTTCGGGATTAGATCAAATATGAGTTGCATTGATTTTTTTATCCATCTTTGAACCATTGAGGAAAAATAAAACTGCACTACATACCTTTGGACCAACAGTGGCCTAGTGTTGTTGATAAAAACCTACCGAGAAGCCGTCTGCTCTCGGAGCCTTGAGTGGTGCCATCTGCATTAAGGCCCTATACTCGTCCTCCAAAAAATCAGCAACCAATTGAGACTTCATTAAGTTCATGAGTCTCCCTCCAATGGCTCTAGTGCAGTCCTCGACATTAGTAGGTGTAGCCATGGTGAAGAGGGCTTGATAATAATCAATGAAAGTAGCTTCAATGGTATCCTACTTTGCACAAATTCGTCCCTCCCAGTCAGGGATCTGCTATATCTGGTTACACCGTTGATGCTGGTTAGCGCATGCATGAAAATATTTTGTGTTACGGTCTCCATCTCGCAACCAATCCTCCTTAGCCCATTGTCACCACCTTAGGTCTTCTTGTTCCATTAAAGCATTCAACTCATCTTTCAGTGCTTTCTCAATATATATACCTAGCATGGGAACTTGCCTCCTCCTGAATTAATGCCAATTCTTTTGTTTTTCCTTGAATCAACACCTCTGTCGGCTGCTTCTTTTTTTCTGACCCACTGTTTTATTGTCTGCTTGCACCTTTGAAGTTTTCCCACAAAAGTCAGTCATGGGTTCCCACCTTCGAGTCTCGGTTTCTAGGATTCAAGAATAACCTTAGGGAAATCCCAACATTTTGACCACTGTGCTTCAATCAGAAACTGCTTGGGCTTTCGACCAGCCTTAGCGCCATTGGTATTTAAAGTGAGAAGTAGGGGATGGTGGTCTGATGTGTGGCATGCCAAGACCTCAACCCTTGCGGTAGTCCATAAAGCACTCCATTCTATATTCGCAACCGCCCTATCCAACCATTCTTGTGTATATCCTCTTCCGTGCTGCCCATTGTTCCAAGTGTACTTAGGCCCCTTAAACCCCAAGTCATGTAAACTGCTATACTCCAATGCACGTTGAAAATCTTCCATTTGCCCCCTAGCACGGTTTGCAATGCCTTTTTTTCTATGATAAGTCCACAATCTCTTAAAGTCCCCCACACGAAGCCATGGGATTGGTCGAAAGTGGAATAGATTTCTTAGTAGCGCCCAAGCTTCCTTTCTTTTTGCCATTTCTGGGTGGCCACAGAATAGACACACAATTCCAAGGAGAAGAATTGGAGCCCTTCAAGTTCAAGTTTCGGGTTTATTCTTTTCCTTTCTATTTTAATTTATGAAGATGTTTAACATCAAACTCATGTGTAACTAAACTACTTAGTAGGGCAAGATTGAAGTCCTAATTATGTTTATTTAGTATTTCAATATTGGCGCCTTTGTGATAATCATTGATAAGTGCCAAATATTCCATATTTAGACCCCTTCATTTACATTAGTTAATCATTTAGTTGTGTCGTTATTTAATATTTTATGTTAGTTTTATTTTAGTATTTTATAGGTCATTAAAGAAAAACTACAGCTTTAGAGGAAAAAATGCAAAGTTTGGAAGAAAGTATACTTTGAGAAGACCTAAATGATGTGGTTAAGTTTAACCAAATCCAAGAAAAATGTTAAATCGAATTAAAGATCAGATTGGATTAAATTTCAGATTTGATAAGATTTCGGAGTAGATTCAAATTCAGATTCTGCACATGTCTCAGTATTTTGATCATAATTTTCTACTTCAATATCGGATTGATATGATTCAAGCTGCATTGGAAAGCTAACTCAAAATACTACAATTTGTTGTGAAATAGGATTTTTCTAATTCGGACTGTTACTATACCAAAATTTTCCCGAAATAAAAGGACACAAACTTGGACGAATTTTATCCGATTTCAACTTGTAAAACCCTAGGTTTTAGGTCTATAAATAGGGAATTATCAGATTAATTGAGGAGGCTACGAATTTCAAGATTGCAGAGGAGATGAAGGGAGTATAAGGTTTTCCTAGCTTTTGGATCTCAACTTTGTATTTGTAAGTACTCAATTTTACATTATGAATTCAATCAATCTTGTTTTATCTTTCAATAACATGAGAGGCTAAACCTTCAACTAGGGTTGAAGATGAAACCTCACTTATGATTAGCAACTTTGTTGCATGTATGTAATATTTCCCAATTTAATGGTTTAATTGCTCTATTGTTTTACTTCTAATCAATTGGATTGAATAACTCTTGGATATCTTTTGTGATTCAAGGATTCAATTGATGATTTAAGATTATTCAATTCAATTGATTGCTTGGTTTTCTTTGTTAAAAATTGGATTTCCCTTGTGATTTATTCTCTAGATACAATTGATGTTTTGATAAAGATTGGATATTTTCTTGTGATTTACGGATACAATTAATGATTTGATCGAATATTGGATTTCTTTTGTGATTTGGGTTATGAATTGATACATGGGATCCTTTGATTAATTCTTTGAAGCAATAGTAAAACAAACATAAGATTTATATGTGAGAACTTTGGGGAATATTATAGATCATGAAATTATGTTGTTATGAATTTGTGAGTGCGGATTCCGAAAACTTAGTGCTTCGTCATAAGATTTCAATCACTTTAAATTGCTTATGTTTTTACTTTTTCATTCAAACAAAAAATTCTCTCAAAAATTTGGAACTAGATTAGGGTTTAATTAATTTAGATTTAAAATTTCTTTCAAAAATACAGTTCCCTATGGGTCCCTGGCAACGGCGCCAAAAACTTGTTGAGCAAATTTTAATACTCGCAAGTATACAAATCAATTGTAGTTAATGGATTTCAAGTGCAAGGTCGAACCCACAAGGAATTGTTCAATTTTTTAAACCAATTTATTTCTAAATTTGTTTTATTCGTCTACTAGTTATAATTAGGATTTTATTTTTTCTGCAATTTGTTTTGTTTTATTTCTGTTACTAATATTAAAAAAAAAAAAGATTTTTTTTTGTTTTTTTTTTTTTTTACAGCTCTGCCGCAACCACCTTCCGCACGCCCCTGCTAGTGCGATCGATCGCGCCCAGCCAGCACTCAAGCTCACCTCTAGAGGCAGCACCAGCAGATTGCAGCAATTCCGTAGATTGTTGCCAAAAATTTATTTTTGGTCCTTTTTGTGAGTTTTTAAATTTTAGTTTTATTTTTTTTAGTTAGTTAGTCTTTTTTTTTTAGTTTATTTTATTTTTAAAAAAATGGTTAATGTTTTATGTGGGATACTTGCATCTAAAAAGTGATAGGGAAGCATGAATTTTCATTTTAATGATTTTAATGCCTCTCCTAATTATAGGACACCAGCTCCTACCAACTACCATAAAAAATTTTACCCACATAAGCCATGTTCATACTGCTCCAATCCCTATCATCATTATAGTTATTGTCCATCATGGGGACAAGTATCTAATTTTTCATATGAGCAAATGAATATCAGTTTCTCGAGTCCAGGGTTTGATTCAAATTCCAATTATTACAACCCGGACTGGAGCAACCAATCTAATTTCTCATGGTTAGCTCAGGTTACAGGAAATTACGCTGACCAATTTGATGAAGTACACCACTCAAACTATAGTGCACCACAATCATCACTGAAAGACATAATGAAAACATTAATAGAAAAAGTTGACCAGTCCAACTCCCAAGCTATGCAAGAGCTCAAGAATTCCAACTTCCAAGCTATACAAGAGCTCAAGAAGTCCAACTCCCAAGCTATACAAGAGCTAAAAGGTTTCACCAAACAAACCCTACAAGAACTGCGACAATCCAATCAAGAGATCAAAGAAGCCAACACTCAAGCTACCGCAGTGTTAGAAGAATGGATTGGCCAGAGTGAGAATGAACACCCATCTGAACATCAACTTGACTCAATGACTCAATATTGGGACAATGAGAGCATAGAAGATAACAATAAGGAAGAAGAGCTTCAAAGTCAGTTGATAGCTAAAGGACACTATATGATTGATGAGGATGAGTCCTGAAATTGTTATCATAAGCATGTCCAAGCCACCTCCAACTTTGAAAGAGAGCAAAGTGCTACAAGAAATTATCTTCCTCAAGATGAGGTATTTCAATTTTGTCCAACTGCTCACATTGATGACTTAAAAAGGAGAATAGCAAAACTCAAGGCAGTTAGGTCGGCCTATATCAAAACTATAAATAAGTGGGGACTATCTCTATTTTGTGAATATTGTTATAATCCTACTCACCACCAAAGCGAATGTCCATTCATTTTACACTACATGGTTGATGAGAAGGAAATTGTGGATAACAAAGAGGAGCACACAGAGCAAGTTGAGCATGCTCAAGTCACCACTACACTTGAGAGTGAGAAAATTGTTGATAACACTGAGGAGGAAGAAAAAGAAGAAGAAGTTGAGCACCATGAGAACAGTGAGCCACCAACAAATCTTGATATGCCCAGTGACATGGAAGTGAGTACTGAAGCTCATGACTGCATCACTGTCCCTCTTGAGACACATCAAGAATCTAAAGCTTCATCGCCTGAATGTCTCAAAGAGCCATCTTATGTCAAGATACTCAAGGACTTGTGCACACAAGCACACAAATCTAGGGACCACTTTCCTAAGAAGATCCTTCGAAGCAAGAAATTCTACATAAGATGGCGAAACATCCTTCCAGAGGGGTATGAAATTTTGAAGAAGAAGGGGTGAAAGGGATTGGTTGGACATTCACATGATAAGGGGAAAGCACTGTAAAGTTTTCTCCTCTAGTTTATTTTCTACACTTCACTCCACAAATTCTTTCTTTCCTTTTTCATTATAATGCATTTCTTTTTATTTGTTTTTGTTTCTAACAGCAATTAATCTCTTGATGTTTTGTTTCTGTGAAAAAATATTGGCGTTAGTTTTTGTTGACAGGTGTTTTGGTGTTTGAGTTTGGCCCTGCCCCTTTTTCACACCTTGATGTTTCCTTACTTCTGGTAATGTATTTCTATACTACATACTGAGGGCAATGTGTAATTCAAGTTTGGGGGTATGGAAAAACACTTTGTCTGTTTATTTTTGTTCTTATTGTTTATTCTTATTTGTCATTTTGTGTTAAAAAAAAAAATGAAAAAAAAAAAAATTGTGCTATGTTGTTGTCAAGTTTGAGTTAAACTGTAAATGTGATTTGCATTTCATTAGCTTGCTTAAAGGGTTGAACATCATCATTATGTCATTCGGAGTTTGAGTCCTTTGACTTATTTTTGGGTAAAAGAGATTTCACTTGTTTTGAGATAAATTTTTATGAGCACATTAGCATGTTTTCTGTGAGGTATAAGGTTTGAGCTTAAGCTTGTTCTCTTTGAAATTTGTTGGATGACATATTGATGAATAACCATTGGCTTGCAAGATACCAAAATAATAATAATAATAATAAATAAATAAATAAATAAAATATAAAAAAGAAAAAAATAAATAAAAAAAGAGAAGGAAAAAGAAAAGAAAGTTCATGTTGAGTTTTCCGCTGAGTAACTGGACCTCTTGCCTCATTAAGCATTGAGTGTTCACGTCAAAAGGTGTGAAGTTCAGTGTTGATTTATGATAGGCTAATCTAACTTCGTAGCCTTTTTTACTTAAGTTAATAAGCCCTTAGGGATGTTTTACATCTTGTGCCCTAAAGCCACCTGCTTAGGAGTCATTAGCCTAACACTTGTTACATGAGTCAATTATAAAGCTTAAGGGAGTTAAACATTGCAGGGCCTGTAAAAAAAAAAAAAATGCATATCTTGTCTTGGTTGTTTCATTTGTTAGGGATTCTTACAAATTTTATGGAACTTGTCTTGAGTTTAAACTGAAAGCTTCATGATTATATGCTAATTACACTTTACACTTTTCAAAACATATGAGGTCTCAATTGTCCATTTATGAGTGATTTGATTCTGGATTTCCTTTTGACTGTGATGATGGTGTTTGTCTTTTTAAGTTTGCTCATGAATAAGAACCATGGTTTATGTGAAACTTCTTTCTTGTTAACAACATAGTGCTACAATGTTTGTGGGTATCATTCTTGTTAAGCCCTCACGAGACTTCACTTGTCCACTAAGGATGCCTAGGGGTTTAAAAGGCTTGTGGCATATGCTAAATGCAATCGTCTCTCCCACGAATGAAGATTTATGTTTCTTGCTTTCATTGTATTTTTCGTTTTGTTTTGCTAAGGGACTAGCAAAATGTAAGTTTGAGGGTGTTTGATAAGTGCCAAATATTTCATATTTAGACTCCTTTATTTACATTAGTTAATCCTTTAGTTGTGTCGTTATTTAATGTTTTGTGTTAGTTTTGTAGTTTTAGTATTTTGCAGGTCATTGAAGAAAAACTACAGCTTTAAAGGGAAAAATGCAAAGTTTGGAAGAAAGCATACTTTGAGAAAACCTAGATGATGTGGTTAAATTTAACCAAATCCAAGAAAAATGCTAAATCGGATTAAAGATCAGATTTGATTAAATTTTAGATTGGATAAGATTTCGGAGTGGATTCAAATTCAGATTCTATTCATGTCTAAGTATTTTGATCATAACTTTTTGTTCAAATATCATATTGAATTGATTCAAGCTGCATTAGAAAGCTAACTCAAAATAATACAATTCGTTGTGAAATATAATTTTCCTAATTCGGACGGTTACTATGCCAAAATCGTCATGTAATAAAAGGACACAAATTTGGACGAATCCTATTCCGATTTCAGACTTCTATTCTGACTGGGAGACAGACCTACGAATTATTTAGGTTTACTTGGGCTTCTTCTATGACTTTCCTAAGCCTATAAATAGACTTCTTTGCATTCAAGAAAAGATATAGAACTCCAGAGACTAGTTTTAGGATACAATTTTGGAGACAGAATATAATCCACAACTTTTCTTTTAGTTTAGTTTTTCTTTAGGTTTAAGTTTTAATTTCATAGTCATGTGGAGTTAAATTCTCAACTAAGGTTGGGGATGAAGTCTCCCCGATGAAGAATAACTTTATTGTAAGTTTTTTATTATTCCGATTTTATTGGATTATTATTTCAGTTGTTTTACTTCTTTTCAATATATGGCATGATTCTTGGATATCTTGTTGTGATTCAAAGATACACTTCATGATTTAGGATAATTTCACATAATTGATTGCTTGGTTTTTAATTCATAAAAATTGAATATCCCTTGTAATTTGTTCTACAGATACATCTGGTGTTTGAATTAAATTTGGATTCCTTGTGTGATTTGGTCAATGAATGGATACATGGGATGGTTTTGATTAATTCTTTGAAGCATAGTAAAACATACATAAGATTTAAATTGTGAGAAATTCGGATTAATATTGATGAACATAAAGTATGTTGTTATGATTTGGTGAGTGTGGATTCCGCATCCTTAGTACATTTATCTATTGATTTACTTAATTTATTTAGTTTACGTTTAGTCTTTTAGTTTTCAAAATCAAAATCAAAACCCTTTTGGAAATAGGTTAGGGTAAAATTAGTTTAGATATAAGTTGATTTTTCAAAAGTACAATTTTCTGTGAGTTCGACCTCGCACTTGCAATCCATTAAACTACAATCGACTTGTGCACTTGCGAGTTAAATAAATTTGCACAACAGTTATATTGTGATGCTTAACTTGATTAATTCTTGTTTTATCGAATTCCTCATATGTGTTTGTCTGATCAACATATGCATGTAGTATGGATTAGTTAATTAAATCAATTTGGATGACCAAGTCCTGGTTTAATAAAAGTAACAAAAGAATTCCACATTGGGTTCTTGGGTTAATCAATATGGAAAACCGGAAGTATACACCCATGTCCTAGGTTCCATGTATTTGTCGATTTCCATAAATTAATGCTTTCTTAAAATTCTCAACTAAGGTTGGGGATGAAGTCTCACCGATGAAGAATAACATCACTTTATTGTAAGTTTTTTATTATTCCGATTTTATTGGATTATTATTTCAATTGTTTTACTTATTTTCAATATGTGGTATGATTCTTGGATATCTTGTTGTGATTCAATGATACACTGGATGATTTAGGATAATTTCACATAATTGATTGCTTGGTTTTTAACTCATAAAAATTGAATATCCCGTGTGATTTGTTCTACAGATACATCTGTTGTTTCAATTAAATTTGGATTCCTTGTGTGATTTGGTCAATGAATGGATACATGGGATGATTTTGATTAATTCTTTGAAGCATAGTAAAACATACGTAAGATTTAAATTGTGAGAACTTCGGATTAATATTGATGAACATAAAGTATGTTGTTATGATTTGGTGAGTGTGAATTCTGCATCCTTAGTACCTTTATCTATTGATTTACTTAGTTTATTTAGTTTATGTTTAGTATTTTAATTTTCAAAATCAAAATCAAAACCCTTTTGGAAATAGGTTAGGGTAAAATTAGTTTAGATTTAAGTTGATTTTTCAAAAGTACAATTCTCTGTGGGTTCGATCTCGCACTTGCAATCCATTAAACTACAATCGACTCGTGCACTTGCGAGTTAAATAAATTTGCACAACAGTAATATTGTGATGCTTAACTTGATTAATTCCTGTTTTATTGAATTCCTCATATGTGTTTGTCTGATCAACATATGCATGTAGTATGGATTAGTTAATTAAATCAATTTGGATGACCGAGTCCTGGGTTTAATAAAAGTAACAAAAGAATTCTACACTGGGTTCTTGGGTTAATCAACATGAAAAACCAGAAGTATACACCCATGTCCTAGGTTCCATGTATTTGTCGATTTCCATAGATTTATGCTTTCTTAAAAAACAACTTAGTATACACCCATGCTAAATCATTTAAGAAAAAAAAGAGTTAGAGTATACACCCATGCCTAACTCGTTGCTTAGGAAAATCTATAGTTTAATGAGTATACACACATACCCTTAGGTTTGCAAACATTAGGTATTCATAATATGATTAAATCATTGGCATATTGTTATATTATTTGAGCATGATTAGTGGTGGATATCGAAGTCCTACCTTTATCTTTATTAACTCAAAAATCAATCTTTGTTTTGTGTTACTATGGAATTTATTTTAAGCAAAACTTAGCAATCCTCGTGGGAATGATCTCGTACTTGCACCCTATACTACTATATTGATCTTGTGCACTTGCGAGTTAAACGTACATTTATTTGCCTAATAATTTAGATAGATATTTGCACAGCTGTTTTAGCCTCTCATGATAACAAAAGACATAATCAAATCAATTGAAATTGATAAGTGCCAAATATTGCATATTTGGACCCCTTTATTTACTTTAGTTAATCCTTTAGTTGTGTCGTTATTTAATGTTTTGTGTTAGTTTTATGTTTTTAGTGTTTTGTAGGTCGTTAAAGAAAAACTACAGCTTTAAAGGGAAAAATGAAAAGTTTGAAAGAAAGCATACTTTGAGAAGACCTAGATGATGTGGTTAAGTCTAACCAAATCCAAGAATAAGGTTAAATCAGATTAAATTGGATAAAAGATCAGATTGGATAAGATTTCGGATCAGATTCAAATTCAGATTCTATATATGTCTCAGTATTTTGACCGTAACTTTTTGCTCAAATATTGGATTGAAGTGATTCAAGTGGCATTAGAAAGCTAACTCAAAATGATACAGTTTGTTGTGAAATAGGATGTTCCTAATTCGGACGGTTACTATGCCAAAATCGCCCCGTAATTAAAGGATACAAATCTGGATGAATCCTATTCCAATTTCAAATTTCTATTTTGACTGGGAGACAGACCTCCGAATTATCTAGGTTTAATAAGGTTTTTAGGACTTTCCTAAGCCTATAAATAGACTTCTTTGCATTCAAGAGAAGAAAAACACAATCTTAGAGAGCAAAATTCTTTTGTTTAGTTTTTCTTTAGGTTTAGGTTTAGGTTTAGGTTTCGATTTTATTTTTATGTAAAGCTAAATTCCCAACTAATGTTGGGGATGGGGCCTCACCGATGAAGACCATCAATACTTTCATGTAAGTCTCTATATATCTGATTTTATTGGGCTTAATATTTCAATTGTTTTACTTATTTTCAATGTGTGGAGTGATTCTTGGATATCTTTTGTGATTCAAAGATACACTTGATGATTTAAGATAATTTCACATAATTGATTGCTTGATTTTATTTGCCTAAATAATTGGATATGCCTTGTGATTTGTTCTACAGATACATTTGGTGTTTCAATTAAGATTGGATATCTTCTGTGATTTACGGATACATCTGATGATTTAATTGATATTGGATTCCTTTTGTGATTTGTGCAATGAATGGATACATGGGATGGTTTTGATTAACTGTCGAAGCATAGTAAAACATATCTAAGATTTTAATTGTGAGAACTTCAGATTAATATTGATAAACATGAAAGTATGTTGTTATGATTCGATGAGTGTGAATTCTCAAACCTTAGTATTTTATCTCTTAGTTTATTTTAATTAGTTTATGTTTGTCTTTTAATTTCAAAAATCAAAATTCAAACCCTTTTGGAATTAGGTTATGATTTAATTAGTTTAGATTTAAATTGTTTTTTCAAAAAAATACAATTCTCTGTGGGATCGACCTCGCACTTGCAATCCATTAAATTACAATCGATTCATGCACTTGCGAATTAAATAAATTTGCACAACAAGTTTTTGGCGCCGTTGCCGGGGAATTGTTCAATTTTTGAAACCAATTTATGTTTATATTAGTTTTATTCTTCTACTAGTTATAATTAGGATTTTATTTTTCTGCAATTTGTTTGTTTTATTCGTGTTACTAATAAAAAATTAAAAAAAAAAAAAAGATTTTTCTTGTTGTTTTTTTTGTTTTGTTTTGGCTTGTTTTACAGTTTTGCCGCAGCACCTTCCGTACAACTCTGCTAGTGCAATCGATCACAGCCCTACAGCAAAGGCAGCAACTGCAACAGTTCCGTAGATTTTTGCCAAAAATTTATTTTTGGTCCTTTTTGTGAGTTTTAAATTTTAGTTTTATTTTTTTAGTCAGTTAGTCTTTTTTTTTTTAAATAAAAAATAAAAATGGTTAATGTTTTATGTGGGATATTTGCATGCTAAAAAGTGAGGGGAAAGCATGAATTTTCATTTTAATGATTTTAATGCCTCTCCTAGTTATAGGACACCAGCTCCTACCAACTACCCTCAAAATTTTTACCCACATAAACCATGTTCATATTGTTTCAATCCTTATCATGAGGAAAACAATTGTCCAGATCTGCGACCTGAGCTCGATGACTTAAGGGACAAATTAGACCAAATCAGAGTAGCTAGATCTAACCTTTCGTAAAAACAAATGAACACCAGTTTCTCTAGCCCGAAGTTTGATTCAAATTTCAATTGTTATAACCAGGATTGGAGCAACCAATCTGATTTCTTAGGATCAGCTCAAGCTATGCTCACCAATTTGATGAATTGCACCATTCAGAATATCCACAGTTCGATAATCAAGCTCAACCTCCTATTTATCAGTCTACCACTCAAATGCCACAGCCTGCACTACAATCATCACTGGAATACATGATGAAAACATTAATAGAAAAAGTCGACCAGTCCAACTCCCAAGCTATACAAGAGCTAAAAGGTTTTACCAATCAAGCTGTACAGGAGCTGAGGAATTCCAACATGGCTAATGGCAGAGACATACAAGAATTTAAGCAGGCCATGACCAAGATAGAAGGAAAGATGGGTCATCTAGTTGCTGACTTCAACAGAATAGAGGAAGAAGAGCTTCAAAGTCAGCTGATGGCTGAAAGGCATTATATGATTGATGAGGATGATTCTGAAAATTCTTATCATGAGCATGCCCAAGTTACCATCACACTTGAGAGTGAGGAATTTGTGGATAACAAAGAGGAGGAAGAGAAAGATGAGCAAGTTGAGCACCCTGAGCAAGTTGAGCACCATGAGAATAGTGAGCTTCTAACAGATCCTAATTTGCCCAATGACATGGAAGTGAGTACTGAAGCTCCTGCTTGCGTCACTATCCCTCTTGAGACACATCAAGAGCCCAAAGCTTCATTGCCTGAATGTCTCAAAGAGCCATCTTATGTCAAGATACTCAAGGATTTGTGCACACAAGCACACAAATCTAAGAACCACTTTCCTAAGAAGATTCTTCGAAGCAAGAAATTCTACATAAGATGGCGAAACATCCTTCGAGAGGGGTATGAAGTTTTGAAGAAGAAGGGGTGGAAGGGATTGGTTGAACATCCGCATGATAAGGGAAAGCGCTGTAAAGTTTTCTCCTCCAGTTTATTTTCTGCACTTCACTCCACAAATTCTTTCTTTCCTTTTCATTATATTGCATTTCTTTTTATTTGTTTTTGTTTCTAACAGCAATTAATCTTTTGATGTTTTGTTTCTGTGAAAAAATATTGCTGTTAGTTTTTGTTGACAGGTGTTTTGGTGTTTAAAGTTTGGGGGACGCCCTAGCCTTGTTCACACTCAGATTTCCTTACTTCCGGTAATGTATTTCTATACTACATATTGAGATCAATGTGTAATTTAAGTTTTGGGGTATGGAAAACACTTTGTCTATTTATTTATTTTTTTACTTGTTTATTTTTATTTGTCATTTTGTGTTAAAAAAAATTGAAAAAAAAAAAAAAAAAAAAAATTGTGCTATGTTGTTGTCAAGTTTGAGTTAAACTGTAACTGTAATTTGCATTTCATTAGCTTGCTTAAAGAGTTGAACACATCATTATGTCATTTGAAGTCTGAGTCCTTTGACTTATTTTTGGGTAAAAGAGATTTTAGTTGTTTTGAGATAAATGTTTATGAGCACATTAGCATATTTTCTATGAGGTTTGATGTTTGAGCTTAAGCTTGTTCTCTTTTAGATTTGTTGGATGACCTATTGATGAATAATTGGCTTGCAAGATATAAAAAAAAAAAAATAATAAATAAATAAATAAGAGAAGGAAAAATAAAAGAAAGATCATGTTGAGTTTTTCACTGAGTAACCAGACCTCTTGCCTCATTAAGCATTGAGTGTTCGCGTCAAAATGTGTGAAGTACAGTGTTGATTTATGATATAGCTAATCTGACTTCGTAGCCTTTTTTGCTTAAGTTAATAAGCCCTTAGGGATGTTCTACATCTAGTGCCCTAAAGCCACATGGCTTGGTAGTCATTGGCCTAACACTTGTTACATGGGTCAAGTAGAAAGCTTAAGGGAGTTAGACATTGTAGAGCCTGTAAAAAAAGGTAAAAAAAAAAAAAAAAATGCATATCTTGCCTTGGTTGTTTCATTTGATAGGGATTCTTACAAATTTTATGGAACTTGTCATGAGTTTAAGCTAAAAGTTTCATGATTGTATGCTAATTACACTTTACACATTTCAGAACATATGAGGTCTAAATTGTCCATTTTTGAGTGATTTGATTCTAGATTTCCTTTTGACAGTGATGAAGGTGTTTGTCTTTTTAAGCTTGTTCATAAATAAGAATCATGGTTTATGTGAAACTTCTTTCTTGTTAACAACATAGTGCACACTGTTTGTGGGTATCATTCCTGTTAAGTCCTCACGAGACTTCACTCATTCATTAGGGATGCCTAGAGGTTTAAAAGGCTTGTTGCATATGCTAAATGTAATCGTCTCTCCCACGAAAGAGTATTTATGTTTCTTGCTTTCATTTTATTTTGTCGTTTTGTTTTGCTAAGGGACTAGCAAAATATAAGTTTGGGGGTATTTCATAAGTGCCAAATATTGCATATTTGGACCCTTTTATTTACATTAGTTAATCCTTTAGTTGTGTCGTTATTTAATGTTTTGTGTTAGTTTTGTGTTTTTAGTATTTTGTAGGTCGTTAAAGAAAAATTACAGCTTTAAAGGGAAAAATACAAAGTTTGAAAGAATGCATACTTTGAGTTGACCTAGATGATGTGGTTAAGTTTAACCAAATCCAAGAAAAAGGTTAAATCAAATTAAATTGGATAAAAGATCAGATTGGATAAGATTTCGGATCGGATTCAAATTCAGATTCTGTATATATCTCAGTATTGTGATCGTAACTTTTTACTCAAGTATCGGATTAAAGTGATTCAAGCAGCACTGGAAAGCTAACTCAAAATAATACAATTTGTTGTGAAATAAGATTTTCCTAATTCGGACTGTTTCTATGCCAACATTTGCCCCGAAATTAAAGGATACAAATCTGGATGAATCCTATTCCGATTTCAGACTTCTATTTTGACTGGAGACAAACCTCCGAATTATCTATGTTTAATAAGGTTTTTAGGACTTTCCTAAGCCTATAAATAGACTTTTTTGCATTCAAGAAAAGAAAAACACAATCCTAGAGAGCAAAATTCTTTTGTTTAGTTTTTCTTTAGGTTTAGGTTTAGGTTTAGGTTTATATTTTATTTTTATGTGGAGCTAAATTTCCAACTAATGTTGGGGATGAAGCCTCACCAATGAAGAATATCAATACTTTCATGTAAGTCTTTATATATCTGATTTGATTGGGCTTAATATTTCAATTGTTTTACTTATTTTCAATGTGTGGAGTGATTCTTGGATAGCTTTTGTGATTCAATGATACACTTGATGATTTAAGATAATTTCATATAATTGATTGCTTGATTTTATTTGCCTAAATAATTGGATATGCCTTGTGATTTATTCTACGGATACATTTGGTGTTTCAATTAAGATTGGATATCTTCTGTGATTTACAGATACATCTGATGATTTAATTGATATTGGATTCATTTTGTGATTTGTGCAATGAATGAATACATGGGATGATTTTGATTAACTGTTGAAGCATAGTAAAACATGTCTAAGATTTTAATTATGAGAACTTCAGATTAATATTGATAAACATGGAAGTATGTTGTTATGATTCGATGAGTGTGAATTCTCAAACCTTAGTATTTTATCTCTTAGTTTATTTTAATTAGTTTATGTTTGTCTTTTAATTTCAAAAATCAAAAATCAAAATCCTTTTGGAACTAGGTTATGATTTAATTAGTTTAGATTTAAATTACTTTTTCAAAAAAAATATAATTATCTGTGGGATCGACCTCGCACTTGCAATCCATTAAATTACAATCGATTCATGCATTTGCGAGTTAAATAAATTTGCACAACAAAAATCGTAACAAACATAAAACTTACAAATGAAAACGTCTGGAAAGCTCAAGAACAATTCTAGGTCGAAAATAGGCTCTAAATAGTGCCCCCCAACGTGTGTTTACAGTAGAAAAATATGTTATAAATAATAAAAGTCTAGGGTTTCGGCGTTGTCAGGTCAGCGTAAGTGTGCTTGATCACACTCAGGGTGCGCTCGAGTGCACTCGGGTCTTCAAGGCTACTGCAGTGCAGCAAGCAATTGGGCGTTGCGCGTCCGGGTGATTGCGCGAGTGCACTCGATCGCAGTCTCCTTGCGCTCGAGCGCACTTCTAGAGAATGCTTCTTCTTCACTTCTTCAATTTCTTCGCACATTTCCACATCAAAGACCACAGTTTTCTCTCAATGACCTGCAAAACATTAAAACATCAAAACTAACCAAAAACATTAGAAAATAACAAAGATAAGGTTTTAAGAAATACAAGTTAAGGGGCTCAAATATGCGACATTTGGCACTCATCACCTACTCCTCGATAAGGATTTTGATAAGTCCACCGGATCTTAACCTTTAAGAACTCTCCCCATCCAACTCCATCGTTTGTAATGTCCACCTCCACAACCTCTCTGACCGTTGATCCAATCCGGTGCCCAATCTCCTTACCCATGCAAGCTAGGGGGAGGTTGAACATCCAGTCCCAAAAAGTAGCTTTTTCAAACTCCAGTTGATTTGGTGGAGTCAAACCGTCAAAATCCGCCACATAAAATAAGTCTCCATCGAACATCCACGGACGTCCCTCCAGCACCCTATCTTTGTCCCAAAAATTCCCAAACTCAATGAGAAACATATTTGACCCCAGATTCTTGAAGGAGACTAGGCTCGGATCATCTTTGTCTTAATGATATCCCTGCCCACATATCTATCAGCCGAAAGTTTTCCCACTAAGCAGGCGGATCCACGAGACACCAGAGGTTCAGTGATCTTCTCGTCAAAGTCCACCCCCATGCACTCCTCATCCAGCAGGTTGAACTTCCCCAACTGTTTGGTAAGGTCCTCCGTCGTGTTAATCATGGTTCCAGTAAAGGCCACCAGTTCCAGGGAATACACGACGCTAACAAGCTCTTCTCCCAAGGTCAAAATTGGGAAAGGATGGCGGCTTCACCTCTAAGTTTCAGAGAGAGACTCAGAGAGAAGGAAAAAAAACTTGGACTCTATTCCTTTGCTACATGCTCAATTTTCTTCTGTGTGTGTTAAGCTTGAATGCATTTAGTTTAACTGATGCCTATCAATTTAACTAATAAATGTATTCATTTATGAAATCTCTTGAATTAATGTTGTAGTTGGGCACCAAAAGTAATTCTAGTTGGAATTAGGACCCTCTTAATTTCAAATCAACTAGATAATATCCAGTTAGTTATAGTGAATGCGTATTTTTATCCCAAAAATGAAAAGACAAAAATAACTATATATTATCTAGTTCATTTGAAATGGAGAGGATCATGTTCCGTATATGTGGGCGCTAAAGTGAGTAAATTAATGGCAGTTACATTTATTAATAAAAAATAATATTTAATTTTAGAGAAATGATAGAGATACAACTTAGAGATATAATTTTGGCCCAATTTTTCTTGTATGTGGTCATTTTTTTTAAAAACAAAACAAAAATAAAAAGTATGGACATTATTAAGAAGAAAAAGACTTTTTTTTTTTTTTTTAAAAAAAAAAAAAAAAAAATACCGAATAAAAAAAGGACAACATAAGATGTTATTACTTTAGATTTTTTAGTTTTTTATTTTGTTTTAAAAAAATGGTTAAATACTCCAAACCCCCCTGGGGTTTTCCAACTTTATTTTTTTCCCCTTGAGGTTTTATTTTTATCACAGGAGGTCCCTGTAGTTTTGATAATAGACCAAGTTAGTCCTCCGTCAATTGACTGTTAGTTGACTTAATGAAATTTCACGTCGACCAATCACATGTTGACATGTGGCACCTACTTAAATTTTTATTTTTTTTTAAATTACAAAAAAAAAAAGTATTTTCTAAAAAAAAAAAAGAAAAAAGATTGGGGGTGGCTCGGCCATTTGGGGGTGGCTGAGCCTTGGGGGTGGCCGAAACCACCCCCAGTGGGTATCAGGGGTGGCTCGGCCACCCCCATGGAGCTTAGGGGGTGGCCGAAACCACCCCCAACCACCATTGGGGGTGGTTTCGGCCACCCCCAAGGCTCTATGGGGGTGGCCGAGCCACCCCCAGTGGGTACTGGGGGTGGTTTCGGCCACCCCCTTGGGCTCCAAGGGGGTGGCTCCATTGGTGCCCAGGGGGTGGCTCGGCCACCCCATTCGGCCAGATCTGGCCACCCTCAATCTTTTTTTTTTTTTTTTTTTTTTTTATTTAGAAAATACATTTTTTTTTAATTAAAAAAAAATAAAGTGCCACGTGTTAACATGTGATTGAATTTCGTTAAGTTAGCTAACAGTCAACTGACGGAGGACTAACTTAGTCTATTATCAAAATCACATGGACCTCCTGTGATAAAAATGAAAGCCCAACGAGAAAAAAATAAAGTTGTGAAACCCCATGGACTAATTTAGTATTTAACCCTTAAAAAAAATGACTACATAAGAGAAAAGTTGGGCCAAAGTTGTATTTCTATCATTCATCTTAAATTTAATAAAAAAAAATTAAAAAATTTGATATTTAGTAGTTTTAGAAAGTAGCTAGTTAAATAAAAAAAATTACATTTCCAAAGTTAAATTTAGAGAATTTCCAAAAAAATTACAATATCCCAATATGGACTAGACATCACTGCCGGAAAGTCCAGGCCCTTATCAGGATGGCCAACCAGCGCCCCTGGTTCCTCCCAAGAATGTATGCGAATTGGACGGTCTCGATCAGCTGAACTCTTTGACTTTAATGATAACAGGCCCATCCTCTCTAATCCACAGCCACACCTCATTTCTTCTACAGTTCTAAGACATAGTCACTGTACTGCACCAATCTTTTCCGATGCTTTATCTTGGCTCAAGAAAAAATGCTACAACTTTATTGCTCAATGATGATTAAAAATCCTGTTTTTCAATCTCTTGGCAACACTCCCACCATTTTAGTCCCTTCAACTTTTCTGGGTTTTTCTCGTTTCTTGCAAAACCCCCTCAAGAACCCATGTAGAGAAAGCAGGGAATCCAAGTGTTACAGAGAGAGAAGGCTTGTGAAGAGAAGGGGAAGGATTGTTGTTTGCAGGGCATTGCTCCCAGTTGATCCATGGTCACCCAGCATCGATTCACAGAGCATAGCTTCACAGCTTTTTGCTTTTTCTTTGTTTCCCTACCTTGGTTTCTTGTACTTCATCACCAAATCCAAGTCTGCTCCAAAGCTCACCCTTTTTGGGTTCTACTTCTTGCTCGCCTTTGTTGGTGCTACCAGTGAGTTTCTCATACTTATCGCCTCTATACATTGCTTTTTATGTTACTGTTGGGTTGCTTCTTAGAGGGTTAGTATGATTCCGAGTTGAAGTTTAATTTTTGATGGGATAGTTTATGTTGCAATATGTAAAACTGTGGATTTAGCATTTGTTAGGTGATTCTGGGAGAAGCTTTTGCTCCTTGTATCAATTCAGCGTTCTTCATTTCTCATGCGGGTTGGTGGTGATATATAGCAATTGCTCTGGAGAAACGGGCATAAAAATTAAATGAGAAATTGGTTGGACTTTTTCAACATTGAGGAAACTATAAGCCATCAGAAGGTTCATGAGAGAACAATGAATTTCACTTTATTGAAGGCATGAGCTTGAGTATTTCTCTAGTCTAAATTTTTGTTTATGTCTATCTGCTTGGATAACAGTGACAGTATTTGCATAGCTTCAAGATATATCTAATATCTCTTGCGATATTGAGAGCCTCATACTTGTACACAAGTTGAAAAAAGGCATACACGTTAAGTTGTTCGGGAAATGGGGAAACTTGTGTCATTGTTTGAAGTTTTTCGAGTGCCAAGATTGGTCACTTTTGTTCAAATTCCTCGAACTCCTCTTTTATAAATGCAGGTGCTTTTTGTGTCTCATGTTTTGATATAGCCAAATGACCCTATCAATTATACAATCTGCGCTCAAAGGGCCATAAAATGTGATAGATTATGGGGGGTCATGGCCAGCATCTCCAGTTCCACATATTGATGATGTTGTATTTTGCCACCAAGCCCTCATACTTCGTATTGGCCTATATATGAATTTTCATTAAATCATAGTCAAATATCTTTATGTCATTTTGGCTAATGGAATAATTAAATACCTTGCTCTGCTGTGGTCACTTGCTCATTACTGTCAACAGCTTTGTTTCAACTCTACTAATTTCCTTCATTTTGGTCCTTCCTGCCCCTGTCCATTGAGCAGTCCCTGCTGGAATTTATGGTAACTTCTCTCACTATTGAGCAAGATATCTCAGCCATCAGGTTTACATATAAACGCCTAACTGCTTAACTCTGTTTCTATGGTGAAAACAGCAAAGGTGCATTATGGTACTTCCTTGTCTAATGTGGATTGGTTACATGGTGGAGCTGAGTCGCTTCTTACTCTAACCAACATATTTATTGTGATGGGGCTGAGAGAAGCCCTTAGGAGAGCTCGAAATGTGAAATGAAAGAGAAGAGCGCATTCCATCTAATTACAGGAGGGAAGTTTGTTATTTTTCTCATTACCTTGTTGAAGCGCTACATAATCTGCTGTATCTGGCAAATTTGTGGGTTCTCTTCTTGTTCTGCCTTCAGTCTGGAATATATTCAAGATATTTATGCTGCTCTGCTTTTGCTTGTGCTTGAGAGTTGTCCCCTCAACTAGATGTACAGTTGAAGAATGTGTTCCGTTTTGCCGTTGAGCACATCAAGTAGGTTGCGTTAAGGACAGACATCAGTTTAACAGACTGGTTTATTTCTGCCAACCCAGTTTGGAGGTTCTTCCTTAAAGCAATTGTAGTAGTATTCCATTGGATTATGAATCAAGTTACTTACAAAGTGCTTATGCAAAATTAGAATGATATATACAGTTTCAGAGTACATTGTTGAACAAGTTGCTTCTCTGTAATAATTTGGTTTTGAAAAATAAAACCAGAGACATCTATGTAAACCCTGATCCCCATTTGATGACTGCTATCTATGCTTTCTTGCAAAAGCTATGGAGCATGCCAGAATGGGATGGATTGCTTGATAACTTAGGATAAAATTCATTGGTATATAAAAACCCTAGCAATTAGACCCACAGCATGAAAGAAATTGGACAAATTGTTAACTCTTATCATTAATATCTATCTTACAGCAAAAATTAAAGGAGGATCTTATACATTCTCTAAACATCTCTTCTATCACAAGCTAGGCTCAACAGGTCTAATCAGATTGCATCCTACATGCTGCTTTTATTCTTATTTAGGGCCTAAATGGAATTAAGAGAAAAAAGCCGGGGAGTCAAATGGGAAATTTGGATCAAATTCCACTGGATCAAGTGAGAAATCCAAGTCTAGAATAGGAGAACTGGAGGCTGAAGTGTTGGCGGAGAATATCTCAGTGAGATCAGATTCCGAACGGTGACCGTTGTGAACCGCTCTGAAGTTGCTCGTCTGGCATGCGTGCGCTGAGAAGCAGTTTGATTCCGGGGTGGCCGGAGAGAAAAATGGTTGAGAAAAACTGCCCAGGAGAGTATTATTGTCAAGTGCAGAAAGCGAAAAGCTACTGCTTTCACTCTTGAAGCATCCAAATGAAGTTGAAGGAAAAGAGAAGGGATATGCCATCTCTTTATCATCAAAGTGCTCATGAGTATCAATCCTCATACTGCTTCGAATGTCTGAGAGAAAGTCAAGTGATTGCTCTTGTTGATGATGATCATTATAGTCATTGTTGTTGTGTTTTTGTTCTTGCTTTTCTGGTGATGGTGGTGCTGGGACCAAATTGGTAGCGTGGGAACAGGTGTGCTTTCCTCTGTATGTGATTTCGAATACGTTGGGGTCTTCATCCGATCTTTGCACTTGCTTTGTTGCCCAGCAGTTTTGACTGATGCGAAAAGTGCATCTATAATAGCTTCTGCAAATTCAACATATAGTTATTAGAGCTATCCGTGCAGGATAAAAGACAAATGTCTAATATGCTTCTGATCATGAAATCCTCAAGCATGGAATGATATTGTCATGGGGAGTGGAGATGAGAATGAATTGACTCAATTCCAACTACTTTTTCCACCAAAAGGAAAAAGAAAAGGAAAAAGAAAAGAAAAATATCAAGTACTTTTTTTTCTTTGAGCAAAAGATCAAGGTCTAGTTCGACAATTTTTTTGAAAAAGCTTTCCACTTTTTAACAAAAAATAAATAAAAGAATTAGCATACAATTTCAACTGTAAAGTACTCGAAACCCTTTTTTTTTTTTTTTTTTAAATATGTTCTAAGAAGTTTTATCAAACCAACGTCATAACATGTTTGTTAATGTGATTTAGAGAGTTTTTTTGTTTTTGGTTTGAAAACGTATATTGATGTAACAGCAAAATGAAATCTGCTTTTGCAATTTAAAGAGTAATTTATGTTTTCAATTGATTTTTAATATTTTTGTTTTCACAACAGAAATAAAAGACAAAAAGCAAAGATAGTAACAAAGTATTTTTATAGGATTTTAATAAACAAGAGACAAAAAGCAGATAAGGAAAAAGAGGAATCACCTGGGATGTTTGGCTCCGAGGATGTCTTTCTGACCATATTTTCTCCAACTGTAGCCATCATCATGGGGACCTTCAAGCCCTGTCTCAGAGTTCACTCTCACTTGGTCCGTCCATCTGGGCAATATCTTTCTGCAACCCAATTTCAAAAACATATTGCAAGAATCATATTAGTTATCAAACAGCATCAATTTCATTGCAGTAATAAAAAAAATTATGTCTTCAGGCTCAAAGCTCTCACCTCTTCTTTGAGACATTAAAGTCCTGATGATCCTTGAGACCCTTTTCAAATTCCTCGCTCCCATGACTTCCGTTGACAGAAATCGGAGACCCCGGCACAGCTGCTGTTCCTGCGACTGTCTGGTGCTGTCCCATTGACCCACTCCATCTCAGAATCAACAGAGCCTTCTCATACGAAGCTAATATCCTCTGTAAAAGCATATCTGCAATCTCGGGCGACGAAGATGTTGAATTCAATTGTACCCTCAACTGTTTCGCCATCTCCATCCCCTGAATTAGCTCACTAATCAACGTCTTCTGCTCCCAGCTCCAACCATTCTCCATGTTTTCCAATGCTGTCAAAAGGGTCTTAAACTGTAACTTCTGCTAGTTCATTTCTGAGAGTATGTTGCTGTCTAGAAGCCAAAGCTTTCCAATTGGCCGCAAAAGGGGTAATGGTGAAGAAGAAGAAGAAGATACAACCATGGAAGTAGCGAGAGTGAGTTGACTGGAAGAAAAAGGTAGGTAGGTAGGAGTGACGATGTATGCTGTGGAAGCAGAGAGAGAGAGAGAGAGGGGGAAGTTTTTGCATTTGAAGGGGAAGTTGAAGGAGTTGTATTTATAGGAAGTTCCTCTGGAAATTGAAAAAACACAAAAGAAAAGGGTGATATTGGAAGGTCAAAAAAGTTGAAGTTTGACTGAGAAACCGAGTTTTTTTTCCTGCGGAGACCAGTCTTTGGTCATCAGGCAGTAGGGAGTACTGAGGAAGTGAAAGGAGATCCAAATGCTGACCAATTCAACTTCCAAAAGGGTCTGTATCATTCTCTCTCTCTCTTTCTGATTTGCCCTTCAATTTCATGGCTCTGCACGATTGAGATTAGGAGAAAAAGTTCAAGTTTGATCGAGTAAACCAAAGAATTTTCAAACCTTCTTCCGCGTGGTTGCTTGCTTGGTGTCTTGGCTACTCCAAATAGGACTGAAATGGACTGCTGACATTCAACACTAGTGTCCTCAACCCCACTCTTACGTCCAATTATCTTTTGGTGATGATTCTATTTCTATCCAATCAAACCTTTCTAGATACAGAATTTTAGGAATTTTACTGCATATAAAGAGAGCCTTCACGAGGCACATTTGTCCGTACAAATTTTCAGCAGCCCACATCTACTTGTTCGCTCGTTAAAATATTGATTAAGTAATTATGATTGTATTTGAAAAATAGTGTTTTTAGTCAAAAAAATATATTTTTTTGGCAAAAGTTATATTTTTAAACTTATGCGAAATTGTGTTTTGGCTCTTTTTGAACTTTTTAGACCCTTAAAAGCGCTTTTAATTTTTTTACCAAACAGATATTTTTTTTCTTCAAACGGACTTTTTAAATGTTAAACGCACTTTTAGACTCCTCAAATGCACACCCAAATAGGCCTTAAATTTATTCATTCTTATTTGCTTAAACTTGTCAAAGTTATTCACCTCTCATTTCAATTAAATATTTCAGATGTTGGGCCTTACCTATTAAAAGAGAATTTGAACACACATGTGGGGGAGAATGTTAAAAATATTAATTAAATAATTAAATTTATTCATTCCTATTTACTTAAACTTTCGAGCATAAGTGGTGATTTAACACTACCTATTCCGGCAAGTGAGTTGATCTATAAATTTGTTTTTTCATATTTGTTATCTGAATTGCTAACAATTTGAATGATAAATTACGTAAAATCTAAATTCAGAAGTCCAACTTTTGCGCTGAATTTTAGGCTTAGGGTTGTACAAAATGTTTGATCAAACAATTTTATCTTCCACCATTAAAAAAAAAAAAAAATGCATTCTGATTGATCTGATTCTTTGGATTCTTGTCCACCTATTTTGTTTTTTTTCCCATTCTTATCAATGGGCATGTAGTCTCAAGTTTGAAGTTTCAAGCATGAGTCTCGAGTGATGTTATGAGTTACTTTTGTGTTATTTTTATAATTTTTTAAGAATGAAATGACTTTCAAAATTATTATTAAATTTATGATTAATTATTATTAAATTTTGATGAAATTGTAATTTGAAAAATTATTTCATTTTTGAAGAAATACTCATTAGCCTCGCATGGCTAGGATACAAGTATACAGAACCCCCAACCCCCAAAAGACGCTAAGCCATCAAACAACACAAATCTTATTATAAAGGGGTCTGCTCAACTGGACCCCTGCCCATCTTCACACAGGTGATATCACCCACTTATTCGAAAAGTGTCACCACTTTATCAACCCAAAGGTTTTCTTCCACCTTTACTGCTACACTCCTTGGTGAACATCGTATATATATTATTATATTATTATCCTGTTTATGAAGGATATGGGTAGCCAGGGTAGGTCAATTCCAATCTAACAATTTTAAAAATCATCAAACATTTTCAATTAATGTTTAGATAGATGTTTTGGTTACTTTTTTTTTTTTTTTTTTTTGGTCCTTGAGTATATGTTTTGGTTAATTTTAACTACAGGTGGCAATATGTGTTTGCGTGTTGAATTCGAATCATGTCTTATATAAGATTATATAGGTCAATTCTAACTTTATACATTTAATTAAAGAAGTCCGACTCTTTAATGTTAACTTTCTAATTTCGTATTGAGTTTATTTTGAATTTTGTAGTCATGTTAAAAATCACAAGCCCTAAATATTAGATGTTGGGTTCAAATCAACGATTCATTTAATTAAATAAGTTAGACTCTTTAACCCCCAATTTATTAATTTTAGATTCAATTTATATCGAGTTCACAATTTAATATAAAGACAATTTGATATTGGTCTTTTAGTCTTGGACGTGCCAGGATTGAAGAAATGCTGATCTCAATAATATTAACAAGACCTGCTTAGGGGGAAAAAAAACAAATTATTCTTATTTTTTTTAAAAAAAAAGGAAAACCAGACCAGTCGGAGTGGGAGGACTATACGTTCAAATTTCAATCAATATCATAACGTGCGCGCGACAAACGCTCAATTTTCTCTCGTGGAATAATAATTCGCAAAACCGCGTTTTTGTGGAAACTGATGGACTTGGAAAACGACACCCGATTTTACTTATACGTAAAATGTTTTTTTTTTTTTTTTTTTTTTTCATATTTACCAATTATTTGGTGTGATGAAAAATAATAGTTAATAAAAAATATTTTTTGTTTGCCAAAAATTATTCTTTAATTTTTTAAAATTGGATTTTTTTTTTTTTTTTTTTAAATCGTAAATTACTTTTTAAGTTTCAGTATCTCATTTTCTAATGGATAGACTCAACTAGAAAGTTGATGGGACGTCGGCACGGACCCCGTCCAAACCCGCTCGAGACTCATTTGGGAACCCGACCCAGACTCACTCAGGACCCGACTGAGACACGGTTGGGACTGGACTAAGACCCTCCGAGACTAGACCGAGACCCACACAGGACCCCACCGAAACCCGATCAGGACCGGGCAGGAATCCAACTGGGGTCCACACAAACCAGATCGTGAACAAGTTAAAACACCTCCGAAAATCCTTCGAGACCTGCTAGAAATCAATGTTTGGCGCGTACTGATAAGTCCCGAATGTTGCACATTCAAGCCCTTTAATTTGCATATATTAATTTCTTAGGGTTGTTATTCGTTTGATTTTGATAAGCGCCGAATGTTGCACATTCAAGCCCCTTAATTTGCATATGTTAATTCCTTAGCGTTGTTATTTGTTTGATTTTGTTTTGTTTTTGTGTTTTCAGGTCATAAATAAATATGCAATTAATTCCATTGATTTTGGGCTTAAAAACACACTTTGAGAAGATTAAACTTAGCCAATCATAATAGAGGACCTATATGTTGTGGCTAAGTTTAATCAAATAAAGGAAGGGATTAATTTGGAATTTCTCAAATTGGAGTCAAAATCATATTGGATTCAAATTTGGATTCTGCATATATCTTGGTATTTTAGCTATAACTTTTAGGTCAAATATCCGATTGAGGTGATTGAAGTGGCACTGGAAAGGTAACTCAAATTTTTACAAATCACAGTGAAATAGCATTTTTCTAATTCAGAGCGCCGCAATGCCAAAATTGCCCCCCAAGATAGGAAGGCAATTTTGGGTGAATCCTATTCCGATTTGGACTTAGGTTTTCTTTATTCTAATTGGACTTGGACTTAAATCTCCGAAATTTCTAGGATTACTAGGGCTTCTAGGACTCTCCTAAGCCCTATAAATAGGCCTCTAAGCATTGAGAAAAAAGACACACCGCTTCTTAGAGCTAGAAATCAGAAAATTGTCTTTGAAGCTTAGAAGATCATGAGCGGCTTAACCCCTTCCTGGGATGTTGATGTAACCCTATCCAAGCACAGTGGTTTGATTGTATTTAATTTCTAGATTTTCAATTTATGCATGTTGATTGTATAACTATGAGGATTGCTACAATTGATTTATGTTCTTCATATTAAATGCAATTGTTCTTAAATTCCGAAATCAATATTTGTGAAATTCTTCTCTTGTCTTAGAAAGTATTTTACTTTTATTGATCTCAAATCATTCTTGTTTTATGTGATTATGAGAATGATGGTTATACAATGGGTTTAATTGACATATGATCAATAGGATTTGATAGGCCATGCCTAGGGAAGACGAATTGTACTACACCCTAGTTTAGTGTAATTTAGGTAGACAATCCGTCCCAACCGAAGATGGGTTACATATATTCATTAACTATATGTATCCTGTTAAAGAATTTGATAATTTATACATAGGGAAGACGGGTCATACCGCATCTTAGTGGTTAGGTGGACGATTCGTGCCAACCGAAGATAGATTATGCTTATTCTTTAATAAGGTAGTTTCTTGTTTATTTATAACATGCATAGAATGAATTTCTGAGATTAATTATGATTAACCATTGTTGTACGGATAGAGGTGAAGTCAATACCCTACACTCTCTCTCTTATTTTAAATCTCTTTTATTTTCATACACTTTAGTTTTAAAGAAAATCAAATCAAATATCTTTTTAATTAAGTTAATTTTAATCTTTCGAATTTGATAACAAAACCCCTGCAGTCCTTAAGGTTCGACACCCTCTCTATAACCGTATCCTACAAAGATTAGTCCTATTGCGAGTGGTTATTTTTATAATTGATATTTTTGGTCACAAAAATACCACATCAATTTTTGGCGCCGTTGCCGGGGACTGCTCAACGGTTTCATTATCTAAATTTAAGGATTAATTTTAGCTTAATAATTTATTTTTCTGCTAACTTTCATTCTGTTTGATGTTTTGTTTTTATTTTTTTTAGAATTTGCAAATAGGTCCGAAGCTGCCCTCTCGGTGATTGCGATCGAGCGTACCCTGCCGTGCGATCGAGCACACCAGCATCAGCCTGCATCCAAAATCCCAGCACATCTAAGGGCCGGCTCGTTTGTGAGCTTTACTTCTCTGTTTTAGCTTAGTTTTTCTTTTCTTTCTGATTTGTTTATGCTCAGTCGCCGTTCTTTGTCTTTTCCATTAATTTCTTGCGACCTTGAAATTGAATGCACTCTTAGACAAATTAGATCCCAAAGGACCCCTAGTTTGCTAGAAGAGCGTTCCACTGAGACCATGAGAGACGGTAGCTTTGCAAGATCATTATCTTCCTACCACATACACTACTCCCACACGTCTCTGGCTGCCAGAAATTACGGCAACCCATTATGAAATTAAGCCCAGTACTATACGAGGTTTACCTTCTTTCCTAGGGTTTAGCACTGAAAATCCTTATGACTTCCTCAGTGATTTTGAAGCAATTTGTGATACCACTAAAATGAATGGATTCACTGAGGATGCCCTAAGGATGCGTCTTTTTCCTTTCTTCCTCAAGGAAAAAGCCAAATATTGGTTCCAGTCCTTAACACCCAACTTTATCACTTCTTGGGCTTAATTGCAGCAAGAATTTCTTAAGAAGTATTTTCCCAAAGGAATGACCAATGACACTAGGAGAGCTATCACTACCTTCTCCCAATATGAGGGAGAAGATTTCCATGAGACTTGGGATAGGCTGCAGAGCTTGCTTAGATCATGTCCACACCACGCTGTCCCGAAATGGCAGCTCGTGCAGTGTTTCTATGATGGCCTGACCGAGTCCAATAGAAAAATGGTAGATGCATCTTGTAGGGGAACATTCATGTTAAAAAGTGAAGATGAAGCATGGTCTATGTTTGAAAATTTGAGTAACAATTCTCTTCAGCAGGTTTCCCCCAGACGAAGGGCACAAGCACCTAAAGCACTCAAGACAGAGAGTTTGTATGAAGCAGGCCATTCCCCAAACATGGCCAACCAAGTGGTTGAGGCGATCACCAAGAAGCTAAATCAAGTTTTGATGACTGCTAATTTTGCTCCTAATACTGCCCACATGCACACACGACATGAATCTTGCTTATTTTGTTCAAGTCCTATGCATCATGTAAATAACTGCTCTCTTGCTGGAAATTTTACTGATGTTGCTAATGAGCAGGTTAATGCAACTTTCTCCAGACCGGGTAATGATCCATATTCCAATGCTTACAACCCTGGATGGAGAAATTATCCAAATTCTCATGGAAGAACTCAAATTCGGGCAACCCAGCCCCAGGGCCACACAATCAAGCTCAATCCAATAGGCAGCCCTACCAACGTCATTCCACTTACCGGCCTCCACAGCAGCAATATCAGGCCGCACCACCTCCCTTAGATTCTAATTTTGAGGATCAGATGCTAAAAATGATGAGTGAGTTGGCGGGCGAGATAAAGCAGACAGTCAAATCTCAAGAGGAAATAGTAAACTCACATTCCCAATCCATTGCCAAGCTAGAAGCTCAAGTAGGACAACTTGCCAATGCCCTCAACAGGAGGGATGAAGGAAAGCTTCCAAGTCAGCCAGTGACCAACCCTATGGGACTATACATGGTAGAAGAAAGCACGCCTTATCTGGAGCAAGTTCAAGCCGTCACCACATTGCAAAGTGGTAGTCTGGTTGACAATCATGTGGAAGAAAACAAGGATGAGCAAATTGAGGCCCCACAGAATCTGCATCAGGACAAGGGTAAACAAGTAAGCATCGAGTCATCTTCATCATCTGCCCCCACTCCTAAGGTACCATATGAGACTAAGGTCCCATTCCTAGAGCGGCTTAAGGCACCCTCCCACTTCGGGAAACAAGGAGAGAAGATACAAGACATGATGGAAACCTTCAAGCAGGTTCAAATCAACATCCCACTCCTTGATGCCATCAAGCAAATTCCAGCCTATATAAAATTTCTCAAGGACTTATGCACTCAAAAAAAGAAGAATCAGAAGCACATTCCAAAGAAGGTCATTCTCACTGAGCAAGTAAGCTCTCTGATTCAGCATAACACTCCTCAAAAGTTCAAAGACCATGGAGCGCCTACAATTTCGTGCGTCATCGAAAACACTGAGATTGAGAGAGCTCTCCTCGACTTAGGAGCTGGTGTTAATCTGCTTCCATACTCGGTATATCAAAAACTGGGCTTAGGGGAATTGAAACTGACAAGTACTGTCTTGCAATTGGCAGACCGCTCGATCAAGAAACCCCGTGGGATTGTGGAAGATGTCATTATCAAGGTGGAAAAGTTCTACTATCCAGTTGACTTTATAGTTCTGGACACATGACCGGTCTTAAATCCAGAGAAGTAGATTCCAGTCATCCTTGGGCGTCCTTTCCTCGCCACAGCCAATGCATGCATCAATTGCCGAACCGGAGTAATGAAGATCTCTTTTGAGAATATGAAGATCAGATTGAACATCTTCAATGCCTTCCAGAATGCACCTGATCAAAGTGCATGTTTCTTCTTGGATGACATTGGAGAAACTGTTGAAGACCCACCTCCTGATCCTCTATCTGAAGTTCCATCATGGAGTAACCCACCGGAGCCTATGCCTTTCACTTCAAGTATTCCACCACCTGATGACAACCCCACAGGGGACATATTTCATTCAGAGGTTGTTGAAGTAGATTTCATTGGGGTAGAAATTTTTTTGGCAAATTCCCTGGCTACCCCAGTTTTTGAGAACTCCCATAGAGACAAGAGGTTGATCATGAAACCAGTTCAGGACAAATACCCTGAACATCGCCATGGGGAGCATCAAGACCTATTAGCTAAGAGAAGCAATTTCGGGATGTTAAGAGGAATCCTCTTCCTTGTGGAGTGCTACATGATCATAAAGAATAAGGGATGGAAGAGCTTGCTTGGACTTCTGAAGGATCGAGGTAAGATCCTTCGGGACTCGGACTTACATTGAGAAATACCTCATAGGATCAAGCGTAGGCCCTGTGCGCTTGACTCCTCAGTCCACCAGGGTACATGATCTCCATCCAGGTTTATTTTATCCATTGTTGCTTCATTCTTTGTTTATATTTTTACAACAATGTGTGTACTTGATTGGTATTTGGTTGGAGTATCACTTTATTTTTAGGACATGTGTTTTTGCATTCAAGTTTGGGGGTATGATATGCCCACATCTATTCATTCAGGTATTCCTATACTCTTGATCTTATTCTTTAGTTCGATACATATATTGGGGACAATGTATGATTCAAGTTTGGGGGTATGGAAAAACAAAACACGGTCCATTTTTGTTGTTATGTCATTCTTAAGCATATGGTTGAGCTTTGATTCTGGTTTAAATTTCATTGATATGCTTAAAGTTATGAACACATGATCATATGACTTAGGAATTTTAAGTCTTGTTACTTACTTTTGGCAACATGAGATGCTTCTTGTTTCAATTTAAATCTATCTTGAGCACACTAGCATATGTCTGTGAGGTATGCATTTTGAAACCAATTATGTTTGTTTTCAATATCTTGAATTTTGTTGGGTGACATATTGGGTGAATAACTTTGGCATGCTATAAAACAAAGAAAAGAAAATAAATAAATAAAAAAATAAAAAAAATCCAGTTTGAATTTTTTGCTGAGTAACCGGACCTCTTGCCTCATTAAGCAGTGAGTGTTCGCGTCAAAAAGTGAAATTTTTTGGTTGATTAATAAAATGGCTAGCTTAGCTTTGTAGCCTTTTTGACTCGAGTTAGTAAGTCCTTATGGGTGTCTTTACACCTAGTGCCCTAAAGCCATTTGGTTTGGGAGATATTGGCCTAACACTCGATACATGGGTCAACTAGAAAGCTTAAAGGAGCTAAGCATTGCAAAGCCTACAAAAAATTTAAAAAAAAATAAAAATGTATGCCTTAGTTGTTTCATTTGATATCAAGTCCAATGAATTCTGAGATGTTGATTCATTCATACTAGAAATATTTTGAAGCCTCATGATTATGTGTTAGTTCACTTTGCACTAATTGAAATTTGTGTATCTCAATCTGCCATTTGTAAGTGATTTGACTTGTAAATTCCTTAGAATTTTGAAGATGAAGTTTATAATTTTAAGCTTGCTAATGAATGAGAACCATTATTTTTGTGATACTTTATCATTTTGAATGAAATAATGATGACAATGTTTGTGGATATCATTCCTGGAAAACCCTCACAAGACTTCACTCGTCCTCTAGGGAATTCTTAGGAGTTTAAAAGGCTTGTTGTATACGCTAAATGCAATCGTACATCCCACGAAAGATAGGCTTATCTTTTTGTTTTTCAGTTTATTTTCTGGTTTATATTGCTAAGGGACTAGGAATATGTAAGTTTGGAGGTGTGATAAGCGTCGAATGTTGCACATTCAAGCCCCTTAATTTGCACATGTTAATTCCTTAGCGTTGTTATTTGTTTGATTTTATTTTGTTTTTGTGTTTTCAGGTTATAAATAAAGATACAATTAATTCCATTGATTTTGGGCTTAAAAGCACACGTTGAGATGATTAAGCTTAGCCAATCATAACAGAGGGCCTATATATTGTGGCTAAGTTTAATCAAATAAAGGAAGGAATTAATTCAGAATTTCTCAAATTGGAGTCAAAATCGGATTGGATTCAAGTTTGGATTATGCATACATCTCGGTATTTTAGCCATAAATTTCAGTTCAAATATCCGATTGAGGTGATTCAAGTGGCACTGGAAAGCTAACTAAAATTTATACAAATCATTGTGAAATAGTATTTTCCTAATTCGGAGTGTCGCAATGCCAAAATTGCCTCGCAAGATAGGAACGCAATTCTGGGCGAATCCTATTCCGATTTGGACTTAGGTTTTCTTTATCCTAATTGGACTTGGACTTAAATCTCCGAAATTTCTAGGATTACTAGGGCTTCTAGGACTCTCCTAAGCCCTATAAATAGGCCTCTAAGCATTGAGAAAAAAGACACACCGCTTCCTAGAGCTAGAAATCAAAAAATTGTCTTTGAAGCTTAGAAGATCATGAGCGGCTAAACCCCTTTCGTGGGGTGTTGATGTAACCCTATCCAAGTACAATGGTTTGATTGTATTTAATTTTTAGATTTTCAATTTATGCATGTTGATTGTATAACTATGAGGATTGCTACAATTGATTTATGTTCTTCATATTAAATGCAATTGTTCTTAAATTCCAAAATCAATATTTGTGACATTCTTCTCTTGTCTTAAAAAGTATCTTACTTTTAGTGATCTCAAATCATTATTGTTTTCAGTGATTATGAGAATGATGGTTATACAATGGGTTTAATTGACATATGATCAATAGGATTTGATAGGCCATGCCTAGGGAAGACGGATTGTACTACACCCTAATTTAGTGTAATTTAGGTAGACAATCCATGCCAACCGAAGATGGGTTACACTTATTCATTGATTATATGTATCCTGTTAAAGAATTTGATAATTTATACCTAGAGAAGACGGGTCGTACCACATCTTAGTGGTTAGGTGGACGATTCGTGCCAACCGAAGATAGATTATGCTTATTCTTTAATAAGGTAGTTTTTTGTTTATTTATAACATGCATATAATGAATTTCTGGGATTAATTATGATTAATCATTGTTGTGCGGATAGAGGTGAAGTCAATACCTTACACTCTCTCTCTTATTTTAAATCTCTTTTATTTTCATGCACTTTAGTTTTAAAGAAAATCAAATCAAATATATTTTTAATTAAGTTAATTTTAATCTTTCGAATTTGATAACAAAACCCCTGCAATCCTTGAGGTTCGACACCCTCTCTATAGCCGTATCCTACAAAAATTCGTCCTATTGCGAGTGGTTATGTTTATAATTGATATTTTTGGTCACAAAAATACCACATCACGTACCAAAGTGATTAAGGAAGGGTTAATGGCAGATGTATGTGAAGGAGTGGCTAGCCTGTTAATAAAATGGCTGCCAAAGAGAGTGTTGTGTTAGTAACGGATATTTTCAAGAACAATTTTGCTTCGGCAAGATAATACTAGAAAGAACTAGCTAAGCCCACAAACAAAAGCTAGATAAATTTCTGGGTATTATCCTGTGAAGGGATTATTGGTTATTTTAGTTTTTATCCTAGAGCTAAAACTCATTTTGCAAAGACATATGATGCAACTTCTCTCAAGTAAAAGTGTAGTGTCTCAAACAAAACAGCATAAAGATTAATAAATATGCATTAAATGTCGTTGTTTGTTTGACACTACAAAAATTTAATTTTTTTTTATAACGAACCGTTAGTGACGTGTCAAGGCTGTTGACACGTTACTAACGGTTAATAACGTGTCATTAGTAACGTGTCTGGCGGGTTAAAAAGTTGAACGTAATTAGTGGGGATTTAGTGACATATCAGAATTTGACACGTTACTACATGTTTGGCAACGTGTTAATGGTAACACGTCACCCTTTGGCGACGTGTCATATTTTAACACGTTACCAAAGATTTAGTAACGTGTCAAATTGACACATCACCACAAGGTAACGTGTTAATAGGACACGTTACTAAATCTTTGGTAACGTGTCCATTTGACACGTCACCACATATTAGACACGTTACCACTAGGGTAACGTGTTAAATATTAACATTTCACATTTTTGGTGACGTGTGACATTTGACATGTCACCACGTGGTGATGTGTCATAGTGTTGACACGTCACCAAATCTGGCAGATTTTTTATTTATTTTTATTTTTATTTTTTGTAATTTTTCCATTCGCACCTGATATACGAGTTACACATGTAAACTATACTATCCATAAAGATAACTACTAATTATCTACTAATTAACTAAAAAATTGTCAACTATCACAAATAATCCACCAACTAATTAAAACGATCTTTATACATTAACATTGTTAATAAACAAATATATCATATATACATTAACAAAACATACAAAATATACAAGTTAAGTTGTTCGCGAATACATGACTCAAAAAAATACCCAAAATCCGAGTGAACACCATCATGACCGCCAGACTTCTCCGCACTAACTGCAAATGATAAAACAAACAATTAATCAGCAAATGAACATGATAGAATCTTATTAAGTCCTAAGCGATGAGCAACGTCAAAGTAAGGTCATCATACTCAACAATATTTAGGTTTAACAAATCGAATGAACGTCGCATAAACAACTTCAACATATATATATCTACACTACCTACACACACACATATACATCTATATGTATGTTTAATTTATTCAATGGATTGAATTAAAACAAAATGAGGCAGCCAACCCAACCAGCTTCAACAAATATGGTAAGATTAAATATGCAAAGCTCCAACCTGCAGCCACCACCAAACCAACAAGAACAACAAAGTTAAGTATTTTGAGTTAAGTATATACGCTATTCGATTATTATATATTGCATTTTATGTCATATATATACGTACGGGGTTGCTGAACGACGGGTATAATGTCTTGACAAACGAGACTTCTATCCAACTGAGGTCCGGTGTTGGCTTTCATTGTGATCATCATCCTCAGCTTCTACTTTTATATCCTCTACACATATTATGTTGCAATTGTGTTATATACATACATGTGTCGCATAGAGATACAAACAAAGTGTGCTTATCAAACAAAATTATTAGCCATTAAAATGATAGTCATCTCATAAAATAATTGTGTTACTAAAAGAGAAACAAAAAGAATATAGTGTTACCTGATTGGCTATCTGCTGAGGATCTCACAAACACATGGGCTGGGGACTTTGCGTCGTGCGGAGCCCTAACATTAGTCACCTCTGGCTCGGAGCTCACATGTCTCGAGCCCTCAAGCACATGAACCCGGGCCTCATACGCCGCCATCAGCGTAGCAATCTGCGCAGCCATCTGCTCAATAACCTGCGCGGTAGCCGCCGTAGTAATCTGCTCCCTCTGCTGGGCCAACATCGCATCCACCTGCTCATTCTATACAGCCAGCTGTGCCCTGTGGTGCGCCCTTTCAGCTTCAATTGTTCTTTCAAGTTCATCATGCGAGACTGTCAAGCTTCCAGGGTTTTGTGACCGTGCTTGAGACAATGTATAATAGGAGTGGATGTTGCCGCGCACAGGTAGAATATTCCTACTAACCCCTTGAACACGACCAGCATATTCAAGCTTATTGCCGTGTGCCTGGGCGTATGCGCCATTCGGTGCCCTCTAAATTGTCCCCTCGGGCCCATCTACCACTTCTGCAGGGTTAGTTTCTAGTAGCTCCTCCATCCGTACCAGTATGTTACATTACACATGATCATCATTATCTAAGTGTTAATCCTTAATAAGTTAATACACAAATAAAAATTCAAGACAAGGTGTAAGCAACATACAACTCTCTTCTCAACCTCCGGAGTTGGGAAGCTACCATCTTTCCTTTTATGGGTTTTGATGTAAGTCTTCCCTCGCATAGGAGCCCTGCCCAAAGTAATTACCTGCAAAAATTCACAACTTAAACATATGTTGGTATATATATTAAACTCTTGATGACATATATATATATATATACATATGGTAAATGACAAACATACTTCCTCATGTGACACCACTGCGAAGCTCTTCGAGCTGGTGCAATGTGGTGTTTTATTCAATGCTCGTATGTCTCTCATATGCTGAGCATAGTCCTACGTACACAACATACGTTATTAATTCACAACTTACAAAATCATTCAAGCAGGGGTTCTAGAGGTCAACCTGGGCAGAATGAGTCTTATAGGTCGAGTAGGGAGGGGTATTTATAGGGTAGGAAAGGTTGTGGGCGCTGCAGGGGGTGTCTTGTAAAGTAGAGTATATACAGTACTATAGGGCATACGTCCGCGTACTATTTGCAAGCGTACTACCGCGTGGTCCCCCATGCGTATGTTAGGTCAAAAATTTTGAAATTCCCAAAAATGCCCTGCTAGTTGTTCCTAGTGACCCAAAGCTCAAATTAACCATCTAGCTAAGCTACCTAATCTTAGTTAATTATTTGGGTCACTACATTCTCCCATCCTTAAAAAAATTTCGTCATCGAAATTTTATAGCCCCAAAACACAAGAAGAAATAGTAACATCACTTTAACGTTCGTAGTCTTATAAGGTTCGTGCTCAACCATCCTTGAGAAAATCTTATCATCCATCCTTCTGGCATTGAGCTCCCTCGTCCAATAGAAAGTGATCCATGTCGGCATCCTCAAAAGTTGTAGCGAATCCACTTGTAAGTCACCAAGTGTGTCGTAATCGATACTACCCGCACTATATCAATCATCATCAAACTTGATGACTCCTAAATTCACCAAAACAAGTAGCTCCACAAAGAGTCAAGCCTGTGGGTATCTTTGACATGATACCATACTTCCTAGCCAGAAGCAAATTTACCTTAATCGACTATTCTTAGACAATCCAAATGTAACCATTACTCATAACCGTAATGACTAGGCATACAGTCCAAAACAAAATAAATTAATCATACGAATAAAATCCTTGAACCTCAATGTAAAGACATGAAAGACATCTTGCTTAACTACCAAGTTTGCAAGGCAACTTGCTATATTGTTAAACCTACTCTCTTGGTGATTTTGATGGGTCCTACATGACTGGCTCTTTCCAATATTATTGCTACAATGATGACTAGCACTTTTGTCCATAGTATCATCGGTATCATGCTCAGTGGGCTCCTGGGCTATCTCCTCCCGTTCGCCAATTGACACTACACCATCCTCAAACAACTGTTGAAAGTCATCTCGTAAGTCATCCAAAGCATCGTACTTAGTGTTTCCTACACTGTACTAATCCTCATCGATCTCGACGCCCAAGTCGATCAACTTGCAGAATGAGTAATTCCACATACAGTCTAGATTAGTGGATATATGTGCCACAATGACAATCAAGTCTCAACAAATGCGGATAACAGTTTTGCATGTCCTGCTCCGTTTCTCATGATGCTTCCTCGACACCATGATTATGCTACCATACCTTAACGATGAGAATCATCTTGGTACATAGCACTTGCTCCTTTTGATCCATGATCTTCACCAGCTCCTCGGTGTACGTCAGTCCTTTTTGGACCTTGATGTGGTATTTTTGTGACCAAAAATATCAATTATAAAAATAACCACTCGCAATAGGACGAATCTTTGTAGGATACGGCTATAAAGAGGGTGTCGAACCTCAAGGACTACAAGGGTTTAATTATCAAAATTAAAAGATCAAAGTTAACTTAATTAAAAGGGGTTTTGATTTGATTTGCTTAAAAACTAAAGTGTATGAAAATAAAAGAGATTTAAAATAAGAGAGAGAGAGTAGGGTATTGACTTCACCTCTATCCGCACAACAATGGTTAATCATAATTAATCCCATAAATTCATTCTATGCATGTTATAAAGAAAGAAGAAACTACCTTATTAAAGAATAAGCATAATCTATCTTCGGTTGGCACGGATCGTCCACCTAACCACTAAGACGCGGTACAACCCGTCTTCCCTAGGTATAAATTATCAAATTCTATAACAGGATACATACAATCAATGAATAAGTGTAACCCATCTTCGGTTGGCACGGACTGTCTACCTAAATTACACTAAACTAGGGTGTAGTACAATCCGTCTTCCCTAGGCATGGCCTATCAAATCCTATTGATCATATGTCAATTAAACCCATTGTATAGCCATCATCCTCATAATCACAGAGAACAAGAATGATTTGAGATCAATAAAAGTAAAATACTTTCTAAGACAAGAGAAGAATTTCACAAATATTGATTTTGGAATTTAAGAGCAATTGCATTTAATAATTAAGAACATAAATCAATTGTAGCAATCCTCATAATTATACAATCAACATGCATAAATTGAAAATTTAGAAATTAAATACAATCAAACCATTGTGCTTGGAAAGGGCTACATCAATACCCCACGAAGGGGTTTAGCCGCTCATGATCTCCTAAGCTCCAAAGACAATTTACTGAATTTTGCTCTAAGAGGCGGTGTGTTTTTTCTCAATGCTTAGAGGCCTATTTATAGGGCTTAGGAGAGTCCTAGAAGCCCTAGGAATCCTATAAATTTCGGAGATTTAAGTCCAAGTCCAATTATGATAAAGAAAACCTAAGTCCAAATCAGAATAGGATTCGCCCAAAATTGCGTTCCTATCTTGCGGGGAAATTTTGGCAATGCGACGCTCCGAATTAGGAAAATGCTATTTCACAATGATTTGTAGAAATTTGAGTTAGCTTTCCAGTGCCGCTTGAATCACCTCAATCGGATATTTGAGCTGAAAGTTATGGCCAAAATACCGAGACGTATGCAGAATCCAAAATTGAATCCAATCCGATTTTGACTCCAATTTGAGAAATTCCGAACTAATCATTTTCTTTATTTGATTTAAACTTAACCATGATTGGTTAAGTTTAACCATATCTTCTAGGTCTTCTCAAAGTGTGCTTTTAAGCCCAAAATCAATGGAATTAATTGCATCTTGATTTATATCCTGAAAACACAAAAACAAAACAAAATCAAACAAATAACAATGCTAAGGAATTAACATATGTAAATTAAGGGGCTTGAATGTGCAACATTCGACGCTTATCACACCCCCAAACTTACATATTGCTAGTCCCTTAGCAATACAAAACAGAAAATAAACTGAAAAACAAAAAGATAAGTCCATCTTTCGTGGGATGTACGATTGCATTTAGCATATGCAACAAGCCTTTTAAACCCCTAGGCATTCCCTAGAGGACGAGTGAAGTCTCGTGAGGGTTTTCCAGGAATGATACCCACAAACATTGTCATCATTATGTCATTCAAAAGGATAAAGCATCACAAAAATAATGGTTCTCATTCATTAGCAGGCTTAAAATTATAAACTTCATTTTCAAAATTCCAAGGAATTTACAAGTCAAATCACTTACAAATGGCAGATTGAGAAACACAAATTTCAATTAGTGCAAAGTAAACTAACACATAATCATGAGGCTTCAAAATAATTCCAATATGTATGAATCAACATCTCAGAATTTATTGGACTTCAAATCAAATGAAACAACCAAGGCATACTTTTTTTTTTTTTTTTTTGTTAGGCTTTGCAATGCTTAGCTCCCTTAAGCTTTCTAGTTGACCCATGTATCGAGTGTTAGGCCAATATCTCCCAAACCAAATGGCTTTAGGGCATTAGGTGTAAAGACACCCCTAAGGACTTACTAACTCGAGTCAAAAAGGCTACAAAGCTAAGCTTGCCATTTTATTAATCAACCCAAAATTTTCACTTTTTGACGCGAACACTCACTGCTTAATGAGGCAAGAGGTCCGGTTACTCAGTGAAAAATTCAAACTTGATTTTTTTTTTTTTTTTTTTTTAATTTTTTATAGCATGCCAAAGTTATTCGCCCAATATGTCACCCAACAGAATTCAAGATATTGAAAACAAACATAATTGGTCTCAAAATTCATACCTCACAGACATGTGCTAGTGTGCTCAATATAGATTTAAATTGAAATAAGAAGCATCTCATGTTGCCAAAAGTAAGTAACAAGACTTAAAATCCCTAAGTCATATGATCATGTGTTCATAACTTTAAGCCTATCAATGAATTTCAAACCAAAATCAAAGCTCAACCATATACTTAAGAATGACGTAACAATAATAATGGATTGTGTTTTGTTTTTCCATACCCCCCAACTTGAATCATACATTGTCCCCAATGTATGTATAGAACTAAAGAATAAGATCAAGAGTACAGAAATACTTGAATGAGCAGATGTGGGCATATCATACCCCCAAACTTGTATGCAAAAACACATGTCCTGAAAAACAAAGTGATACTCCAACCAAATACCAATCAAGTGCACACATTGTTGTAAAAAGATAAACAAAGAATGAAGCAACAATGGATAAAATAAACCTGGATGGAGATCATATGCCCTGGTGGAATGAGGAGTCGAGCGCACAGGGCCTGCACTCGATCTTATGAAACTGACTCATCTAGTCAAAATATATGGAATCCGCCAAGTCAACGGAATCCACATCCTTGATTCGCACAGTATTCTCGGACCCTTAAGTTTAAATTTAAAGCACCAATCTTTTCTTCTCTTGGACCAAAGAGAATAAATTTTACCCACAAATGGGTAATTCCAAACGTCAGCATATCGAGGTAGATCCTTCTGAGTATTTCCAAACAATTTCTCATCCGAAAAGGAATCATGAATTGGAATAAAATGGGGAGAATACTTGGGGAGTTTTTCTACCTCGATGGTCTCTTTTTCCTCGTCTAACTGCCCTAACAGACTACCCACCTGGCCTCTTGGTAAGTCATAAGAAATAATGACCGGGATAGTGTCATCTGTCCCTAAAAATGAAGATTTCAGATTACCTTGAATAGGGGCTCGAGGCTCATATGGCATCTCAGGAATAGGAGGTGATGGTGAAGAAGCCTCAGTGCTCGCTTCCTTGCTTTTTTCCTGATGTAGATCCTGTGGGACCTCAATTTGCTCCTCCTTTGGCTCCTCCTTCCTTTCTTCCACGTGGTTTCCGACCACCTCTCCACTCCTCAATGTGGTGATAGCTTGCTCATGACACAAAGTACTCTCTTCCTCCATGTAGTTTTCATCAGGAATGGCCACCGGGTGACTTTGAAGCTCTTCTTCTTCCATCCTATTGAGGTGGTTGATGATTTGTTCAACATGAGCTTCCATCCTGGCGTCTATCTCGGCGAAGAATTGAGGAGTATAAAGTTCCTGTTGAGATTTCACCGTCTGCTTTATCTCACCCGTTAGCTCACTTATCATTTTTAGTATTCGAGCCTCAAAATTAGAATCTGAGGGAGGTGGTGCGGCCTGGTATTGTTGTTGTGAAGGCCAGTAGATGGGAGATGGCTCTTCTTGATATTCTTGAAAGTCAGAACCCATCGGAGGAGGTGGTTCGGTTTGGTATATCTGTTGTGGACTTGCTTGATATGGAGGAGAATAGGATTGACCATTGAATTGAGGATATGCCTGATGGTACAGTTCATGACGTTGTGGAGCATAATTCCCAGGAGCTTGAATTTGCCACGAAAGATTAGACTGGTTGCTCCACGCCGGGCTATAGGAATCAGAATAATGGCCATTCCCCGGTCTAGAGAACGGTCTGTTCATATGCTCATAAGAATAATTAGAAAATTGTCTCGCTGTAGGACAATCTCTAATATGATGATAAGGACTATAGCAATATGAACATGGTCCATGGGGTGTTGGAATGCCTCCCCACATGAACTAAACTAATATAATTAACATAAAATAACAACAGAAAAATAAAAATAAATAAAAATAAAAACTCACAAACGGCCTTTAGGTGCCCTGGAAATTTGGAAGCCGACTGCTGCTAATGCGCTCGATCGCATGGCAGAGTACGCTCGAGTGTACTGCCGCAGATGGGTGTGAGCACAGGAGTGGAGGGATCGAGCGCAAAAGGTGGAGTGCATACGTGCGCTCGATCGCACACGATCTGCGCTCGATCGCAGTCACAGTGAAGGCAGCTACGGACCTGTTTGCAAATTCTAAAAAAAATAAAAACCAAAACACAAAACAAAATTAAAATTAGCAACTTAAAACAGAAAAATAAATCATTAAGGTAAAATTAATCTCTAAATTTAGATAATGAAACCGTTAAGTAGTCCCCGGCAACGGCGCCAAAAATTGATGTGGTATTTTTGTGACCAAAAATATCAATTATAAAAATAACCACTCGCAATAGGACGAATCTTTGTAGGATACGGCTATAAAGAGGGTGTCGAACCTCAAGGACTACAAGGGTTTAATTATCAAAATTAAAAGATCAAAGTTAACTTAATTAAAAGGGGTTTTGATTTGATTTGCTTAAAAACTAAAGTGTATGAAAATAAAAGAGATTTAAAATAAGAGAGAGAGAGTAGGGTATTGACTTCACCTCTATCCGCACAACAATGGTTAATCATAATTAATCCCATAAATTCATTCTATGCATGTTATAAAGAAAGAAGAAACTACCTTATTAAAGAATAAGCATAATCTATCTTCGGTTGGCACGGATCGTCCACCTAACCACTAAGACGCGGTACAACCCGTCTTCCCTAGGTATAAATTATCAAATTCTATAACAGGATACATACAATCAATGAATAAGTGTAACCCATCTTCGGTTGGCACGGACTGTCTACCTAAATTACACTAAACTAGGGTGTAGTACAATCCGTCTTCCCTAGGCATGGCCTATCAAATCCTATTGATCATATGTCAATTAAACCCATTGTATAGCCATCATCCTCATAATCACAGAGAACAAGAATGATTTGAGATCAATAAAAGTAAAATACTTTCTAAGACAAGAGAAGAATTTCACAAATATTGATTTTGGAATTTAAGAGCAATTGCATTTAATAATTAAGAACATAAATCAATTGTAGCAATCCTCATAATTATACAATCAACATGCATAAATTGAAAATCTAGAAATTAAATACAATCAAACCATTGTGCTTGGAAAGGGCTACATCAATACCCCACGAAGGGGTTTAGCCGCTCATGATCTCCTAAGCTCCAAAGACAATTTACTGAATTTTGCTCTAAGAGGCGGTGTGTTTTTTCTCAATGCTTAGAGGCCTATTTATAGGGCTTAGGAGAGTCCTAGAAGCCCTAGGAATCCTATAAATTTCGGAGATTTAAGTCCAAGTCCAATTATGATAAAGAAAACCTAAGTCCAAATCAGAATAGGATTCGCCCAAAATTGCGTTCCTATCTTGCGGGGAAATTTTGGCAATGCGACGCTCCGAATTAGGAAAATGCTATTTCACAATGATTTGTAGAAATTTGAGTTAGCTTTCCAGTGCCGCTTGAATCACCTCAATCGGATATTTGAGCTGAAAGTTATGGCCAAAATACCGAGACGTATGCAGAATCCAAAATTGAATCCAATCCGATTTTGACTCCAATTTGAGAAATTCCGAACTAATCCTTTTCTTTATTTGATTTAAACTTAACCATGATTGGTTAAGTTTAACCATATCTTCTAGGTCTTCTCAAAGTGTGCTTTTAAGCCCAAAATCAATGGAATTAATTGCATCTTGATTTATATCCTGAAAACACAAAAACAAAACAAAATCAAACAAATAACAATGCTAAGGAATTAACATATGTAAATTAAGGGGCTTGAATGTGCAACATTCGACGCTTATCAGACCTCCAAAGGTTCGTAATCCACTACTAAGTATAGATTAGTGATGTACTCCCTTAACATCAAGACATGAAAAATATCATGTGTTCTAGCCAAGTTTGGGAGTATGGCAACCTTGTATGCCAACCTCACCACCTTTTGAGTGATTTTGAAGGGTCGAATAAATCGAAGGCTAGGCTTCCCTTCCTTTCTAAATAGCATCACTCCCCTCATCGGTGATATCTTAAGGAACACACAATCTCCCACTTTCGAATTCCAAAGGTCATCACCAGCTATTGCCGTAGCTCTTCTACCGACTCTAGGATTCACTCATCCTTTGTCTAATGGTAAGCACTTGTCATGAGTATCTTGAATCATTTCAAGCCCCAACGTTTGTCTTTTTCCAATCTTATCCAATACAAGGGCGTCTGACACTTACATCCATAAAGTACTTCGTAAGGCGTCATTCCAATAGTCGCCTGGTAGCTAAGATTGTAGGTTAAGTCGATCAAAGGTAGGTGCTAAATCCAACTACCTTTGAGGTCCCATACGCAAGCCAGTAACATGTCCTCCAAGATTTGGCTAGTCCATTCCAACTAACCATCCGTCTGTGGGTGGAAAGTGGCACTAAACTTCAAATGCATCCTCTTCACGTCCTTGTATATCTTGGTACTTCTGGGATGTATAGTATATGGAGAATGTTGAGTCTTGCTCATGATCTCCTTCCTTAGTCTTTCGTCCTCTAGCACACACACTTGTTTGAAATGGGTGAGCAAACCATCATCCTTAAGGCAAAACTCCTGTGCCTCCCCTTCTATAAGAATTGCTTGATCTTGGTACACTCTAGGTCCTCCAACTGAGTGGCCTTAATCCTAGCAAGCAATTCCGATTGAACTAATAGGTTAGACAAGCATACAGGTGCACCCTCATCCACCACTTCTACTCCCATCCTAGCAAATTTCATAACCAACTGGGATGGAAAATTCCAAGAGCGGCAAGCTCTATCGTCGACTTCCAACTTAATGTGTCAGCTACAATGTTAGCGTCGCCAGGATGATAATTGATCTTGCAATCATAATCCTTCATCAGCTTCAGCCACCTCCTCTGCCTAAACAGACATATGTACCTGATAGCTCCTTAGTCCAAGCATGCACATAAAGATTCTCTAGAATCTCTTAGCTCATACGTAACCCATGTAATCCATGACACAAGAACCAAAGGTATAAGATTCACCAATCGCCCTTTACCAACATACTAAAATCCAAGTTCAATAATATCATCCATTAATGTCCTTATAATAGGCAACTAACAAAATCATGAATCTTATCATCAACACATCGAACATAGCGTAACAAGCATCATGCATTAATAAAACCCTTAGCTAGCATTACACTTTTTGGTCCAAGACCCCAAGTTAAGTGCAAGTACAAATTCATAGCACATCCAGAGCACCAATTCTTCCTTAATCTGCATTTTCCAAAATGCAGCTTGCCACACATATGGCACAAACGACTCTGTTTCTTGTCGAAACGCAACTCTTGGGGTGTCATCCTCCTTGAGCTCCATGAGTACTCACGACAAAACTCTTCCTTGAATCGGGTCCACGTAATAGGCTCCTCACTTCCTAATTCCATCACTAGTGAGTTTCACTTCGCGTACCACCATGGCCTTACTCTTCTAGAGAACTTGTTGGCCGTGTACTTAACTCTTTACTCCTCAGTGCAGTCCATAGCTCATAGCAACTCCTCCAAGTTCATAAGCCAATCCTTTGCTTCTCTAGAGTTCAGGTTCCCCTTAAACACAAGAAATGATGCTCATAAAACTTCTTGAAAGAGTAATCTTTGTTTCCACTTGGAGTCCTTTCTCCTCGTACGTTGACCAAAGCGTTCACCAGAAGACTTGCCGCCGTTTCCAATGCTTGGGTGGCGTCCATAACATTCCTCGTCATTTCATCGGGCTAGGATGGTCCCTTACCATCATTGCTCCCAATGTCATCGTGTCTTGGTTGCAATGACATCTCTGCAATCACAACGATCATTAGCCCTTACTTCAAAGTACTACGTCGAGCGTTGCTTAAAACATCAAACCTAATTGCAAACCCATCCTTACTAAGCGCCTACACGGCTACCACTGATAAGCGCTGAATGTTGCACATTCAAGCCCCTTAATTTGCATATGTTAATTCCTTAGTATTGTTGTTTGTTTGATTTTGTTTTGTTTTTGTGTTTTCAGGTTATAAATCAAGATGCAATTAATTCCATTGATTTTGGGCTTAAAAGCACACTTTGAGAAGACCTAGAAGATATGGTTAAACTTAACCAATCATGGTTAAGTTTAAATCAAATAAAGAAAAGGATTAATTCGGAATTTCTCAAATTGGAGTCAAAATCGGATTAGATTCAATTTTGGATTCTGCATACGTCTCGGTATTTTGGCCATAACTTTCAGCTCAAATATCCGATTGAGGTGATTCAAGTGACACTGGAAAGCTAACTCAAATTTCTACAAATCATTGTGAAATATAATTTTCCTAATTCGGAGCACCGCATTGCCAAAATCGTCCCGCAAGATAGGAACGTAATTCTGGGCGAATCCTATTCCGATTTGGACTTAGGTTTTCTTTATCCTAATTGGACTTGGACTTAAATCTCCGAAATTTCTAGGTTTACTAGGGCTTCTAGGACTCTCCTAAGCCCTATAAATAGGCCTCTAAGCATTGAGAAAAGACACACCGCTTCTAGAGCAAAAATTCAGTAAAATAGTCTGTGGAGCTTAGGAGATCATGAGCGACTAAACCCCTTCGTGGGGTGTTGATGTAACCCTATCCAAGCACAATGGTTTGATTGTATTTGATTTCTAGATTTTCAATTTATGCATGTTGATTGTATAACTATGAGGATTGCTACAATTGATTTATGTTCTTAATTATTAAATGCAATTGTTCTTAAATTCCAATATCAATATTTGTGAAATTCTTCTCTTGTCTTAGAAAGTATTTTACTTTTATTGAAATCAAATCATTCTTATTTTCTGTGATTATGAGGATGATGGTTATACAATGGGTTTAATTGACATATGATCAATAGGATTTGATAGGCCATGCCTAGGGAAGACGGATTGTACTACACCCTAGTTTAGTGTAATTTAGGTAGACAGTCCGTGCCAACCGAAGATGGGTTACACTTATCCATTGATTGTATGTATCCTGTTATAGAATTTGATAATTTATACCTAGGGAAGACGGGTCGTACCGCGTCTTAGTGGTTAGGTGGACGATCCGTGCCAACCGAAGATAGATTATGCTTATTCTTTAATAAGATAGTTTCTTGTTTATTTATAACATGCATAGAATGAATTTATGAGATTAATTATGATTAACCATTGTTGTGCGGATAGAGGTGAAGTCAATACTCTACTCTCTCTCTCTCTCTTATTTTAAATCTCTTTTATTTTCATGCACTTTAGTTTTTAAGCAAATCAAATCAAAACCCCTTTTAATTAAGTTAACTTTGATCTTTTAATTTTGATAATTAAACCCCTGCAGTCCTTGAGGTTCGACACCCTCTCTATAGCCGTATCCTACAAAGATTCGTCCTATTGCGAGTGGTTATTTTTATAATTGATATTTTTGGTCACAAAAATACCACATCAATTTTTGGCGCCGTTGCCGGGGATCGAACCCGGGTCACCCGCGTGACAGGCGGGAATACTTACCACTATACTACTCCCACATGTCTCCGGTTGCCAGAAATTACGGCAACCCATTATGAAATTAAGCCCAGCACTATACGGAGTATACCTTCTTTCCTAGGGCTTAGCACTGAAAATCCTTATGACTTCCTCAGTGATTTTGAAGCAATTTGTGATACCACTAAAATGAATGGATTCACTGAGGATGCCCTAAGGATGCGTCTTTTTCCTTTCTCCCTCAAGGAAAAAGCCAAACATTGGTTTCAATCCTTAACACCTAACTCTATTACTTCTTGGGCTCAATTACAGCAAGAATTTCTTAAGAAGTATTTTCCCATAGGAATGACCAATGATACTAGGAGAGCCATCACTACCTTCTCCCAGTATGAGGGAGAGGATTTCCATGAGACTTGGGATAGACTACAGAGCCTGCTTAGATCATGTCCACACCACGCTGTCCCAAAATGGCAGCTAGTGCAGTGTTTTTATGATGGCCTGACCGAGTCCAATAGAAAAATGGTAGATGCATCATGTGGGGGGACATTCATGTTGAAAAGCGAAGATGAAGCATGGTCTATGTTTCAAAACTTGAGTAACAATTCTCTTCAGCAGGTCTCCGCCAGACGAAGGGCACCAGCACCTAAAGCACCCAAGACGGAGAGTTTGTATGAAGCCGGCCATTCCCCAAACATGGCCAACCAAGTGGTTGAAGCTATCTCCAAGAAGCTAGACCAAGTTCTGTTGATTGCTGGTTTTGCTCCTAATGCTACTCACACACACACTGAATCATGCTCATTCTGTTCCAGTCCTATGCATCAGATAAATAACTGCCCTGTTAATGGAAATTATACTGATATTGCAAATGAGCAGGTTAATGCAGCTTTCTCTAGACCGGGTAATGATCAGTACTTCAATACCTACAACCCCGGGTGGAGAAATCATCCAAATTCCTCGTGGGAGAATTCAAATTCGGGCAACTCGGCCCCAGGGCCATACAATAAAGCTCAATCCAACAGGCAGCCTTACCAACCTCATTCCACTTACCGGCCTCCACAACAGCACTACCAGTCTCCATCAGAGTCTAATTTTGAGGATCGAATTCTAAAAGCAGTGAATGAGCTGACCAGCGAGATAAAGCAGTCAATCAAATCTCAAGAGGAAAGAGTAAACTCACATACCCACTCCATTGCCAAGCTAGAAGCTCAAGTCGGACAACTTGCTAATACCCTCAACAGGAGGGAAGAAGGAAAGCTTCCAAGTCAACCAGTGACCAACCCTAGGGGACTATACATGGTAGAAGGAAGCACATCTCAACTGGAGCAAGTTCAAGCCGTCACCACATTGCGAAGTGGAAGAATGGTTGACAATCATGTGGAAGAAAAGAAGGATGAGCAAATTGAGGCCCCGCAAAATCTGCATCAGGACAAGGGTAAACAAGTAAGCATCGAGGCATCTTCATCATCTACCCCCACTCCTGAGGTACCATATGAGCCTAAGGCCCCCTTTCCAGAACGTCTCAAGGCACCCACCCACTTTGGGAAACAAGGAGAGAAGATACAAGAAATGATGGAAACCTTCAAGCAGGTTCAAATCAACATCCCACTCCTTGAGGCCATCAAGCAAATTCCAGCCTATGCAAAGTTTCTCAAAGACCTGTGCACTCAAAAGAGGAAGAATCAGAAGCACATTCCCAAGAAGGTCATTCTCACCGAGCAAGTAAGCTCTCTGATTCAGCATAACACTCTTCCGAAGTTCAAAGACCCTGGAGCGCCTACAATTTCATGCGTCATCGGAAACACCGAGATTGAGAGAGCTCTCCTCGACTTAGGAGCTGATGTTAATTTGCTTCCATACTCGGTATATCAGAAACTGGGCCTAGGGGAATTGAAACCGACAAGTACTGTTTTGCAATTGGCTGACCGCTCGATCAAGAAACCCCGCGGGATTGTGGAGGATGTCATTATCAAGGTGGACAAGTTCTACTATCCAGTTGACTTTATAGTTCTGGACACAGAACCGGTCCCAAATCCAGAGAAGCAAATTCCTGTCATCCTTGGGCGACCTTTCCTTGCCACAGCCAATGCATGCATAAATTGCCGAACCGGAGTAATGAAGATCTCCTTTGGAAATATGAAGATCAGATTGAACATCTTCAATGCCTTCCAGAATGTGCCTGATCAGAATGCATGTTACCTCTTGGATGACATTGGAGAAACTGTTGAAGACCCACTTCCTGATCCTCCATCTAGAGCCCCATCATGGAGCAACCCACCGGAGCCAATGCCTCTCACTTCAAGTACTCCACCACCTGATGACAACCCCACAGGGGACATATTTCATTCAAAAGTTGTTGAAGTTGATTTCATTGGGGTGGAAATTTTTTTGGCAAATTCCCTGGCTACCCCAATTTTTGAGAACTCCCATAGAGACAAGAGGTTGATCATGAAACCAGTTCAGGACAAACACCCTGAACATTGTCATGGGGAGCATCAAGACCTATTCGCTGGGAGAGGCAGTTTCGGGATGTTAAGAAGAATCCTCTTCCTTGTGGAGTGCTACATGATCATAAAGAAGAAGGGATGGAAGAGCTTGATTGGACTTCTGAAGGATCGAGGTAAGATCCTTCGGGACTCGGACTTACATTGAGAAATACCTCCTAGGATCAAGTGCAGGCCCTGTGCGCTTGACCCTCCACTCCACCAGGGCATATGATCTCCATCCAGGTTTATTTTCTCCATTGTTGTTTCATTCTTTGTTTATCTTTTTACAACAATGTGTGCAACTTGATTGGTATTTGGTTGGAGTATCACTTTATTTTCAGGACATGTGTTTTTGCATACAAGTTTGGGGGTATGATATGCCCACATCTGCTCATTCAGGTATTTCTGTACTCTTGATCTTATTCTTTAGTTCTATACATACATTGGGGACAATGTATGATTCAAGTTTGGGGGTATGGAAAAACAAAACACGGTCCATTTTTGTTGTTATGTCATTCTTAAGCATATGGTTGAGCTTTGATTTTGGTTTAAATTTCATTGATAGGCTTAAAGTTATGAACACATGATCATATGACTTAGGGATTTTAAGTCTTGTTACTTACTTTTGGCAACATGAGATGCTTCTTGTTTCAATTTAAATCTATCTTGAGCACACTAGCATATGTCTGTGAGGTATGAATTTTGAGACCAATTATGTTTGTTTTCAATGTCTTGAATTCTGTTGGGTGACATATTGGATGAATAACTTTGGCATGATATATATGTATAAAATAAAAGAAAAAAATAAAAATTCAAGTTTGAATTTTTCACTGAGTAACCGGACCTCTTGCCTCATTAAGCAGTGAGTGTTCGCGTCAAAAAGTGAAATTTTTTTGGGTTGATTAATAAAATGGCTAGCTTAGCTTCGTAGCCTTTTTGACTCGAGTTAGTAAGTCCTTAGGGGTGTCTTTACACCTAGTGCCCTAAAGCCATTTGGTTTGGGAGACATTGGCCTAACACTCGATACATGAGTCAACTAGAAAGCTTAAGGGAGCTAAGTATTACAAAGCCTTAAAAAAAAAAAAAAAAAAAAAATGTATGCCTTGGTTGTTTCATTTGATATGAAGTCCAATAAATTCTGAGATGTTAATTCATTCATATTGGAATTATTTTGAAGCCTCATGATTATGTGTTAGTTCACTTTGCACTAATTGAAATTTATGTATCTCAATCTGCCATTTGTAAGTGATTTGACTTGTAAATTCCTTGGAATTTTGAAGATGAAGTTTATAATTTTAAGCTTGCTAATGAATGAGAACCATTATTTCTGTGATACTTTATCCTTTTGAATGACATAATGATGACAATGTTTGTGGGTATCATTCCTGAAAAACCTTCACGAGACTTCACTCGTCCTCTAGGGAATGCCTAGGGGTTTAAAAGGCTTGTTGCATACGCTAAATGCAATCGTATATCCCACGAAAGATGGATTTATCTTTTTGTTTTTCAGTTTATTTTCTGTTTTGTATTGCTAAGGGACTAGCAATATGTAAGTTTGGGGGTGTGATAAGCGCTGAATGTTGCACATTCAAGCCCCTTAATTTGCATATGTTAATTCCTTAGTATTGTTATTTGTTTGATTTTGTTTTGTTTTTGTGTTTTCAGGTTATAAATCAAGATGCAATTAATTCCATTGATTTTGGGCTTAAAAGCACACTTTGAGAAGACCTAGAAGATATGGTTAAACTTAACCAATCATGGTTAAGTTTAAATCAAATAAAGAAAAGGATTAATTCGGAATTTCTCAAATTGGAGTCAAAATCGGATTAGATTCAATTTTGGATTCTGCGTATGTCTCGGTATTTTGGCCATAACTTTCAGCTCAAATATCCGATTGAGGTGATTCAAGCGGCACTGGAAAGCTAACTCAAATTTCTACAAATCATTGTGAAATATCATTTTCCTAATTCGGAGCACCGCATTGCCAAAATCGTCCCACAAGATAGGAACGTAATTCTGGGCGAATCCTATTCCGATTTGGACTTAGGTTTTCTTTATCCTAATTGGACTTGGACTTAAATCTCCGAAATTTCTAGGTTTACTAGGGCTTCTAGGACTCTCCTAAGCCCTATAAATAGGCCTCTAAGCATTGAGAAAAGACACACCGCTTCTAGAGCAAAAATTCAGTAAAATAGTCTGTGGAGCTTAGGAGATCATGAGCGGCTAAACCCCTTCGTGGGGTGTTGATGTAACCCTATCCAAGAACAATGGTTTGATTGTATTTAATTTCTAGATTTTCAATTTATGCATGTTGATTGTATAACTATGAGGATTGCTACAATTGATTTATGTTCTTAATTATTAAATGCAATTGTTCTTAAATTCCAATATCAATATTTGTGAAATTCTTCTCTTGTCTTAGAAAGTATTTTACTTTTATTGAAATCAAATCATTCTTATTTTCTGTGATTATGAGGATGATGGTTATACAATGGGTTTAATTGACATATGATCAATAGGATTTGATAGGCCATGCCTAGGGAAGACGGATTGTACTACACCCTAGTTTAGTGTAATTTAGGTAGACAGTCCGTGCCAACCGAAGATGGGTTACACTTATCCATTGATTGTATGTATCCTGTTATAGAATTTGATAATTTATACCTAGGGAAGACGGGTCGTACTGCGTCTTAGTGGTTAGGTGGACGATCCGTGCCAACCGAAGATAGATTATGCTTATTCTTTAATAAGATAGTTTCTTGTTTATTTATAACATGCATAGAATGAATTTATGAGATTAATTATGATTAACCATTGTTGTGCGGATAGAGGTGAAGTCAATACCCTACTCTCTCTCTCTCTCTTATTTTAAATCTCTTTTATTTTCATGCACTTTAGTTTTTAAGCAAATCAAATCAAAACCCCTTTTAATTAAGTTAACTTTGATCTTTTAATTTTGATAATTAAACCCCTGCAGTCCTTGAGGTTCAACACCCTCTCTATAGCCGTATCCTACAAAGATTCGTCCTATTGCGAGTGGTTATTTTTATAATTGATATTTTTGGTCACAAAAATACCACATCAACCACCTTATCCAATGTCCTAGTGTAGATCTATGCTTATGACCATATGTAACTATCTTAGTACAGATCATTCCTAATTCCCAAAGTTGCATCATCAAAGCGGTCCTAGTGCTGACTTCATTACCATATCAAATTCCTAAAATCCTCAAGTCTGATATCCTTGAGATCATTAGGTATAAAGATTCAAAACAATGTGTCCCTTGTATACATTTAATCCATCCTATGCTCTGGTAGATCATCTCCTAGCACCTAATAGATCAATTTCTATAATCCGCGAAGCCAAACTCTGATAAATCATCGCCTTATACTTAACCGATCCATTCCTATGGTCTAAAGAGCAACTGCTCTAATACTAACTGTAATACCCTGGAAAGTAATTAACTGGTAATTAACTCCACGGTTCGTCTCCCAGTCTTATTCTATGAGGAACAAGACTCAGGGATCTCTTCTCCTCAAGAAGAGAATACTAAACAGCGGATCATCAAAGTAGCTGAAATCACACTATACAAGTCATCTTTACAAGGGATCCATTATATACCTTAATATGCAAGCATGCATCAAAGCTCTTAAGTCTACTATATAACTCAAAAGTACTAGTTCAACAATATGGTATACCCAAGATATCATCCCTTCTCAGTAGGGTTGGCACTGTCCTGAGGGACCTGTAATACAATGCCGGTGCCCTGACCATTGTACACTACTATCCACCATTAGCAGTCCAACCGAGTCCAATCTTGGGTGGCCCATGCTACTAATAATGTACGTCTTATAATGACAAACCATTTGGAAATGGCTTTGTTGGTCACAAAAACAACTGGATCCAAGTCCTACCCACACGCACACATTTGGCCATAAAAGTTAACCTGTATAGTAAGCCCATGACCGTTATCCCGCACATACAAGTGTACCATGTCATACAATGCAATTAATCTTATTCATCTTTTACATGCATGTTTTTACAAGTCTCATCATTATATTGTTAATCAACATACGTTTTCACAAAAGAGAGTTCAAAGTAGTGCAAAATGTATTTCATGAGAATTGTAAATATGCATGTTTGATATATATATAAAATGGTCGTGCAATGCAGGAAAAGTAACAACGAGCATTCATGTGAGTTTGTACTCAGCCGGGTCATAAGGCTCCCCCACAAAATCTCTTTGAGGTTCCATAACCTCGAATAATGAGAAAAGACATATCCTTAGTTCTATGTCCAACTAAAATGAACATAAAACATAAAAACAGATGCTATCGGACGACTGGCCAAAGTCGCATTCCGTGAAATGCTTCGAATCGTACCTCTGGGATCGTGGCTGTACATCCAGCCAGAAGGTTTAGGTAGAACCTCATTTGTTCCAAACGTCCTCCTATCCTCTCAAACTAGTTCTAAAGCTACCAAAAAGGATTTCTAGGACCTTCTATCTCAAAATAATGTCTCCATGCATAAAAAATACGGTTAACAAAGATGAAACACTAAACCAACTTAAAACCAAGATTAATGGCAACAACATAACTAGAAGCTCTACCAACTTAGCTAACTCTTTGAAAAATACTTAAACAACATAACAACTAAGTAAGAAACAAGCTGAGCTTAGAAGATTACCTCATTGACGCAAAATCTCCAAGAAATCTCTCATTCTCCTCCAAGAACTCTCATAACTCACAAAATCATTCAAGCAGGGGTTCTAGAGGGCAACAAAGGCAATATGAGGCTTAAGGGCTGAGTGGGGAGGGGTATTTATTGGGTAGGAAAGGCTGTGGGTGCTGCAAGAGGTGTCCTGTAAAGTAGAGTATGTACGGTACTATAGGGGTATACGCCTGCGTACTATTTGCAAGCATAATTCAGCGTGCTCCCCCATGCGGACGTCCATGTACTATTTATAAGCGTACGTCCGCGTGCTCCCCCATGCATACGTTTGGTCAAAAAGTTTGAAATCTTCAAAATGCCCTCACAGCTATTCCTAGTGACTCAAAGCTCAAATTAACCCTCTAACTAAGCTACCTAAGTTTAGTTAATTATTTTGGTCACTACATTTTTATATTTTAGTTTTTCTAACATCTTCTTTTCCATTGATAATATGTCTAATCAATTTAATCTTTCCTATGTGATTGTTAATCTTAAGTAGGATTTTATCAATTTTAATTTTAAAAACTTGTTTCTACATAAACGACTATAACATGTATAGTTAATAAAATTATAATATGTGATACATGCATTTGGAAAAGAATAAAGTTTTTTTTTTTTTTTTTTTTTTTTATACAATTAAATATGTCAATTGAATCACTTTCTTTTATTTGTAAAATTTCTTTTAAAACTTTATTTTTGATAATAAATTTAATGCATTCAAGATTAAGACAATTTTTTTTTTCTTGTATATTATCATCATCAAGGTGCTGAATTATGAATTGTTGGAAAATCTTGAAATTGAAGAAGTGTAACGCTCTCAAAACTAGCATTGACCATTTGGTAGGGTTTCTTAGCAATTTCTTTAGTTCATAAAGAGAGGTTTTCGAGCTGGTTGTAGGCCAATTATTGGGGTTGGATTGATGCATTTTAAAAGGGTCTTATAAGGGATGACTTTTGTCTGCCATTTCGAGGGATGTCAATAATAACATGTATCCAGTAGCAATGATTAAAATCTAGGAAATAATTTTTCTTGGAATATAATCTTCTTGGATGTGTTACTTCAGGAAGGAAGAATCATATTAGTGAAATGAATGCAAGTTTGTGTAGAAGAAATTTGCATATTTAAAGTGAATGAATGCATCCCCACGGTTGTGGAAATCAGTGTAGAGGATGTGACCTCAAAATTGAATCATTTGCTGAGTCCATACATATATAGTTATGCACATGCACTCACACTCAGAGACACATTGAGAGTGAGAGGAAGTCCACTATTACAGAGGATATATTGTTTACAATACTATAAAGTAAATGAAAACACAAGAAAGACAAGAAGAAATTAAGATCAATAGATAAGCAAACAAAACAAACTTTATATGCAAAAAGAGTTCCAACACAGGTAAAGAAATTCTTCTCTAAACCTGTGGGGATCAAATGAGTGGAGCGTTATGAATTTCTTGCGCTGTGCTCGCTTCTTTTCTCCGCAAATACCTCACCATGTCTCATTATCCAAAACCTCTCTATTTCTTCTGGTTTCCGCCCTGGAATCCGACCTGCTATCAAATCCCACCTGCTAAATTAATATTTTTACGTCATTAAGTTATCTATAGTGTATATATATATACACACATGCATATTTTGAAATACAAACAATAATATAACGAGAAAGTATCACTAATTAATGTTTCCTCCATAAGTGAAATATGAGCGCATAAATATTGAACTATAGAAAAATTCTGAGGTAAATTTTAAATAAAATTTAAAGTTTGTAAATATGTGGAGCTTAAAATAAAGTTAATTATTCTACTCATAAAATACTATGGACGCTTGTCACTTATTACTGCCATGATTGAAAAGCTTTGTATGATCATGGCCACAAAAATACCTACACATTCTGAAAGGATGGGGAGGAGATAATTTTGAGGCCATTCAAGATAGAGAGAGTTGGGAGATAAAGCGATTATAGAGTTTTTACCAATAGTACATCAATATACATAATTAAACACAACGCTAGCCCAAAAGTTTAAGCTAGTGGGCTAAGGTCCACTTAGGTATATTAAGCACTATTTTCTTTTATATTTTCTCAATGTTGGACACAACACTCATAAGTGCACTTACAACGATCTCCCCCTCACTTGTAAGTCTCTTCACATTGACCCAACTCCCCCTCGCTTGTGATTCTTTTTACAGTTTCAAGGGTGTCTCGCATAAAAAGTTGCGGATACAGACACAACTCAAAACCCGAGTTGTGGGTAGAGACACAATTCTAAACCTGACGCATCCAAACACTCGTCCTAGGAAGGTAACCATGGCTCTGATACCATTTGTTGGGAGATAAAGTGGTTATAGAACTTTAACGAAAAGTACATTAATATATATAGTTGAACACAACTCTAGCCCAAAAACCTAAGCTAATGGGCTAAGGTTCACTTAAGGTATATTAAGTACTCTTTTCTTTTATATTTTCTCAATGTGGGACACAACACTCATAAGTGCACTCACAACAATTGAGTTGGGTCAATGTGAAGAGACTTACAAGTGCACTCACAACAATCTCCCCCTCACTTGTTAGTCTCTTCAAATTGACCCAACTCCCCCTCGCTTGTGAATCTTTTTACATTTTCAAGAGTGTCTCGCATCAAGAGTTACGGATGCAGACACAACTCTAAACCCGAGTTGTGGGTGGAGACACAACTATAAACCCGATGCATCCAGACACTCGTCTCAGGAAGGTAACCATGGCTCTGATACCATTTGTTGGGAAAAAAAGCGGTTATGAAGTTTTTACCAAGAATACATTAATAGACATAGTTAAACATAACTCTAGCCCAAAAGCCTAAGTTAATGGGCTAAGGTCCACTTATGTATATTAAGCACTTTTTTTTTTTTTTTTTTTTTAATATTTTCTCAATGTGGGACACAACACTCACAAGTGCACTCACAACAGAGAGTATCCCGAAATCCTCAAAGGAGAAGGGAAACAATTGTCCATCTATGGCGGATTTCATGAACAAGTATGAAGAGAGTGATGAACAATCAACAAATGATAGAGCTTATAGAAAAAGGCTAATTGATACATGAAAGTATGAGTCCTTGCGCAGTTTCAACAAATCTCTCCAAAGAAGGATGGGACATGGCGTATGTGCTTTAGCAACGAGCAATAAACAAAATCAAGGTAAGGTATAGATTTCCAATTCCGCGCTAGCTGGCTAAAAGTTTTTCTCTAAGGTTGATTTCCATAGCAGTTATCATCAAATCAGAATTTGGCAAGGAGATGCATGGAGTACTACTACTTTTAAGACACGTGATGGGCTTTACGAATGGCTAGTAATGCCGTTTGGATTGACAAATGCACCAAGTACGTTTAATTAGGGTTTTCCAAGTCTTTTGGCTGTTCATCAAAAAAATTGTGGTGGTATATTTTGACGATATCTAATTTACAATAAGGATATTTATGAACATATGAAGCATTTGAAGCAAGTTTTTGAGGTGATAAGGAAGCAAAAAGTTTATGTCCATTTGAAGAAGTGTGAGTTCTTAATTGACTACCTTATGTATATCTTGTTGGGATACATTGTTTCATCAGAAGGTATTAAGGTTGATCTTAAGAAAATTTCAGGCTATTGTTGATGGAAGAGGATCCTCTCCAGTTAATGATGAGAATGGCCTTAGGAGAAATCCTAAGGCCATCAAACTGCCACGTGTCCCACCCATTAAAATATAATAAAATATTATTTTTTTTAGTTTAAAAATAAATAAAAATTAAATTAATATAATAATATATTTTTTGTATGGCCCTTGGGGGTGGTCGGACCACCCCCAAGGGTCACCATTTGGCCATGTGGGTGGTGGTCGGCCACCCCCACGAGCTGGTTGGAGGTGGCTGAACGCCACCCCCATGGCCCTTGCGGGTGGCCGATCCACCCCCAAGGGCCATTGGTTGGCTTGGGACAGCCCCAACTGGCTATTGGGGGTGGCCGAACGCCATCCCCATGGCCAAACGGTGGCCCTTGAGGGTGGTCCGGCCACCCCCAAGGGCCATAGAAAAAATCTGAAAATTTTTATTATTATATTAATTTAATTTTTATTTATTTATTTTTTTTAAAAATATTTTATTATATTTTAATAATATAAGGACACGTGGCATGAGGATGACCCTAGGACTTTTCCTAGGGCCATTCTAGCCATTAATTGGAGGCCTCTCCAGTCCAAAAGAACTAGAGAGGATTTAGATCCATTGTTGATTGGCCTACACCATAAGTTAAATATGAATCATGCAGCTTTGGGTAAAGAGTTGCAATAATATTAGGGGAAAATATTAAAAAATCCCCTAAACTAATAGTCATTTTTAAAAGAGCCACACAATATTCAAAATGTGCTAAAGAAGTTCATCAAACTACCAAAGTGTGTCAAAAATGCTACATTTTTTTATATTCCTACAATATCCTTATTCTTTTATAAACTGAAATAAAAAAAAAAATTAATAAAATAAAAAACAAACTAAACTATTTTTTAAGCAAAAAAAGGGGGGAAAAAAACCCAAGAGGTGGATAAATACAAAACTGAATAAATAAAGTTTTTTGGAATAAATATAAAAATTAGTTATTGTAGTTGACCTAAATTACAAATCGCTACATGTTGTATGAAAGTGAAATCAAAGGTTCCTTAGATATGTCAAAAAATAATTTAGTCTCTCGAGTCAAATTCAGTTAAAAAATTTGACAAATTTTGTTAAATGTCACATCAACACCAATAAAATGGCAACACATGTCATTCTTAATAAAAAAAAAATATAAATATAGTAAAATAAAAAATTAATTTTCTGATTTTTTTTTTTTAAAAAAAAAAAGAAAAAAGAAAAAGAAAGGGGTGGCACCCGATTGGGCAGCCACCACCCCTTTGGGGGTGGCCTGCGAGCTTCCAACACCACCAACCTTGTTTCAATTCGATATTTGAAACTCGAAATATGGCTTTTTTAGTAAAGCTGGTCAAGTGTGAATTTCACCCTACATCAAGGCAAACTCGGTTGCTGAATTACTTTAGTCGTTGCTTCTGCTAGATCTTGATGTAGGGTGTAATTGACGCTTGACTAGCTTTACTAAAAATGTCATATCTCTAGTTGTAGACATCGAATTTGAGCAAGCATGGTGGAGTTGGAAAGTTAATTCAAAGATATACAAAGTCGAGTTTCACGAGGTTTTGCTAATTCTAATATTTACTAGGTCAAAAAGAGCTATTTAGAAGTTTCATAAGCCTCGTTCGCCAGCCCATTCGAACGAGCTTGCAAACGTGCAGCCCACATTTGCTATCCCGTTCGAACGAGCTTGCAAATGTGACATTCCAAGGGAGTCACATAAGCTCTCGTTCACTAGCCTATCTAAACAAGCTTGCAAACGAGACATGCCAAAAGAGCTATTTAGAAGAAGTTGCATAAGCCTTCGTTCGCTAGCCCATTCGAACGAGCTTGCAAATGAAACATTCCAAGGGAGTCACATAAGCTCTCATTCACTAGCATGTCCGAATGAGCTTGCAAACGAGACATGCCAAGGGAGTCACAAAAACTCTCGGTTGCTAGCCCGTCCGAACGAGCTAGCAAATGAGGAATAAAAGTTGTGTTTTCTCTCACGAGCGTTTGAACAACCAGAATAGTTTTGTTAAACCAACTTATTTACTATTATTATTAGGGTTAGGAATTTGGAGCTTATAAATACATGTTTTATAGACCAAAAAACGTAGCTTTGTAATAATTATATAGTTTTTCAATAAGAAAGCTCAGAGTTTGAGTTTCTTTTATCTTTTTTTCTTAATTCCTTTATAGACTCTTGTATTTTGGGAAGAATTTCTTAAATCCTTGATAGACCGAAGGTTTTAAAAGAATTGTTGCTTACTTGTTGTCTATCTCCACAACCCATGACATCACGCTGCATCACTTCTTAATGGTCAAAACTAACTTGTAGACATCTTTGTAACTATAGTATTGTTGTAAGGCCACCATATCACCGAATCTCCTCTCGCGAACCACCAAGATAGGTTCAGCCACATCACATTGCGTGGTCAGTAAATCAAACTCCTCTTTGTACTCATCCACCGTTCGATTTCCTTGCCCCAAATCATACAACCACATATATCATAGAGATAATTGTTTAACTATTACCACTTATCTCAAAAGTTTAAACTAATAAAAAAATATTAGTTTAATCATTTAATTAATATTTTTAACCGTATCTACTGCATGTTAGGCGTAGAGTTATTTCCCTCATTGACTTAGCCTTCTCGTGTCAATAATAATTAGTTGGTTAGCTCTTAGGTGCTCGACATGAACTGTTAGGCTGTTAGCTAAGGTAATTTTCCACTTGTTGTGTTAGGTGGTTTGCTAGGGGACCTCCTTTGGAGGCTTCTTGTTGCTGGTCGGCTTTTCCTTCCTTGTGCTCTGTGTGTTTTTGGATTCTCCTGTTGGTGGGGTTTGGCTTTTAACTTTGCTGCTCTGATAAGCCGGGGCCTTGCTATAGCTCCCGTATATTTTTGTTGGGGTTAGTGTTGATACTCATTTATATATACATGTACATGTATATAAAGTGGCGAAGCCAGAATTTTCGTTTAGAGGGATCAAGATTAAAAAATAATGTTAAGAAAATGGATTAAAAATATTAAAGAACATAAATAATGAAATAAATAAACAATTCAAGAAATTTTAATTATTATTTAAAGCAAATATACAATTAAAATATGTGACAAAAAATATATATTTATCAAGAATTAATTTTAAAAAGTAATCTAAATATAAAAATTTACATATACGATTTTATTATTAAATGGTACATTTGTAAATAAATGCGATAAAAACAAAAAAAAAAAAGCAACTGCACAAGCTTTTTAAAACGGTGCGTTGACAGCTTGCTAAGATTAAAAGGGGAACTTAACAACCAAAATGAAACGGTGTGTTTAGTAAAGTAGTAAAATATATCTCATATCATCTTCTACCTCTTGTCTAACCTAAAACCTGAAATCCTAAAAAAAAAAAAAAAAAAAAAAAAAAAAAAAAATCAAGATGTGGCTGCCTCACACTTGAGTCATTTGCCCTAATATCTGATGACTGATGAGTGGCTCAGGGCAATTTATTACCTGTTGAGTGTTGAGCGTGGGCAAAAAGGCATTCAAGAAATTTTCAACCGAAAGTGAGGGAAAATTTTGGGCGTGAGGGGGGGGGCATTTGACCCCTCTCGACCCCGCTTCCTTCCGCCCCTGTGTATATATAAATTAAACAAAAAAAAAAGGAACACTTTTTCCCTCTTCACACATTAAATGCAACAAGGAGTTTGTATGGGTGCATAAGGATGTGGGTTCCCCCATACATATGATTATGTTGGTATATGTCATGTCTCGTTTAATGCACTGCAGATGGATATCACCGTAAGGAAGAATTATTATTATTATTTTGACATGATTTATCCATTTTTCAACTAATGCCAAATGGCCCAAATAGGTTGGCCTGGGGATTTTTGATAAAATAATAATAATAATAATAATAATAATAATAATTATGACTAGTAATAAATAAAATGACAACCTAGGCACTGCCATGCAGTACAGCAGGCTCAATCGAGTTTCATTAATAAATTCCTACTCATAAATAAATAAATAAATAAAAAGTTTCATTTAATAATCATGTACTTATAAAAAACAGAGGTTTTATTTTATAAATTATGTACTAGCTAGCTACTAATTCTGGCCTCTTGTACTGTCACATGCATGATGATGCCGAAAAGCGTGCTATAGTGCAATTATTCCTCTCACGGTTCTCCCTCCCCCACACACCCCTCCCCTTCTTTCTTGTAATCACTCTCTCATGGCCCTCGCAGCCTCCTAAATTTCTAAACAATCCAAAACGATCGGGTCAATAACATGCCCCAGTAAGTCTCTTGGTCCCGTCTCTAGAGCATGGGACAAATTATTAATTAATTAATATGCTATGCTTAACTATAGTATTATATCTATAAAGAATGAATAATTCTATAAGTTATTTTTATGTTTTTATTGTGTTACTTTAAATGAAGTGACTTTTAAAAATACTATTTGATCAAAATTTAATAATAATTAATCACAAGTTCTTATAGTAATTTGAAAAAGTACATTAATTTTAGAGTGACATAGAAAAAAAACACAAGAATATAACATGATAATTTAGTATTTTTGCATGGTGCAGAATTAATTACCTAAATCAAACCCGAAAAAACAATGCTGAAAATGGTAAGAGGCAAAGTGGGCAATTGGGGATTAAATTATTTTACCTGTCTCCAACCAGTCTGTACATCCTGTAGATGAGATCTTCTTCTTGGTCAGTCATTATTATGAACTCCCACTCAAGACTGCTCACTTCTGCAGCCACGGACAACAAAAGGGTGTCATATATATATACACATATATCCAATACTCGAGTTTTTTTTTTTTTTTAAAAAAGATATATATATATATATATATATATATGTTGAGTCAATGGTCTATTTACTTTTCCTGGCAACCAAACGGCACCATAGAAAAGAAAAACTGAAGCAGGAGGCCACGAAGTTTGGAGCAAGGAAAGACAGAACCTTCTGACGTGGAGCGCCTGGTCTTGGCTTGTTTCCGGGGTCGACGTTTATCCATTACTTCTCAAATCATCAAGAACACACACAGACAGACAAAATAATTACCCAAAAGAAAAAGAATGAAAGGGATTTTGCCAGAAAGAAAGAAAACAGAAGAGCCTAATTTTATGATGTGTGTGTGTGTGTGAGAGAGAGAGAGAGAGAGAGAGAGAGAGAGGGGAAATGAGAAGATAGAGCTTGAGAGTCAGAGAAGAACTGCATAAATTAGTGGTTAAAACGACAAGACTTTGAAAGGATAAAAAATGATGAGAGAGAGAGAGAGAGAGAGAGGGAGAGAGGTAAAATCTGAGGGATAAGTTTGCAAGGGAGCGTGGGGAGAATGAGAATTGGTACTTGCATGTGATGGTGGAGGGTAAAAAGCTTGCGAAGGAATGACTGGTGCGACCAAACCAAACAGGCATATAATATGAGTTGACTTGTAGTTATCGTCTCTCTTTGCCTTCCCCTTTCAACAGATTTTTTAGGTTAGACATTGCCCACTCAAGTCTTCACTCTATCCTTTTCTTTTCTTTCTATAACAACAACATACATATTGGACTACTTATGCTCCACCGCCACCTTTTCAATATAAAGGAAAGCGTCCACAATTTGACCTTTTTATATAGCACCCTAATATGGACCATTAATGTTTCCATCATCACTGATGTTCAATTGAAACTATCATTTTCAAGTTTGGAGTGCTACAAAAGTTGTGCACGATCTCACCAAGTAAGCTACTACCAACTTTGTGTTTAAAAGTATTCTCAATTCTTCTCTCATCTTATCTTTCATTAGCATTCATAGTGGGAAGGATCCCTCTATATAATCCTTTCATTTTGTTTATATATATATATATATATATATATATATATATATATATATATATATATATATAACCCTAATAAGATCTTATTAATGCAACCTAATTAGTCAATACTCAATGATGAATTTCATTAACATAAACAAGTTATAGGCACTTTTAACTCTTAAGTTAAGAACATAGATGGGGTGGACTCAAATTCGTGGAATTCTTAATTTAAATGAGAAGTGAATGAATGAGCCAGGGATCCTCTCAATGTCAACTGAAATTTGATAGTATTTATTTCATGGTCAAGATTTAAAGTTGGTACATTGATCTTACGTTGTATATGATTACTTATTATTTAATTTTTTTTTAAAAAGTGTCAACATTGACTTCATATATAGTTATATACCATTAGATGCACATACTTTAAATCACTAATTATCCCAAAATTTTAAATTTAATTATTTAATTTATATTAATTATAACAATTTTGTCCCAAAATCTTGTCTATAGGTAGCTAGGGTCCATAATCAAACTTTAATAAAAAACTAAAAATATATCATAGGTATTTTGATCACTTAATTCCAACGACTATGCATACAAAACAAAGATGCGTTTACTTATAGTTCGTCTCTCAATTATAGGATCCATCCTCCTTCCTCGATCAAAATCTTTTTTTTGAACAAAATACTCGAATATTCTTATTAATAAAGATCAGGAGGTGGAGTTAGGGAACCCCATAAACAATCATGAGATAGAGTTAATTGCTCCATCAATACAATATCACTAATACAATTTGGAGTTTGGTTCCTCCATATTCTATCATTGACATCTGTTGCGGCTACTTTCGCAAGCCTGTGTGTAGCCTCATTTGCTTCCCGATGAATAAAAACACAATTCCACTGAGGGAGTTTCCGTAGAAGGCGCCGAGTATCGTCCACCAGGTGTCTAAATCGATTCCATGTGCTCGTTGAAGAGTTGATAGCCTCCACTATCTGCTTAGCATCTCCCTCCAGGGTAAGGTTTTGCAGACCCAATTCCATACTAAGGTGAGTGGCATGAAAGGCTCCTAGAGCTTCCCTAGTAGATGGCTCCAATAAACCCAGCCTTGTCTTGCTCATTGCCGCAATAACCTGCCCTTTCTCCCCCCCGAATAACCACTTCGATTCCCATTCTATCATGATTTTTATCTAAAGCCACATCCCAATTTGCTTTAAACCATCCTTGACCAGGGGCTGTCCATAATTTCCCACGATCAACAAGATTCTCGGCATGGCATTGAGGACCCCATCATGAATCTTCTTGAATTCCGCGATAGACTCAGCTGATTTCTGCATGATAGCGCTTGGGCTGGAAAACTGTCCTTCATGGATCCATTTGTTTCTACGGAACCATATCTGTCGGGCTAAGCTCACAAGCACCGTATAGTCTTCCATGTCGCATTTCGGGAAAATTTGTTCCGCAAGCTGCAAGAAATTGGTCCCTTCTTGCTTTCACTTTTGAAACACCCTTTTACGACTTCCCTAAACGTCAGAGGCTGCTGGACATTCCCATAAAGCGTGTAACACCGTCTCCAGCTCCTTCTCACAGATCGGACATATAGGCTCCTTCATCACCTTTTGCCTAAGAAGATTATCCTTAGTCAGTAAGTGGTTGTGGCAAGCTCTCCAAAGAAAGTTTCTAGAAGCATTTAGGAGAGATAATTTCCAAATGGTCTTCCATAAAAAAACTCTCCTCTTTCTGGGTTGAGCCTTTCGGATTCCTCCTGTATTCCAACTCATTGGCTAAGTGATAAGCACTTTTGACCAAGAATACCCTCGAATTCGTCCCCCTCCAAATCTTAAGATCTGGTTGGTTCAACTGGCTAATTGGAATGGACTTGATTGCTGCCACCTCCTCCTCTAAAAAAGCACTTGACAGCAAATTTTGATTCCATCCTACTTTTTCCCGGTCAAAGAGCTCACACACCTTGCTTCTTGGATCCAAAACCGTTTGAGGGGATTGGATCCTGTAAGTGGAGGGTATTGGGATCCATCTATCACCCCAGATATTTGCCGATTGCCCATTACTGATGCGCCATATCATCCCCTCCTCGATAAGATCTCTAGCTCCTTGGATGCCTCTCCAAGCAAAAGACGGTTTAGTGGCCAATTTAGCTTCCAATAAAGAGGTATTAGGATAGTATTTTGCCTTTAGAATTCTAGCCGTAAGGCTTTCCGAGGCTTGTAACAATCACCAGCATTGTTTCGCCAAAAGGACCTTTTTAAAGTTCACCAAGTCGCGGAAGCCCATTCCACCACAAGCTTTTGACATCTCCATTTTACTCCACTTCATCCAATGAATATGGGACTCATTTTCTTGATTTCACAACCAAAACTTCTGCATCAAAAAATTAATTTCGGTGCATAAACCCTTTGGAAGAAGGAATATACTCATGCTATACGACGAGATTGCTTGGATCACTGCTTTCAACAAAATCTCATTTCCAGCTTGTGATAAAAATTTTAAATTCCAATCTCCGAGGCACCTCTGAACTCTGTCCTTGATACTCTTGAAAGCCTGCTTGCGAGATTTGCCCACTAGAGCAGGTAAGCCTAGATATTTGTCGTATCTCTGAGTGGCAGAAATCCCTGATAATCTCAAAATCTCTGTCTTCGAATCTGGTGGAGTGTTATGGCTGAAAACAATAGACATTTTACCTTGATTTAAACGCTGTCCCAAGGCCTTCTCATACATATGTAGAATTTTTGCCAGTCGATGCCAATGAGTAGGAGTAGCTTTACAAAACAGCAAGCTATCATCAGCAAAGGTTTAATTGAGGCCCTTTCTTAGAGGTAGGAACTCCAGGTAATTCACCATTTCTCTCCACCCGTGACAAAAGAGAGCTAAGAGCTTCTGCACATAACAAAAACAAATAAGGTGAGATAGGATCCCCATGTCGGATACCCTTAGAAGGCATAATCCGCCCTGTAGGAGATCCATTAACAAGGACCTCATATGTAGCCGATGTGACACACATCATTATCATTTGGATCCATCTTCTATCAAAACCCATCCGACGCATTACTACTTCCAAAAAATCTCATTCCACACTGTCATAGGCTTCGCTCATGTCGAGCTTTACATCCATATAACCTACTTTCCCCCACATCCTCGACTGCATTGTATGTAGCATCTCATAAGCTGCCAAGACGTTGTTCGTTATGAGCTGACCCGGTATGAAGGCACTTTGGTTGTGGGATATAATCTCAAGGAGCACCAATTTAAGTCTATTCGCAAGGGTTTTTGAAATCAACTCGTAAAAAACGTCACAGAGACTTATGGGCCGGAATTCAGTAACAAAAGTTGGATTCACAATTTTTGGTATCAATGCAATATAGGTTAAGTTGAGCTCTTTATTCATGCATCCATTATTTAAAATATGAATTACGGCTTGGCTAACCTCTCCTCCAATGGACACCCAGTTTTTTTGAAAAAAACTAGCGAAAAACCTATCTGGATGGGGTGCTTTTAGTAGGTCCATTTGAGTGAGGGCTCTCCCCACCTCGTCAGTCGTGAATTCTTTCAAAAGGGAATCATTCATAATTTGAGTCACCCGTACGTCCATGGTCTCTAGAATCAGCTCCAGGTTTTTCGACCCTCCGGCAGTGAACAACTCTTGAAAATATTGGACAAACGCATCTCCAATTAGCTCTTGAGTCTCCCACCTTTGTCCCTGTGCATCAGTAACATCCACAAGCAGACTTGTTTTTTTCTTTTGGCTCGTGCGTGCATGAAAATACCTAGTATTACGATCCTCGAACCTCAGCCTATCGTCTTTCGCTTTTTGTTGTCAAAAAATATCATCCTCGATCTATTTCTCGGCCAACTCAGTTTTCTACTTGTATAGGAGGAATTATTCGTGCCATCTGAGTGAGACTAGGCAATGAGCAGTTTGTTGGATAGTTTTGAATATATTGACCCACGTTCCTCCCATGCACCCTTTGCCACTTCTTCATACCCTCTTTGCTCTCATTTAATTTTTTCTCCACTGATTTCAACGTTCCATGATGTGATGAATTTACCCTCCATATCTTTTTAATTACTTCTTTGCACTCCTTGTTGTCTGCCCACTTCGCCTCGAAACGGAAACCTCGTCCCCTTCTACGTACCATAGCACTGCCATCTACATTAATAGAAAGTGGGAGATGATCTGAGAACACTGCAACGTCGAGGGAGACTTCCACCTTGGGGAACCGAACCATCCATGCAAGGTTGGCCACTGCTCTATCTAGCTTCTCCATAGTAAAATTTTCCGCATCTCTCTTACTATTCCACGTGCAAGTTGGACCCTTACTCTAAAGTTCATGTAAACCACAAAACTCAAGAGTGGACCTGAAATTTTCCATAAGATAATTGGGACGTCGCCTCCCCCCTACTTTTTTGGAATGGTCAAGAATTTCATTGAAATCATCGGCACACACCCAAGGCCCGGGTGCCAGTGTTTTGAGATGTCTCATTAATCCCCATGCTTCACACCTCTTAAATGACTCCGGATGACCGTAGAAATTGGTAAAAGTCCAAGGACTGAAATTAGGTGTAGAGACAACGGCATTAATATGCCTATTGCTATAGTTTTGAATTTCAATCCCTAATCCCTCCCTCCATAGCAACGCCAAGCCTCCACTTCTCCCAACACAATTAACAATTAACAAATTGTTAAAACCCGTCCTTGGCTTTATTACAACGATTTTATTACTTCGTAGTTTGGTTTCCATAAAAAAAACCAAATCCGGATACTTCTCCTTTACCTTCTGGCAAAGCTCTCGAACTGTCTCCAGGTTCCCAAGCCCTCGACAGTTCCAACACAAGATTTTCATACGGCCATCGGGGTTGTAAACTAGACCCCGCCATACCTGATCCATTGACATTGTCTTCGTCTTCATCCCGCAGCACAAGAACAGTATTCCCTTTATGCTTCAAACACCTCTTGGTGTATGTATTAGACTCATCTTGCACATCATCTCTACCTCCTACTGTCGTCCTTCTCCCATTCGAATTTGGCATGAGAGCCTCTGGCGGTTGTTGCTGACCCGCCCTAGCTCGCCTTTTCCATGTTGACTCCATGTGGGTCTTTTTTACCCCATTCTCATAAAGCTTCCCACCACGTGCCACTTCCGCCATTCCCCCAGTATTTTGTACAGGTGGCATCATTCCCTTCTTAGAGAGTTCTTTTCCATTTTTTGCCTTCACTCCTGACTCTCCATTAATACTCCCCTTCGATAATATCTCTTCGAATTTCCCTTGTAAAAACGAAACCCTTTCCAGATTCAAATTATCTCCTTTCCTTACTTGCTCCTCCTGCGCCTCCACATTAATATTTCCCATAACAGTAGCGTCTGTTGGTACCATAACGGACGTACTGGTCATCAATTCATTAAAAACTCCAGGATTATCGCCCGTAATTGCTCTATTTCCATAATTTCATGTCTCCTCCATGTCTTTCGTTACACCTCTCTCCGGTGTACCTCCCTGACCACCTGGAGAAACTATTTCTTCCGCCTATGAAGGTCGCGCACCCCCTCCACTATTCATCAGAAGTCCTGCTTCCCCAGGTTCTACTCCCCTTTTCCCCAGTTTCAGATTGTCTCCCTGATCCCATTCCGGCCCTTTTCCAATCAGAATGGTGAAAGTTAGAGTACTCTCCCCACCGCCGTGGGGATGGAACACGCAGCCATGGACCATACAGCTTCTCCTTCTCTTTGGTCCGGTAGCCCCCTTTGACATTACACCCCTCCCGCCCATACCAGATTTTCCCACAATCAAAGTAGTGTTTGGGAAGTTTCTCATATTGGAATGCAATCAAAGTTTGTTTATCGAGAAGTTTGATTACTCTTCCTCTCGCCAAAGGCTTTGTTATATCAATCCGGATTCGGACTCTTATATATTCTCCCCATCCCACTCCGTTCTCATCAGTATCAACTTCCTCTACCATCCCCAACGTGGCCCCTATTTGGAGACCAACCTCCTTCCCCATGCACACAAGAGTCCGAATCTGGATTCTAACCCAGAATACTGCACGAATGGGATTCTAACCCGGATCAACTTCCTCCACCATTGCACATTCTAACCCAGAATACTGTATGATCAAACCAATTTCAGATGGGGAAGAAAGGCCATCGAAATCTTCAAAAGAAAAAAGGGTTCCCTTGAAGATCCATGGCCTGCCTTCCAACACCCTTACTTTATCCCATTCATTCTTAAACTCGAGTAAAAATAAGTTCTCTCCTAGGACTTTGAAAGATAGATGCCCCGAAGGATGCCAACCCTTAATCAAAGTCCGTTTGATAATCTCTTTTCCCACATAGCGCTCTGATAGCAATTTTCCCACCAAAAAATACTCACCTCTAGAGACCACTCCCTCCACCGTCTGTGGCTGGATCTCCAACTCCATTCTTTCACCCTCGTCGAGAGATAGTTTCCTTCATAACCTCACAAGATCCTCCACTATAAGATAGTTTGCGTCGAAAATTCAGTCACCAACACCACAATTATCCCTCCAATCAACACGGCGAGCCGCCTCCACAATCTAAGAGAGACATGGAAATATTGACTTCTGCTCAAGGGTTTGAGATTAGAGAGAAAAAAAAAAGTCCATGTAATGCGCAATCTAAACAAGTGAACATTCACTTTCCTCGATCAAAATCTTAGCTCTAACCTATTATTGTGCAAATTTATTTAACTTGCAAGTGTACGAATCAATTGTAGTTAATAGATTATAAGTGCGAGGTCGAACCCACAGGGAATTGTATTTTTGAAGGATCAACTTATATCTAAACTAATTTTACCTTAACCTAGTTCCAAAAGGGTTTTGATTTTGGTTTCGAAAATTAAAAGACAAAACATACACTAAATAAACTAAGTAAATCAATAGATAAAGGCACTAAGGATGCAGAATCTACACTCACCAAATCATAACAACATATTTTATATTCATCAATATTAATCCGAAGTTCTCATAATTTAAATCGTATGTATGTTTTACTATGCTTCAAAGAATTAATCAAAACCATCCCATGTATCCATTCATTGACCAAATCACAAAAGGAATCCAAATTTAATTGAAACACCAGATGTATCCATAGAACAAATCACAATGGATATCCAATTTTTATGAGTTAAAAGCCAAGCAGTCAATTATGTGAAATTATCCTAAATCATCAAATGTATCATTGAATCACAACAAGATATCCAAGAATCATGCCACATATTGAAAAGAAGTAAAACAATTGAAATAATAAACCAATAAAATTGGAATAATAAAAACTTACAATAAAGCGATGTTCTTTATCGGTGATGCTTCATCTCCGACCTTAGTTGAGAATTTAGCTCCACATGACTATGAAACTAAAACCTAAACCTAAAGAAAAATTAAACTAAAAGAAAAGCTGTGGACTACATTGTCTCCAAAATTGTATCCCAAAACTAGTTTCTGGAATTGTCTCTCTTTTCTTGAATGCAAAGAAGTCTATTTATAGGCTTAAAAAAGTCTTCGAAGCTCTATTAAACCTAGATAATTCGGAGGTTTGTCTCGCAGTCCAAATAGAAGTTTGAAATCGGAATATGATTCGTCCAGATTTGTGTCATTTTATTGCTGGGAGATTTTGGCATAGTAACCGTCTGAATTAGGAAAATCCTATTTCATAATGAACTGTATTATTTTGAGTTAGATTTCCCATGTCACTTGAACCACATCAATTTGATATTTGAGCGGAAAGTTATGGTCAAAATACCAAGACGTGTGTAGAATCTGAATTTGAATCCAATTCGAAATTTTATCCAATCTGAACTTTAATCCAATCTGATCTTTAATCCAATTTAACCTTTTCTTGGATTTGGTTAAAGTTAACCACATCATCTAGGTCTTCTCAAAGTATGCTTTCTTCCAAACTTTGCATTTTTCCCTTTAAAGCTGTAGTTTTTCTTCAATGACCTACAAAATACTAAAAATACAAAACTAACACAAAACATTAAATAACTACACAACTAAAAGATTAACTAATGTAAATAAAGGGGTCCAAATATGGAATATTTGGCACTTATCAAACACTCCTAAACTTACATTTTGCTAGGTCCTTAGCAAAACAAAACAAAGAATACAATGAAAGCAAGAAACATAAATCCTCTTTCATGGGAGAGACAATTACATTTAGCATATGCAACAAGCCTTTTAAACCCCTAGGCATCCCTAGTGGACGAGTGAAGTCTCGTGAGAGCTTAACATGAATGATACCCACAAACATTGTGCACTATGTTGTTAACAAGAAAGAAATTTCATATAAACCATAATTCTTATTCATGAAGAAGCTTAAAAAGACAAATACCATCATCACAGTCAAAAGGAAATCCATAATCAAATCACTCATAAATGGACAATTGAGACCTTATATGTTCTGAAAAGTGTAAAGTGTAATTAACATACAATCATGAAGCTTTCAGCTTAAACTCAAGACAAGTTCCATAAAATTTATAAGAATTTCTAACAAATGAAACAACCAAGGAAAGATATGCATTTTTATTTTTTATTTTTACAGGGTCTGTAATGTCTAACTTCCTTAAGCTCTCTAATTGACCCATTTAATAAGTGTTAGGTGAATGACTTCTAAGCCAGGTGGCTTTAGGGCACTAGATGTAAAACATCCCTAAGGGCTTATCAACTTAAGTCAAAAAGGTTACGAAGTTAGATTAGCCATATCATAAATCAACACTGAACTTCACAGCTTTTGACGCGAATACTTAATGCTTAGTGAGGCAAGAGGTCCGGTTACTCAGTGGAAAACTCAACATGATCTTTCTTTTATTTTTCCTTCTCTTTTTAATTAATTAATTAATTAATTATTTTATATCTTGCAAGCTAATGGTTATTCATCAATAGGTCATCCAACAAATCTCAACGAGAACAAGCTTAAGCTCAAGCATCATACCTCACAGAAAACATGCTAATGTGCTCATAAAAATTTATCTCAAAATAAGTGAAATCTCTTTTACCCAAAAATAAGTCAAAGGACTCAAACTCCTAATGACATAATGATGTGTTTAACCCTTTAAGCAAGCTAATGAAATGCAAATCATAGTTATAGTTTAACTCAAACTTCACAACAACATAGCACAATTTTATTATTATGATTATTATTATTTTTTTAAAAAAATTTCAAATTTGTTAACACAAAATGACAAATAAAAATAAACAAATAAGAACAAAAAAAAAGAAAAAGAAAAAATGGACAAAGTGTTTTTCCATACCCCTAAACTTGAATTATACATTGCCCTCAATGTGTAGTATAGAAATACATTACCGGAAGTAAGGAAACATCAAGGTGTGAAAATGGGGCCGGGCATCCTCCAAACTCAAACACCAAAATGCCTGTCATCAAAAGCTAAAAGCAAACATTTTTTTTTTCTTTATAGAAACAAAAATCAAAAGATTAATTGTTGTTAGAAACAAAAACAAATAAAATAACATGTAATGAAAAAGGAAAGAAAGAATTTGTGGAGTGAAGTGTAGAAAATAAACTGGAGGAGAAAACTTTACAGCGCTTTCCCCGATCATGCGGATGTCCAACCAATCCCTTCCATCCTTTCTTCTTCAAAACTTCGTACGCCTCTGGAAGGATATTTCGCTATCTTATGTAGAATTGCTTGCTTCGAAGGACCTTCTTAGGAAAGTGGTTCCTTTATTTGTGTGCTTGTGTGCACAAGTTCTTGAATATCTTGACATAAGATGGCTCTTTGAGACATTTAGGCAATGAAGCTTTGAATTCTTGATGTGTCTCAAGAGGGACAGTGATGCAGGTATGAGCTTCAGTACTCACTTCCATGTCACTGGGCAGATCAATATTTGTTGGGTGTTCACTGTTTTCATGGTGCTTAACTTGCTCAAGGTGGTCAACTTCTTCTTCTTTTTCTTCCTCCTCAATGTTGTCAACAATTTTCTCACTCTCAAGTGTGGTGGTGACTTGAGCATGCTCAACTTGCTCTCCGTGCTCCTCTTTGTTATCCACAATTTCCTTCTCATCAACCATTTAGTGTAAAATGAATGGACATTTGCTTTGGTGGTAAGTAGGAATATAACAATATTCACAAAATAGAGATAGTCCCCAGTTACTTATAGTTCTAATATAGGCCGACCTAACTGCCTTGAGTTCTGCTATTCTCCTTTTTAAGTCATCAATGTGAGCAGTTGGACAAAATTGAAATATCTCATCTTTAGGAAGATAATTTCTTGTAGCACTTTCCTCTCTTTCAAAGTTGGAGGTGGCTTGGACATGCTCATGATAAGAATTTTCGGACTCATCCTCATCAATCATGTAGTGTCCTTTAGCCATCAGCTGACCTCGAAGCTCTTCCTCCTCATTGTTATCCTCTATGCTCTCATTGTCCCAATATTAAGTCATTGGGTCAAGTTGATGTTCAGATGTATGTTCATTCTCACTCTCACCAGTCCATTCGTCCATCCCTGTGGTAGCATGAGTATTGGCATCTTTGATCTTTTGATTGAATTGACGCAGTTCATCTTTGAGCTCTTGATTGAATTGACGCAGTTCATCTTTAAGCTCTTGTATAGCTCTGTTTTTAGTCATGTTGGACTGGTCGACTTTTTCTATTAATGTTTTCATCATGTCTTCCAGTGATGATTGTGGTGCAGGCTGTGGCACTTGAGTGGTGGATTGATAAGTGATAAGTGTCAAATATTGCATATTTGGACCCCTTTATTTACATTAGTTAATCCTTTAGTTGTGTCGTTATTTAATATTTTGTGTTAGTTTTGTGTTTTTAGTATTTTGTAGGTCGTTGAAGAAAAGCTACAGCTTTAAAGGGAAAAATGCAAAGTTTGGAAGAAAGAATACTTTGAGAAGACCTAGATGATGTGGTTAAGTTCAACCAAATCCAAGGAAAAGGTTAAATCAGATTAAAGATCAGATTGGATAAGATTTCGGATCAGATTCAAATTCAGATTTTGTATACGTCTCAGTATTTTGACTGTAACTTTCTTCTCAAATATCGGATTGAAGTGATTCAAATGGTATTGGAAAGCTAAGTCAAAATACTACAATTCATCGTGAAATAGGATTTTCCTAATTCGTAGAGTTACTATGTCAAAATCGCCCCGCAATTAAGAGACACAAATTTGGACGAATCCTACTCCGATTTGAGACTTCTATTTTGACTGGGAGACAGACCTCCGAATTATCTAGGTTTACTTGGGCTTCTAGGACTTCCCTAAGCCTATAAATAGACTTCTTTGCATTCAAGAAAAGACACACAATCCCAGAGAGCAAAATTCTTTTGTTTAGTTTTTCTTTAGGTTTAGGTTTAGGTTTAGATTTTATTTTTATGTGGAGCTAAATTCCCAACTAAGGTTGGGGATGAAGCCTCACCGATGAAGAACATCAATACTTTTATGTAAGTTTTTATTATTCTGATTTTATTGGGTTTTATATTTCAATTGTTTTACTTCTAATCAATTGTATGGAGTGATTCTTGGATATCTCTTGTGATTCAAGGATACATGTGATGATTTGAGATAATTTCATATGATTGATTGCTTGGCTTTTAACTCATAAAAATTGGATATCCCTTGTGATTTGTTCTACGGATACATCTGGTGTTTCAATTGAATTTGGATTCCTTTTGTGATTTGGTCAATGAATGGATACATGGGATGGTTTTGATTAATTCTTTGAAGCATAGTAAAACATATCTATGATTTAATTTGTGAGAACTTCGGATTCATATTGATGAACATAAAGTATGTTGTTATGATTTGGTGAGTGTGAATTCTCAAACCTTAGTACCTTTATCCTTAGATTTACTTATTTTATTTAGTTTATGTTTATCCTTTAATTTTCAAAACTCAAAAATCAAAACCCTTTTGGAACTAGATTAGGATTTAATAAGTTTAGATATAAATTGCTCTTTCAAAAATACAATTCTCTGTGGGATCGACCTCGCACTTGCAATCCATTAAACTACAATTGATTCGTGCACTTGCGAGTTAAATAAATTTGCACAACAATAAGCAGGAGGTTGAGTTTGATGATCGAACTGCATATAGTCTGAGTGGTGCACTTCATCAAATTGGTGAGTGTAATTTCCTGTAGCCTGATCTGACCATGAGAAATCATAATGGTTCCTCCAGTCCGGGTTGTAATAGCTGGAATTTGAAGTAAACCCAGGCTGGAGAAATTAGTGTTCATTTGCTCATATGAAGAATTAGAAAATTGTTCCCATAATGGACAATTACTAGAACTATGATAAGGATTGGAGCAGTATGAACATGGTTCAAGTGGGTAAAATTTTTTAGGGTAGTTGGTAGGAGCTGATGTCCTACAACTAGGAGAGGCATTAAAATCATTAAAATGAAAATTCATGCTTCCCCCTCATTTTTTAGCATGCAAATATCCCACATAACACATTAACCATTTTTTAAAATTTAATTTTTTTTTAATTAAACTAAAAAAAAAAAACGACTAAAAAAAATAATTAAAACTACAATTTAAACACTCACAAAAAGGACCAAAAATAAATTTTTGGCAAAAATCTACAGAACTGCTGCAGTTGCTGCCTTTGTTGTGAGTGCGCTCGATCGCGTTGATGTGCACTCAATCGCACTGGAGTGAAGATGCGGCAGTTAACGAGCGCAGGTGCGCTTGAGCTTGCTATCTTGGCCACAAGTGCGATCGATCGCAGCCCTAGTGTGCTCGATCGTAGCAGGGCTGCGATCAATCGCACTAGCAGGGGTGTGTGGAAGGTGCTGCGGCAGAACTATAAAACAAGCCAAAAGAAAACAAAACAATAAGAAAAATCTCTTTTTATTTTTATTTTTATTTTTTTTAGTACTAGGAATAACAAATTACAGAAAAAATAAAATCCTAATTATAACTAGTAGAAGAATAAAATTAATTTAGAAATAAATTAGTTTAAAAAATTAAACAATTCCCTAGCAACGACGCCAAAAACTTGTTGTGCAAATTTATTTAACTCGCAAGTGTACGAATCAATTGTAGTTAATGGATTGCAAGTGTGAGGTCGAATCCACAGAGAATCGTATTTTTGAAAGATCAACTTATATCTAAACTAATTTTACCCTAACCTAGTTCCAAAAGGGTTTTGATTTTGGTTTTGAAAATTAAAAGACTAAACATAAACTAAATAAATTAAGTAAATCAATAGATAAAGGCACTAAGGATGCGGAATCTACACTCACCAAATCATAACAACATATTTTATATTCATCAATATTAATCTGAAGTTCTCACAATTTAAATCTTATGTATGTTTTACTATGTTTCAAATAATTAATCAAAATCATCCCATGTATCCATTCATTGACCAAATCACAAAAGGAATCCAAATTTAATTGAAACACCAGATATATTCGTAGAACAAATCACAATGGATATCCAATTTTTATGAGTTAAAAACCAAACAATCAATTATTTGAAATTATCCTAAATCATCAAGTATATCCTTGAATTACAACAAGATATCCAAGAATCATGCCACATATTGAAAATAAGTAAAACAATTGAAATAATAAACCAATAAAATCGGAATAATAAAAACTTACAATAAAGCGATGTTGTTCTTCATTGGTGAGGCTTCATCCCCAACCTTAGTTGAGAATTTAGCTTCACATGACTATGAAACTAAAACTTAAACCTAAAGAAAAACTAAACTAAAAGAAAAGCTGTGGATTACATTCTGTCTCCAAAATTGTATCCCAAAACTAGTTTCTGGAATTGTCTCTCTTTTTTTGAATGCAAAGATGTCTATCTATAGGCTTAAGAAAGTTCTAGAAGCTCTATTAAACCTAGATAATTCGGAGGTCTGTCTCCTAGTCCAAATAGAAGTCTGAAATCGGTATAGGATTCGTCCAGATTTGTGTCCTTTTATTGCGGGGCAATTTTGGCATAGTAAATTTCCGAATTAGGAAAATCTTATTTCACAATGAACTGTAGTATTTGGAGTTAGATTTCCAATGACGCTTGAATCACATCAATCTGATATTTGAATGGAAAGTTATGGTCAAAATACTAAGATGTGTGTAGAATTTGAATTTGAATCTAATCCGAAGTTTTATCCAATCTGAACTTTAATCCAATCCGATCTTTAATCCAATTTAACCTTTTCTTAGATTTGGTTAAAGTTAACCACATCATATAGGTCTTTTCAAAGTATGCTTTCTTCCAAACTTTGCATTTTTTCCTTTAAAGCTGTAGTTTTTCTTCAATGACCTAGAAAATCCTAAAAACACAAAACTAACACAAAACATTAAATAATGACATAACTAAAGGATTAACTAATATAAATAAAGAGGTCCAAATATGAAATATTTGGCACTTAATCACCTATATGCAACATAGAAGTGATTGATTCATATTCTTTATTTTGATCAAGAAATAAGATACTAGAAAAAATATATATAAAATTAAACCCTTTTAATTAATTAGCTTACAAGTATTTCTTTTATTTCATATCGAGACAGCCATGCATGGCCGGGGCAGTAGCTAGAGGTTGAAGACAAGCTAGCAGTAGCCCAAGCAGAGATATGTGACCTTTCGAACAACACATATATTTGCGTGTGCTTCACACGTCAGTTTGTTTTGTCTTTCACCCCAAGAGAAACCTTTTCTTTCTGCTTTCATTGACTCATTTTTTGTCCTGTTAATTAGACCCATCTTTAATTTATTTAATTTGCATAAGTTTCTGATCATCTTGTTTGGATTAATATACTACTTCTCTCTTCATCAAAAAAAAAAAAAAAATATATATACTACTTCTCTCACTTTCATAAAGGGATTGGTCTCGACGTTATTATTTTAGAGAATAAATTAGTTTTCCACCCAAGGGGCCTGATCTTCACATATATTAATATATCTAACTAAGCCCTAGGTGATTGGCTGTAATTATTTTTTGGACAAAGTTTTCCTCTAAATTGGGTTGGAGAAAATTTCTCCAACCCAGTTTGGAGGAAATTTAATAACATGTGAGATGTATATATTTTTTTAATAAATTTTTTTTTAAGTTTGCCCTTACTATTAAGAAAATATATGAATCTTACATGTTCAAAGGACACGTCACTTTTTTAGATTAGATTGGAGGAAATTTCTTCAATCCAGTTTGGAGGAAAACTTTGTTCCTAAGAAAATTATTTCAAGACCCATGAAATTCATTGCCACAACACATAAGGTAATTAAGGACTAATGCTATACCAACTTTCCATTCGAGTTTCATTGGTATAGAAATATCCATTTCTATGGGGATGAAATATGGATAGAAAGTTTTTACACAGCATTACTCTTATAATTAAACCTCCACAATTCGCAAGATGTATAAATATGGATTTATGGTTCGTTTGGGTTTATGATTTTAAAAACTGCCATTTAAAAATAACAATTTAATTTAAAATGTGTGATTTGAAAACATAACATAGTTAAGTGTGTGAAAAAATTGTGATTTGACTTTTAAAATCATAGCTTAACATTTAAAATTTTGGGCTTTGAAAAAAAAATACCTCATTACAAGCGATTTGAACGCAGATTTTCTGCGTTTTCAAATCCCAATTTTTTAAAAACGTAACTCAAAACAATTTATTTTTTGCGATTTAGTTTGAAATTGCATATTTTGTCAATAAAATTGCAATCCCAAATGCAACTTTAACATGTTCACCCAAAGATATCTAGAAACTATTAGAAAATAGAGAGCAGTCTTGAATAATGTAGACTGAAATATTATTGATGAATAAATAAAAAGAAGTCCAAATCATGGCTCTATATAAGGTACAATTCCTAATTTTAAGCTGATTGGGAAATCCAAAAACAAATCATGACTCCTAATCAGTAAAAGGACAGGGATACCTAATTATATGCCCTAATACTTACATGAGAATTTCTATTTATTACAAATATAACTTCTAATTCTTAATATATTTATTATGACCAAATACTCTTCACACTTATTTATCACACCCATTTAATTTCAGAAATGTTGAATGTTCTTCTAATATTTTCTTAGTATCTTCTCAACTGTGATGTGGCTTTTAAAATTATCGTTGAATTTGAGATTATCATTATTGACTTTTAATCTATTTGCGATTTTAAAATCCACATCATAGTTGGGAGGACACTAGAAGAACATTTAGCATTTCTTATTTAATCTTATACACGGTTCAATTTTAGCAAGGATAGAAATTTTCTCCAAATGAATCTGGAGGAAATATCCTTCAACCCATTTAAAATACTGTCAAGTGTCTATAAACATTTAAAATTTCTTTCCTTTTAACAATAGTATAATTAAGTTTTATTTATTTAACAAAAAAAATATTTTAAAGCCCCAATTATGATAAAATGATTAGCCAATGCTCTTTAATTAAGGCTCAATTATGGTTAAAAAGTTAAAAATTGAATCCCAACATATTGAAAATTTAGAGGGAAAGAAAAAAAAAAAAAAAAGGATAGTTACATTATTAATGACACCCTAAACCAATAAATAATTTTGTGTGAATATAAAACTAACATATTAACTAAATTCATTAAACAAATTAAATTTTATATCAAAATGAATTATATACATGTAGCTCAACGCAAAATATGTTATTAGTTGAAACTAAACATATTAGTTGACTTCTAGATGTCATGGTCTGGAGAAAATTAAGAGCAAAAAGCAATAAAAATGATTTATAAAAATTAATATATACTCGTTTAAATTTGAATCCCCTGTCCTTCTAAACAGTACCAATTGCAGTTTTTTTTTTTTTTTTTTTTTTTTTAAAGTACTAATTGCAGTTAAATGTAGGCTTTTTGTTTTTCGTTTTTTTCTTTCTCTTTTTTGGTTATCCATAATCGATGCCTCCAGCCATAGCGAGATTGAACCAATACGCTCTTACCACTGGATGACCTGTACAGGCATCTCACCTACCACATGATAGTATATATATATATATATATAATAGAAATGGACATTATTTGTATATCCAAAACAAGATCGTCCTTATCACCTAGAGACCATCCTGCTGCATGCGTACATAAAGAAATCCATAGAATAATAAGTATGCCCAGCGGATTCAATGATGAATTTGCAAAAAATATTGTTTTATCATTACAAAATGGTATCAAAGTCATGATTTTTTGTATGGATTAGTGGATGTTTTAAATTTTCTTTCAAGTTATTTGATGAAGTGATTGGCTATTTAAATAGCTTCAAGATCATTTTTGTTAGTGTAGTTGTCTTAGTTCAATTAGAATATTATAATTAAATTAACTATTGTGTATGTCAATTTTGATGTAAAGAAATTTAATAAGATCGAAAATGGTTCTATAAGTAGCATCTGGATCTTCATATGATGTGAAGATGATTGGTTGGTGATGCTCTCATACTCGGTGATTGGCTTAAGTACATCTCCATGTTTAATAATTAGATATCCATGATTTCTTCACACAATTGCAATACTATTTGATAAATAGGACATTTAATATGTTGCATATTGACTTGAGTTATAAGAGGATGTTGACCTTCTACATGATCTTTTTGAGCCTTCCACTGTTCAGAATAATCTAAATATTCACATTCCTTGGACTAGGGCAGCCGACAAATGGTCATGAGCTCCATCTCCTTTGGGTCTTTTTAGTGAAGTCCGCTCGTGAGATTTCTCTTTCATTGACTGATAAGCGCTAAAATATTTATATTTTCAGTCCTTATCTTACATGTTTTAATCATTTGATTTTGGTTAATTAGGTCATTTTACTTCCTTTTTGTGTTTTTTATGTTTTTACAGGCTTTTGGAAGAAAGTGAAGTAAAATTGGGTGATTTAGGCTCAAAAAGAGAATATGGGAAAATTGGAGCTCCTTAGTACTGCGATCAATCGTAGGGTACCTGCGATCGAGCGCAATACCAGAGGAGATGCTGCACGAGCCAGGCTAGGAGCGATCGAGCGCAGGCAAAAGAGGCATCCATCGCAGACGTGCGATCTAGTGCACACGGGTTGCGATCGAGCGCACCCGTGTGCAGGAGGCATTCCAAGTGGCGGCTACAATGTACCTATTTCCATAATAGGGTTTTTCCAACTCCAAATTGTAATAGGACTGAAACCCTACGAAAACCCTAAGGTTTACTACTTTTCTAAGGACTTCTAAAGCTTATAAATAGACTCCTAAGCCTTTAGAATAAAGGGGGCTTGGAGAAGGGAGAAGAATAGGAGCTCTCAAGTCAAGTCTCGGGTTTATTCTTTCTTTTCTTTTCTTTTATTTTATGAAGATGTTTAACATCAACTCTATGTGTAGCTTATTTATTTAGTAGGGCTAGATTGAAGCCCTTGTTATGTTAAATTAATATTTCAATATTGGCGCCTTGTGATGATCATGTTGTGCTATTTAACTTGATTAATACCTGCTTGCATGAATTCCTCATATGTGTATGCCTGATCAATATGTGCATGTGGTATGGACTTGTTAGTTAGATCAATTTGGATGACCGAGTCCTGGGTTTAACTTAAGTAGCAAAAGAATCCATACCGCAATTCTTAGGTTAATCAACATAGGGAACTAGGAGTATGTATCCATGCCCTAGGCCTTGTGTGTCTGTCGATTTCCATAAAACATATGCTTTTCTAAAGAACAACTTAGTATAGACATGCTAAATCCTTTAGGAAAGAAAAGAATTAGAGCATGGACCAAGTGGCTAATTCGTTGTTTAGGAAAATCAATAGCTTAAGGCGTTAGAGTTTAACCCTTAGGTTGGCAAACATTAAATATGCATAACTTGATCAAAGCATTGGCATATTGATATACTAGTTTAACATAATTAGTGGTGGATATCAAAGCCCTACCCTTTGTTATCATCACATCAACAATCAATCCTTATTTTGTTTTTGCTTAAGGAATTTATTTTTAAACATAAATTCAGCAATCCTCGTGGGAATGATCCTGTACTTGCACTCTATACTACCATGTTGACCTTGTGCACTTGCAGGTAAAACGTACAATTATTTACCTATTAATTTAGGTATATTTTTGCACAACAAGTTTTTGGCGCCGTTGCCGGGGATTGCGGCGAATTTTGTTTAAATTTAGCTTCCTTCAGTTTTGATAGTTTAATTTTCAATTTTAATTTAGTATTAGCAAAATCAAATCAAAAAGAATTTTTTTTTCATTCACTTTTCTGTTTCTGTTACAGGTTACGGATTAGCATTCTGTGATTGCGATCAATCGTCAGCCATGTGCGATCGAGCGTAGTACGATCGAGCGCACCAACCTGCGATCGAGCGCAGTTCCAGAGAGCATCCGGACCAGGTAGTGCTGAAACTGCCAAGTTCATGCAAGGTCGTCGATCTCAAGCCTCAACCGTTTTTCCACTCGATCCTGAAATTGAGCGGAGAATTCGACAACGACCTAGAGACAAAGAAGGAGAAGAAGTTGAAATGGAAGACATGCAAGAGAATCCAATTGGGCCAAGACCCCTCGAAGCAAATCCACCACGAGTGAGGAGACCTATGAAGCAAGCATACGTGCCAACAAACCTACATCAACCCTCATGCATAGCATATCAACCAGAGGTGGATGGCAGTTATTATATTTCTCCCCAAATTCTCAATGCACTAACCCACTTCAGAGGCACAGCTACTGAGGATCCCAACTTGCATCTAAAAGAATTCTTTGACTTATGCAAGTTGCAGAATGTTCAAGGCCTAACTCTCGAGAGACTCAGGTTAGTTCTTTTTTCCTTGAAAGATAATGCTAAAATGTGGTACAATTCCTTGCCTGCAGAATCCATTCATACTTGGGAAGAATTAACCACCAAATTTCTGAAGAGATTTTTCCCAGCCCAAAAGACAATGCAACTTAAAAGGGAACTTCAAATGTTCCAACAACGAGATGGGGATTTGTTCTTTGAAGCTTGGGATCATTTCAATTCCTTACTCCTAAAGTGTCCACATCACAACATCCCTCAAGATGAGCAAGTGCAAATCTTCTATGAAGGCTTAGATGACACAAATAAAGGGATGGTTGACTCAGCTTGCGGAGGAACACTAATGGAAAAAAGTAGTGAGGAAGCTGTGGAACTTTTTGAAACATTAAGTGAGCATTCACAACAATTCTGTTCAAGAGGAAGAAGAGGAATTAAGACCAAGGGCATGTATGAAGTGAATCTTAGTGGAGGATCAACTCATCAGTTGGCTGCAGTAGAAAAGAAATTGGATATGCTTGTCAAGGCCATGACTGTCCAGAAAACTTCACCTCTGCAACAAGACACACAATTCCAGGTATGTGTTATTTGTTCCATCTAGATCACACCACTGAGAAGTGCCCTTTTGCAAAACAAGAAGAGGTAAACTTCGTGGGACAAACAACTACCCCCACAAAAACAACCCATACTCCAATACTTACAATCCAGGATGGCGTAACCATCCCAACCTTTCCTGGAGTAATAATCAAGGACAGCAGAAAGGGCCCCAACACGCAAGCCAACCAACCCAAGAACCAAAGATGAACCAACTGGAGAATATGATACATAACCTGGTGACTTCGCAACAACAATTTATGGCTGATCAAAAACATGTCAATACAAAGACTGAGCAAGCCATACAAAAGATGGAAGTGCAAATGGGTCAGATGGCAAAGGAGCTGAGTGAGAGGAAGCAGGGAGAATTCCCAGCTCAAACAGTACCTAATCCAAGCAATCACCAGCCGCTGAAGGCAGTCACAATTCAAAGAGGTCCCGCGCTTGCAAGAGCACTTGAGCCTAAATCTGAAGAGCTCAAGTGCAGCTCTTCACACTAGGAGTTCTACAGTAACTAGTAGATGCGTTGAGCAGGCAAGACCCTCAGACGCATCTACCTGCAACAGTGGTACTGATGCCACACAAAGGACAGTAACATTTTCTCTCTTGTCTTTTTCTCTTATTTTCTTTCCTTCACATTTGTCTTGATTTTCTCTAATGTTTTGTTTTGTTTTGTTTTGTTTTGTTTTTTTTACTTCTCCTTAAAAAAAAAAATAATAATAATAATAATAATAATAAAAATAATAAAAAAATAAAAAATAAAAAAAATTTTGACACTCTGGTACTACGATCGATCGCAGAGTATCTGCGATCGAGCGCCGTAACCGAGAGGGGGCTAAACACTCTCTGATAGGGCGATCGAGCGCACTATGACCAGATATGCCCACATCTGGACGAGTACGATCGAGTGCACGAGATGTGCAATCGAGCGCACTCGGCCAGCCAGGCCTGCGAACTATTTAAGTCACTTTCTCCCCATGGCCCACAACCTCTCTCCCGGCGCCGAACAACCCCATTTCACACCTCCACCTCCGGCACCCCTTCTTCTACCAATTTTCACCTAGATTTCGTCAAATCCACTACACCACCACCATCCAAGACCCTTCTCCGGCCACCACACCACCATCTTCCAGTGAAAATCACATCACATTCCAACCTCACCCCAACCATCAACATCCCCGAACACTCACCCAACCTCCAATTTTTTCATTTTTCTTGCAATTGTGGGTGTTTATCCACCCACATTGCCTCTGGGTTGGATTTTTTTTGGTGTTTGCAGGGAGTTTGGGAGCATCTTTGACCGAAGTTGTCTTTGAAGTCATCATCAGTGCACACCACCTGTTCGACGAAAGTTTCCAAGCAACTTCCAAATGCCTAGAACACGTGCTTCATCTTCCAGAGGGTCCGGAGCTCATGCCGTTTCTTCCCCACCAGCCTTTGAAGAGCGGGAGCTACTATTTGAAACCACCTTCGCCATCAGAGAAGATTTCCAAAACAACGAAGCAACTCAATGGGCGGTTGCAGAGTTTAGGCGAAGGGGTCTTAAGAAGCTGTTTAAACCGGTCACCTCTACCGCCTACCGAAAGCTGGTCGTAGAATTTTACGCCCAGCTCTTTCATGACTGCGACAACCGGGAGGCAATGTCCTCCAAAGTTCGAGGGCAAATAGTCCATGTGACAAGAGCCGACATCGCTGCCGCCTTGCAATGCAACGATGAGCATCCTCCAGAAACTGTAAATCTCGCCGAGCAACCAGCCCGCTATTATGTCACGGAAATCATTGAAGATATGTGTCAAGGACTATATGCGGATGCACACCACAATGCTGGCAGCCGGTCTAAATTGCCACAAAGGCTATGGTTCGTGGATTCGGTACTTCATCGGAATGCTTTTCCCTTGGGACACAAAACTCAAAGGCGTGATCAATTCCTTCAGACGCTCTACGCCTTCCACAAGGATGCATGGTACTCCATCCCCGACATCATATGGACCCAAATCAACAAATTTTGGAATGGAGTGCATGTTGGGGGAGCAGAATTCACTCACTCCTGGGGGCTGCCCTTCCCTTACTTAATCACACATATCCTACGAAAGAAGGGTATCAAGGGCACTGCAGCTGACGAGCCAGTCACGACGACTCCACTATATGGCATTCGCCAATGGAATAAGAGCTGCTCCCATATGCCCCAAGCACTCCCGGAAGCTGGGGAAGAGATGGATGAAGCCGAACCAATGGCTGAAGATGAACTGGCATCTGAGTCGGAAACGGACCATGATGATGCAGCTGCAATTAATATTCGAGCCATCCAGTACCGAGCCCTTTGTAACAGAATGGAAGGACTTCAAAGAGAGCTCGCTGATCAACAAAGGGAGACCTGGGAAGATAAGGTCCAAATGAATCAACGCTTGACCGCCATGGAGGAAGCTATGCGGTCCATCTTGAGCCGATTACCTCCTCCACGATCTGAAGCATCCACTTCTGGACCACATTGAGAGAGGACCACAGTCTGGCTGAAGACGTCAAATTTAGCACTCATGGGAGGCGCCCCATAGCATATCCTTTTCTTTTTGTTGTTGATTTTTATTTTGTTGTGTTTTTCATTGTGTTTAGTTTTTTTTGGTGTTTTGGTATTATGTCGTTTTCTTTTACATTCTGTTACTGCGATCGATCGCATAACACATGCGATCGAGCGCAGGTCTCCAGTGGTGATGCTACCACACTCTGTTAGTGCGATCGAACGCACAACATGTGCGATCGAGCGCACTTGGCAGCATCCCATCGTTATTTTTATTTTGTTCTGTTCAATTTTTATTTCATTTTAGTTTTGTTCCTTTTTATTTGTTTGTATGTTTTATTCTTTTGCAGGGACAAGTGTGCTTCAATTCAAGTTTGGGGGTGTGCTACGAGCCATGCTTTCCAAGACTATTTCGACCATCTCCCGGGTACACTCTTTCCTTAATTTTGACACATTGGGGACAATGTGTCATTTAAGTTTGGGGGTATGGGCACACATGTTCACACACGCTTTGTCCCAATTTCATGTTGTTTGTTTTGTGTGCTGTTTGAAAAAAAAAAAAAAATTTGCATGTTCTTGTTGCTCAAAAATTTTAGGTTGATCTAGAAAGAATTGTGGCGTGAATTCATCAGTGAGCTTAAAATTTTGAACACATGATCTGATGAGTGAATCTATTAGTTTGGTTACTTGCTTAGGCCAGTTGAAAAATCACATGTTTGATCTAATCACACAGGCACATTAGCACATAATTTGTGAGGTATGACATGAAGTCTAATATGTGTGTTTCTGCATCTTGGAAGAAATTGGATGACTTATTAGATGACACCATGGTGTATATTGTAATAAAAAAGAAAAAAGAAAAAAAAAAGAGAAGTGAAATAAATGATCATTGATGGTTTTTCACTGAGTAACTGGACCTCTTGTTTCAAAGCACTGAGTGTTCACGTCAAAAGGTGAAAAATTTGGATTTGATTATTGTCATGGTTAGTTGGTTTTGTAGCCTTTTTGACTCAAGTTAGAAGGTCCTTAGGAGTGTTTCTACACCTAATGCCCTAAAACCCCCTGGTTTGGGAGCCATTGACTTAACACTCACTACAAGGTCAATTAGAAAGCTTAAGAGAATCAACATTGCACAACCTGACCAAAAAAAAAAAAAAAAAAGAAGAAGAAATATGCCTTGTGACATTCTAATAGGAATGTCAGTGAATTTTGGGATTTGGAAACATTTACATATTGGAAAGATTTGGAAGCCTAATAATTTTGTGCTAATTCACTTTACACTGTTTTCAAACTTGTGATATTTTAGCATGTCCTTTGTAAGTAATCGCACTTTGAGATTCCAATTCATTATGAAGATGGAGTTCATTTTTTTTTTAAACTTGCTAATGAATAAAAATCATGATCTTGAAGTGATGCTTTAATTTTTGGGATGACAAGAGCTCTTGCATGATGTTTGTGGGTAACATTTCTGGAAAACCCTCACGAGACTTCACTCGTCCACTAGGGAATTCCTAGTGGTTTAAAAGGCTTGTTGCATATGCTAAATGCAATCGTACATCCCACGAAAGATGGATTTATCTTTTGTTTTTCTATTTTTCCACTCCTGTTTTTTGTTTTGTATTGCTAAGGGACTAGCAATATGTAAGTTTAGGGGTGTGATAAGCGTTAAAATATTCATATTTTCAGCCCTTATCTTACAAATTTTAATCCTTTGGTTTTGGTTAATTATTACTTCCTTTTTGTGTTTTTGATGTTTTTATAGGCTTTTGAAAGAAAATGAAGTAAAACTGGGTGATTTAGGCTCAAAAAGAGAATATGGGAAAATTGGAGCTCCCTGGTACTGCGATCAATTGCAGGGTACCTGCGATCGGGCGCAATACCAGAAGAGATGCTGCACGAGCTAGGCCAGGAGCAATCGAGCGCAGGCAAAAGAGGCATTAATCGCAGACGTGCGATTGAGCGCACCCGTGCGCAGGAGGCATTCCAAGTGGCGGCTACAATGTACCTATTTCCATAATAGGGTTTTTCCAACTCCAAATTGTAATAGGACTGAAACCCTGCGAAAACCCTAGGGTTTACTACTTTTTCAAGGACTTCTAAAGCCTATAAATAGACTCCTAAGCCTTTAGAATAAAGGGGGCTTGGAGAAGGGAGAAGAATAGGAGCTCTCAAGTCAAGTCTCGGGTTTATTCTTTCTTTTCTTTTCTTTTATTCTATGAAGATGTTGAACATCAACTCTATGTGTAGCTAATTTATTTAGTAGGGCTAGATAGAAGCCCTAGTTATGTTAAATTAATATTTCAATATTGGCGCCTTGTGATGATCATGTTGTGCTATTTAACTTGATTAATACCTGCTTACATGAATTCCTCATATGTGTATGCCTGATCAACTTGTGCATGTGGTATGGACTTGTTAGTTAGATCAATTTGGATGACCGAGTCCTGGGTTTAACTTAAGTAACAAAAGAATCCACACCGCGATTCTTGGGTTAATCAACATAGGGAACTAGGAGTATGTATCCATGCCCTAGGCCTTGTGTGTCTGTCGATTTCCATAAAACATATGCTTTTCTAAAGAACAACTTAGTATAGACATGCTAAATCCTTTAGGAAAGAAAAGAATTAGAGCATGGACCAAGTGGCTAATTCGTTGCTTAGGGAAATCAATAGCTTAAGGCGTTAGAGTTTAACCCTTAGGTTGGCAAACATTAAATATACATAACTTGATCAAAGCATTGTCATATTGATATACTAGTTTAACATAATTAGTGGTGGATATCAAAGCCCTACCCTTTGTTATCATCACATCAACAATCAATCTTTATTTTGTTTTTGCTTAAGGAATTTATTTTTAAACATAAATTCAGCAATCCTCGTGGGAATGATCCTGTACTTGCACTCTATACTACCATGTTGGCCTTGTGCACTTGCAGGTAAAACGTACAATTATTTACCTATTAATTTAGGTATATTTTTGCACAACATTGACTAGCAGGCCCTCTCCTCTTTCTCCAGTTGAATGGAATGCCCTTTGGGGTCTAAAACTTCAAGCTAGATTGAAGCACTTGCTATGGAAAATCGCTTGGGATCTGCTGCCCTCTAGGGCTAACATTGGTAGATTTGTGGTTTCTGAAGACACCAATGCTTGGGTGTGTCCCATTTGCAAAGGTCCTCTTGAGACCTTGTGCCATATTATTTTGGAATGTGATTTGGCCAGAATTATTTGGAGGAGCTCTCCTTGGCTTCTCATGAGTTCTTCCTTCTCTTCTAGGCCTATTAAGGATTGGGTTCTAGCCATTATTTATCCTTCCAATAGACTTGCTATTCCTAAGGCTAAAATTAAAAATTTCAACTATTTGCAACTTTCAATTTGGATTTTATTTGGCTATTCAGGAATAAGTTGATTCATGAGGCGTTGCAACCAGACCTGAGAAAGGCTATTTTGCAACTTAAGATCAACCTGGGTTCTCATCTCATCTCATCTCTCTGCTTGGCGTGTAGCTGCTCTTTTTCCCTCTGGCTTCCTCTTTGGATTGGATGCATAAAACAAAATTTTGATGTTGCAATCAGAGACAACTTTGCGGTGGCAGTTGCGGTTATTAGTGATTCTTTAGGGAATATTATTCTCGCAGCTATGCAGAAACTTCACTTCACTAATGTGCTCTTAGGAAGTTAGGAGAAGCCATGGCATCTTTTTTCGCCTCTCGCCTGGCTTCCACTACGGGGCGTGGTTGTTTTGCTTTGGAAGATGCTTCTAGTGATTCTTGTTATGAATCAACCCCATCTCTTCTCCTTTTGGCAGTTTACCTTAATTGTATATGATATTACTCTTGATCTCACTTCTTTTCAAAACTGAAATGCTTTGAAAGTATTTAGATGTGCCAATTATTGTGCACGCTTGTTAGCTAAATGGGTTGCTACCCATCTTGTGTTTGGTAGCATTCCCACAAAATCTCTCATTCTCTCTTCCATTTGGATCAAGAATGGGAAAGATCTGCTTCTGTAACCTTGATCTTTTCCCTTTTCAATTAGAACTAAAAAAAAAAAAAAAAAAAAAAGAGAGGAGGAAAATGAGTTATTCCCTCACCTGGTTTGGAATGTGTGAGTTTATATTAATACTTCGTTTGCTTCGACATAAAATGATTTTTGAAAAATGCTTTTAGTATTTTTCGGTGTTGGGTGCGACGTAAAATAATTGTCAATAAAAAATATTTTTTGTTTGACCGAAATTCTCTTTTAATTTTAAGGAAATGGTTTCCATTTTTGTAAACCGTAAACCATTTTTAGAGTTTGAGTATCGCATTCTCAAATCGATAAACCTTAGCTAGACCTCGCTTGGGACCCTGCCAAGACTCTATTAGGACACCGCCGGGAACCCAACAAGACCCGTCTGGGACTTGGTTGGTGAAAAACGTTATGCAGGTATATATCACACAATATGCAGAATTAAAAGATATTTGTCAATAATCAAACAATCACGAAAATAAGTAAAATCAAACATAAGGATTTTCGTGACGAACAGGAAACCTTTTAGAAATCGATCTAAAAGTAAAACCCCTTCGGGGCAGCTAAACCCAGGAAATCACTATCAAAAGATGTTCAGAAATTACAGACACTAGGAACACTTACAACCCGATGCAAGATCTTGACTCTGTAAGATCGACAAGCCTCCAACTCGTCTCCTCGCTCACAATCTTTTTCAACATGATTCCCCTTTACCGAATCCTTCCGATAGACTTCTCAATTGAAGCACACAATCAAACTAACAAGATCCTCTAAGGGGAACAACTAGGCTCACAACAATTCTTTTTCTCTAATACAGCCTCTCACGAACTCTCTAGGGTCAAAATTCGACATCTCTCTTTCTATAGAGATGTATTTATAATTGCCCCTTAATCCCTAAACCTAGGACACAGTTTACATTCATTTAAAACTATAACAGGTACGCAGCGTCCGGAAGGAGACAAGGGCCATCTGGACGGAACAAGCAAAACACGAGTTAATCTTGGTTTTTCACATGGCCGTTCGGACGGTGCTAGGGCAAAGCTCGAGTCTTTATCGTATACTTGGATCTTTTGATGCGGCATGTTTGGATGGGGTTCAGACGAGATTGCAGACGAAGCTCTCTGGTTTTCCTTTTTTCTATCTCTTTCAGACGGCTTGCAAACGAAGGTCCAGACAAGGCTCTCGGGAAAATTACTTTCTTTGAGCGTCCAGACGGCCTTGCTTCCCGTCCAGACAGAGTTGCATAGAGATGAAACTTTGGAGTCTGTTATAGTTTGTATGAACGGTTTAGATACAAAACCCGGAGGCTATTATATTATTCAAGTTCTTCAACTTATCTTTAACCTAATACAAGCATCTTATTATATAGCATTAGGGAAGTACCATAAAGACTAAACTACCCCCAAAACCCTAATGATTCAAACTCCAACTCTTCTAACACTCCCCCTAAAGCTGGAGCATATACATCATATGAATCCAGCTTGGAAGATACACGCAAACGAAAAACTAGAAAAACATACTCTAGCACTTCCACTCAAGCGGGAACAACTTGGAGCACACAATACAAAGACCCATACAAATAGCAAGATAATTTAATAAAACTTCAACGCCGGTTGAAAACTTGTCCGAAACTACAACAACCAAGATTTGGTCGGATCTTGCTGCAAAACACCAAGGCCAGTTGGATACAATGATAACAAACAACAGATGTGATCGGGTCTCGCCGTAAAACACCATGGCCGGTTGGATACATCGATCACCAACAACCAAGATTTGATCGGATCTTGCTGCAAAACACCAAGGCTGGTTGGATACAATGATCACCAACATGCAACAACAAATTTTTCACATGATTAACCAACAACTTTCCCCGAAAAACAGTTACTGGAAAAAAAAAAAAAAAAAACTTCGCCGGAGCATCGCCGGAAACATGCCAGAGCTTCGTTGGAAATTCAAAACTGGCTGGAGACAGACAAACCACACTGGTAGAACCTAAAACAGAAGAAAAACATGAAAAAAAAGAAAGAAAGAGTGATTGGAGGCTCGCCAGACCTTCGTCGGAGAAGACAGACACACCGGCCACTTCAAAAACAGCACCTACAAGCAAACAGTGACCACAGATCAACGTTTAACAACACAAACATCAAATGTCCGGAATTTTTTTTTCGATGGCCTCAGCAACTTCGCCGGCCACCACGGAACACTCCAGCCACCACATCCAGCAACAAGAACTCGCCCCCCAGCAACAACAATAGTGATGGGCTTTTTTTTTTTCTTCACTGGTGGTGTTCCTCCGATCACTGTAAAACAAAAAAAAAAAGAAAAAAAAATTCTGCTAGCAAGGCACTGACTATGTGGGAATTATGCACACATGGGCGGCACTACCACTAGAAAAATACTCACCAAAACAACACAAATATAGTGGAAAAATACTACTACAAACAAAGGGAAACCCTAAGGCTCTGATACCATGTTATAGTTTGTATGAACGGTTTAGACACAAAAGGCAGAGGCTATTATATTATTCAACTTCTTCAACTTATCCTTAACCTAATACAACCATCCTATTATATAAGATTAGGGAAATACCATAAAGACAACACTTCCCCCAAAACCCTAATGATTCAAACCCTAACTCTTCTAACACAATTGAAACATCCATTTTGGTCATCGATATTTGCCAACAAAAAACCAACAAACTCCTCCTTTGGCAATTCGGTGACAAAACCAAAAGGCCGAGACATCCCTTCATCGTCTCCCATTTTTTGTCATAGATTGACAAAATTTCTCCTGTTTTCTGAAACACTCGACAAAAAAGATCAAAACATATGTGGAATAGAAAAAACATAAACACAACTCATGATCACAGATAGAAAAATGCATGAAGTATAATGCAAGATCATGAAGTCACAATATCAAAAACTCCCCCTCGATGTATGACTGATTTATCAACATGAAACTAGAAAAGTGTTAAGTGCCAAAATATTTAAATTTTAGCCCTTAAGCTTATATGTGTTAATTTCTTAGTGTTGTTAGTTTATGCCATTTTATTCCTTTTCTGTATTTTCTGTGTCTTTGTAGGCCTTTGGAAGAAAAGGAAGAAAACCTGGAAGTACTGAGATTAAAGAGCAAATTCGGGAAAAGCTGGAGGCTCTAGTAGTACGATCGATCGCAGGGGACCTGCGATCAAGCGCACTACAAACAAAAGGACCAGATGAGCGGAAGGCGCACGCTCGTGCGCACACAAGGAGACTCGATCGCAGACGTGCGATTGAGCGCACATGGGCTGCGATGGATCGCACCCTTGTGCTGGAGAACAGTGAGCTGCGGCCAGAAAGCCCTTTCCTTCCATATTAGGGTATTCCAAGTCCCACTTGTAATAAAATTAAACTCTACAAATTTTCTAGGTTTACTAGTGTTTCAAGGACTTCTAGAGGCCTGTAAATAGACCTCTTAGCTTCTAGGAAAAAGTGTGGAGAAAGAGGCACAAGCTCTGGATAGGATCTGAAGGCTAGATCAAGAGGAGTTTAGGTTTTCCTTCTCTTCCACCTTTTTTTTGTTATGTAGTTTATATTTTAGTTGGGGCTAAATTGAAGCCCTAATCATGTCTTTTTAGGATTTCAATATTGGCACATTTGCTACAAATATATTTTGGTGTATTTAACTTCATTAATTCCTGTTATCTTGAATTCTTCATATGTGTTTGCCTGATCAACACATGCATGAGGTATGCACTAGTTAATTAAATCAATTTGGATGACCGAGTCTTGGGTTTAATAAGAGTAACAAAAAAAATTCACACTGGGTTCTTGGGTTAATCAACATAGGGAACCGGGAGTAGACACCCATGCCCTAGGCCTCATGTGTTTATCAATTTCCACATATTTATACTTTCTTAAAGAACAACTTAGTATACACCCATGCTGAATCCTTTAAGAATGAAAAAAATTAGAATAGACACCCATGCCTAATTCGTTGCTTAGGGATATCAATTGCTTAAGGAGTAGACACCCATACCCTTAGGTTAGCAAACATTAAACATACCGGTATGATTGGCGCATTAGCATATTGTTATCTTAATTAGTCTGATTAGTAGTGAATATCAAAACCCTAATCCTTTTTGTTTTAGTTTATCTGTTATTTTATTTCTTTATTTTAAATTCAATCCTGACAATTGAATTTTATCTGTTTAATTAAATAGGAAATTACTTCTAAACATAATTTACCAATCCTCATGGGAATGATCTCGTATTTGCCTGCTATACTACCGTTTGATCTTGTGAACCTGCGAGTTAAAACGTACTAAATATTATCGATTAATTTAGGTAGTATTTGGCACAACAAAAAGAAAGACATGTTTCTCCCCCTCAAAAGTCAAATGAACACACATGATACACACATCAACGACTCATGTATTTCAGCAATGAATATCCCAAACATGCTCCAAATATGCAAAATATACATGAGACTAGAAATGGCAAAAAACTCATTACTTAACCCAAGCAAAGAAAAATGTTTCATTCAACCCATGCTTGTGTGGTGTGTGTGTCAGCCTTTCAAAGAAAAATTACCAACTTACAAAAAGATGAGAAAGTTTCACCAACACGAGGTTTTGACAAGTATATCTAATACATTTGAAAAATTAGCACAAGTTTGACACAGTGAAAATAAATTCCATAAGGAACATGATCTTTTGATTTTTGTTTCACTATTTTGATTCCTTTTCTCTTTGAGGAAGTGTCCTTAAACAATTTGTGCTTACCACAAAAGGAGGAATACATGAATATTTAAGCCCAAGGTTCAACTAGCATATGGTCAATTTGAAAAATACGACTAGTCAAAAACCTCATCTAGTTACCTAACAGACCTCACATTTAAAGTTAAGAAATAAACTCATATTTAGCTTAAATGTGCACAAAAGAGTAAGCAAAGACAAAACGTACCACATAAGCTCAGGTGATAAGTGCCAAATATTGCATACTTGGACCCCTTTATTTACATTAGTTAATCCTTTAGCTGTGTTGTTAATTAATATTTTGTGTTAATTTTGTGTTTTTAGTGTTTTGTAGGTCATTAAAGAAAAACTACAGCTTTAAAGGAAAAAATGCATAGTTTGGAAGAAAGCATAATTTGAGAAGACCTAGATGATGTGGTTAAGTTTAACCAAATCCAAGAAAAGGTTAAAGTGGATTAAAGATCAGATCGGATAAGATTTCGGATTGGATTCAAATTCAGATTCTGCATACGTCTCAGCATTTTGACCATAACTTTCCATTAAAAATTAGATTGAAGTGATTCACATGGCATTGGAAAACTAACTGAAAATACTATAATTCGTTGTGAAATAGGATTTTCCTAATTCGGACGGTTACTATGCCAAAATTACCCCGCAATAAAAGGACCCAAATCTGGACGAATCCTATTCCGATTTTGGTTTTATTTTTATGTGGAGCTAAATTCCCAATTAAGGTTGGGGATGAAGCTTCACCGATGAAGAACATCAATACTTTCATGTAAGTCTTTATTTATTTGATTTTATTGGGTTTAATATTTCAATTGTTTTACTTCTTTTCAATGTGTGAAGTGATTCTTGGATATCTTTTGTGATTCAATGATACACTTGATGATTTAAGATAATTTCACATAATTGATTGCTTGATTTTATTTGCCTAGATAATTGGATATCCCTTGTGATTTGTTCTACAGATACATTAGGTGTTTCAATTAAGATTGGATATCTTTTGTGATTTACGGATACATTTGATGATTTAATTGATATTAGATTCCTCTTGTGATTTGTGCAATGAATGGATACATGGGATGATTTTGATTAACTGTTGAAGCATAGTAAAACATATCTAAGATTTTAATTGTGAGAACTTTAGATTAATATTGATAAACGTGGAAGTATGTTGTTATGATTCGATGAGTGTGAATTCCCAAACCTTAGTATTTTATCTTTTAGTTTATTTTAATTAGTTTATGTTTGTCTTTTAATTTTTAAAACCAAAATTCAAAACCCTTTTGGAACTAGGTTAGGATTTAATTAGTTTAGATTTAAATTGCTCTTTCAAAAATACAATTCTTTGTGGGTTCGACCTCGCACTTGCAATCCATTATATTGCAAATGATTCTTGCACTTGCGAGTATTAAAATTTGCACAACAAGTTTTTGGCGCCGTTGCCGGGGAATTGTTCAATTTTTGAAACCAATTTATTTCTAAATTAGTTTTATTCTTCTACTAGTTATAATTAGGATTTTATTTTTATGCAATTTGTTTTGTTTTATTCGTGTTACTAATAAAAAGAAAAAAAAAGATTTTTCTTGTTGTTTTTTGTTTTCTTTGGCTTGTTTTACAGTTCTACCGCAGCACCTTTCGCACATCAGCGCGATGGAGCGCACTCACAGCAAAGGTAGCAGTTCTGTAAATCTTTGCCAAAAAATTTATTTTTGTTCCTTTTTGTGAGTTTTTTAATTTTAGTTTTAATTTTTTTTTTATTTGTGTGAGTTTTTTTTTTTTTTTTTTTTTTTAGTTTATTTTATTTTTTTAAAAAATGGTTAATGTTTTATGTGGGATATCTGTATGCTAAAAAGTGAGGGGGAAACATGAATTTTCATTTAATGATTTTAATGCCTCTCCTAGTTATAGGACACCAGCTTCTACCAACTACCCTCAAAATTTTAACCCACATAAACCATGTTCATATTGTTTCAATCCTTATTATGAGGAAAATAATTGTCCAGATCTACGAGCTGAGCTCAACAACTGATGAGACAAATTACACCAAATCAGAGCAGCTAGATCTAACTTTTCATATGAACAAATGAACACCAGTTTCTCCAGCCTGGGGTTTCATTCAAATTTCAATTGTTAGAACCCGGACTGGAGCAACCAATCTAATTTCTCAGGATTAGCTCAGGCTACAGGAAATTATGCTCACCAATTTGATGAATTGCACCATTCAGAATATCCGTAGTTCGATCATCAAGCTCAACCTCCTGCTTATCAGTCTACCACTCAAGTGCCACAGCCTACACCACAATCATCACTGGAAGACTTGATGAAAGCATTCATGTAATCAATGGATAAGAACATACAAGATATGAAGAATACTACCATGAGAAACTCCCAAAATATACAAGAGCTAAAAGGTTTCATCAATCAAGCCATATAGGAGATGAGGAATTCCAACATGGCTAACAATAGAGACATACGAGAACTTAAGCAAGCCATGACCAAGATAGAAGGACAGATCGGTCATCTAGTTGCTGACTTAAACAGAATAGAGGAAGAAAAGCTTCAAAGTCAGCTGATGGCTGAAAGACACTACATGATTGATGAGAATGATTTCGAAAATTCTTATCATGAGCATGCCCAAGTCACACTCACACTTGAGAGTGAGGAAATTGTGGATACCAGAGAGGAGGAAGAGAAAGAGGAGCAAATTGAGCACCATGAGAACAGTGAGCCACCAATAGATCCTGATCTACCCAGTGACATGAAATTGAGTACTGAAACTCCTGGCTGCATCTCTATCCCTCTTGAGACACATCAAGAGCCCAAAGCTTCATCGCCTGAATGTCTCAAAGAGCCATCTTATGTCAAGATACTCAAGGACTTGTGCATACAAGCACACAAATTTAGGAACCACTTTCCAAAGAAGATCGTTCGAAGCAAGCAATTCTACATAAGATGGTGAAACATCCTTCCAGATGGGTATGAAGTTTTGAAGAAGAAAGGGTGCAAGGGATTAGTTGGACATCCGCATGATAGGGGAAAGTGCTGTAAAGTTTTCTCCTCTAGTTTATTTTCTGCACTTCACTCCACAAATTCTTTCTTTCCTTTTTCATTACATGTTATTTTTATTTGTTTTTGTTTCTAACAGCAATTAATCTTTTGGTTTTCGTTTCTATAAAAAAAAAAAAAAAAAAATTGCTGTTAGTTTTTGTTGACGAGTGTTTTGGTGTTTGAGTTTTGAAGATGCCTTGCCCCTTTTTCACACCTTGAGATTTCCTTACTTCCGGTAATGTATTTCTATACTACACATTGAGGGCAATGTGTAATTCAAGTTTGGGGGTATGGAAAAACACTTTGTCAATTTATTTTGTTCTTATTTGTTTATTTTTATTTGTCATTTTGTGTTAAAAAATTTGAAAAAAAAAATAAAAATTGTGCTATGTTGTTGTCAAGTTTGAGTAAAACTGTAACTGTGATTTGCATTTCATTAGCTTGCTTAAACTGTTGAACACATTATTATGTCATTAAGAGTCTGAGTCCCTTGACTTATTTTTGAGTAAAAGAGATTTCAGTTGTTTTGAGATAAAATTTTATGAGCATATTAGCATGTTTTCTGTGAAGTATGATGTTTGAGCCTAAGCTTTTTCTCTCTGAGATTTGTTAGATGACCTATTGATGAATAACCATTGGCTTGCAAGATATATTAAAAATAAAAAAAAGAGAAGGGAAAAGAAAAGAAAGATCATGTTGAGTTTTTCGTTGAATAACCGGACCTTTTCCCTCATTAAGCATTGAATGTTCGCGTCAAAATGTGTGAAGTTCAGTGTTGATTTATGATATGGCTAATCTGACTTCGTAGCCTTTTTTACTTAAGTTAATAAGCCCTTAGGGATGTTCTACATCTAGTGCCCTAAAGCCACCTGGCTTGGGAGTCATTGGTCTAACACTTGTTACATGGGTCAATTAGAAAGTTTAAGGGAGTTAGACATTGCAGAGCCTTAAAAAATATATATATATTTGCATAACTTGCCTTGGTTGTTTCATTTGATAGAGATTTTTACAAATTTTATGAAACTTGTCTTGAGTTTAAACTGAAACCTTCATAATTGTATGCTAATTACACTTTACACTTTTCAGAACATATGAGTCTCAATTGTCCAATTATGAGTGATTTGATTTTGGATTTCCTTTTGACTGTGATGATGGTGTTAGTCTCTTTAAGTTTGCTCATAAAGAAGAACCATGGTTTATGTGAAACTTCTTTCTTGTTAACAACATAGTGCTACAATGTTTCTAGGTATCATTCTGGTTAAGCCCTCACGAGACTTCACTCGTCCACTAGGGATGCCTAGGGGTTTAAAAGGCTTGTTGCATATGCTAAATGCAATCGTCTCTCACACGAAAGTGGATTTATGTTTCTTGCTTTCATTTTATTTTTCTTTTTTTTTTGCTAAGGGACTAGCAAAATGTAAGTTTGGGGGTGTTTGATAAGTGTCAAATATTACATATTTGGACCCCTTTATTTACATTAGTTAAACCTTTACCTGTGTCGTTATTTAATATTTTGTGTTAGTTTTGTGTTTTTAGTGTTTTGTAGGTCATTAAAGAAAAACTACAGCTTTAAAGGGAAAAATGCAAAGTTTGGAAGAAAGCATAATTTGAGAAGACCTAAATGATGTGGTTAAGTTTAACCAAATCCAAGAAAAGTTTAAAGTGGATTAAAGATCAGATTAGATAAGATTTCGGATTGGATTCAAATTCAGATTCTGCACATGTCTCAGTATTTTGACTATAACTTGCCACTCAAAAATTAGATTGAAGTGATTCAAACGGAATTGGAAAGCTAACTCAAAATACTACAATTTGTTGTGAAATAGGATTTTCCTAATTCGGACGGTTACTATGCCAAAATTGCCCCGCAATAAAAGGACACAAATTTGGACGAATCCTATTCCGATTTTAGACTTTTATTTTCACTGGGAGACAGACCTCCGAATTATCTAGGTTTAACAGGGCTTTTAGGACTTTCCTAAGCCTATAAATAGACCTCTTTGCATGCAAGAAAAGATATAGAGAATTCCAAAGAGCAAAATTCTACAGTTTTTCTCTTTTTAGTTTAGGTTTTCTTCAGATTTTGGTTTTATTTTTATGTGGAGCTAAATTCCCAATTGAGGTTGGGGATGAAGCCTAACTGATGAAGAATATCAATACTTTCATGTAAGTCTTTATTTATCTGATTTTATTGGGTTTTATATTTCAATTGTTTTACTTCTTTTCAATGTGTGAAGTGATTCTTGGATATCTTTTGTGATTCAAGGATACACTTGATGATTTAAGTTAATTTCACATAATTGATTGCTTGATTTTATTTGCCTAAATAATTGAATATCCCTTGTGATTTGTTCTACGGGTACATTTGGTGTTTCAATTAAGATTGTATATCTTTTGTGATTTACGGATACATTTAATGATTTAATTGTGATGTGGTATTTTTGTGACCAAAAATATCAATTATAAAATTACCACTCGCAATAGAATGAATCCCGTAGGATAGGGCTATATTGAGGGTGTCGAACCTCAAGGACTGTAGGGGTTTAATTATCAAAATTTGAAAGATTAAAATTAACTTAATTCGAAAGAGACTAATTTGTTTGTGTAATTTCAAAGTGCATGAAAATAAAGAGAGTAAATATATGAGAGAGAGAGAGAGAGAGTAGGATATTGACTTCACCACGATCCGCACATCAATGGTTAACCATATTTAATTCTAGCAATTCATTCTATACATAGTATAATTTAAACAAGAAAACACATGATTGAAAAATAATTTCATACAATCAATGGAATAGCATAACCCATCTTCGGTTGGCACGGATCGTCTACCTAAATTAACTAAACTAGGCCGTAGTACGATCTGTCTTTCCTAGGTATGGTCTCTCTAACCCTATTGATTGCATGCCAATCAATAACCATTGTATAACCATCATTCTTATAATCACGGAAAATAAGAATGATTTGATTTCAATAGTAGTAAAATAATTTCTAAGACAAGATAAGAATTTTACGAATATTGAATTGGAATTAAAGAACAATTGCATTTATACAATAAACATGCATAAATTGAAAAACTAGAAATTAAATACAATCAAACCATTGTGCTTGGAAAAGGTTACATCAATACCCCACAATTGGTTTAGCCGCTCATGATCTTCTAAGCTCCATAGACAATTTACTGGAATTTTACCTCTAGAAAGCAGTGTTTCTGTTTACAATGTTTAGAGCCCTATTTATAAGGATTAGGAGAACCCTAAAAACCCTAAGAAAACCGAAGGTGAAAGCCAAAATCCACGCTGGAATAGGATTGCTGCCGCGCACCAAAGGCCCGTGTGCGCTCGATCCGAAGTCTTGTGCGCTCGAGCTTAGTTGTTGTGCACACAAGCGTAGGCATGCGCTCAATCCCTGGCCGCAAACCCTCGAGCGCAGGTGCGCTCAAGCTCAGGAATAGCTGCGCTCGATCCTAGATCCAGAATGCCAGCTTTTGCACTTTTAAACCCAATTTCCAATAGTTTGTCTAATAAGACCTGAAACACAAAAACAAAACAAAATCAAACCAATAACAATGCTAAGGAATTAACATATGTAAATTAAGGGGCTTGAATGTGCAACATTCGGCGCTTATCACCCCCCCAAGTTACATATTTCTAGTCCCTTAGCAATTCAAAACAGAAAACAAAGTGAAAAATAAAAAGATAAATCCATCTTTCGTGGGATGTACGGTTGCATTTAGCGTATGCAACAAGCCTTTTAAACCTCTAGGAGTTCCCTAGAGGACGAGTGAAGTCTCGTGAGGGTTTTTCAGGAATGATACCCACAAACATTTTTCAACCATGTAGTTCCCAAGAATGCAATATCATGACCATCATGTTTCTCATTCATTAGCAGGCTTAATAGAACAAACACTATCTTCACAATTTCAGAAAATTACAAATTAGGTTCAATCATGACAATTATTAGATATTACAGAATTCAACTAGTGTATGTGAACTCAACACATAGTCATGGGATTTCAAAACTCATCTTAATCATGCATGGATCAATACTCAAAATTCATTAGACTCCCCATCGGATAAAACAACCAAGGCAAAATTTTATTTATTTATTTTTTTAAGCACTTAGCTCCCTTAATCTTTCTGATTGACCCATGTATCGAGCGTTAAGCCAATGACTCCCAAACCAGATGGTTTTAGGGCATTGGGTGTAAAGAAACCTCTAAGGACTTACTAACTCGGGTCAAAAAGGCTACGAAGCTAAGCTATTTTATATATATTTTTTTATTTTTTATTATTATTATTATCAATCAAACCAAACTTCTCACTTTTTGATGCGAACACTCATTGCTTAATGAGGCAAGAGGTCCAGTTACTTGGTGGAAAGCTCAAAATGATCGATTTTTTTTTTTTTTTTTTTAGAATTTATGCCAAGGTCAATTTCCCAATAAGTTACCCAACTACATTTCAAATATTAAAACCAGACATCACTCATTCTAGATTTTATGCCCCACAGACTACATGCAAGTATGCGTGTGAAAATCAAATTGAAACAAGTAATATCTCATGTTGCCAATGAAAGTAACACAATTTGAATTCCTTAATCAAGTGATCATGTGTTTGTCATATTAAGCCCATCAATGAATTTCGAATCACAATAGGAAAATTAATTGCATGCTCAGAACTAACATGTACGCCCACACCCCCCAACTTAAAATACACAATGTCCTTAGTGTGTGGAGAAAAACAATAAAGCAAGGCAAGGAATAAGAGAACCTGATCTCTCACTGCAGCGCAGAAGAAGATGCCCCCGAATCAGGTGGCAGCCGTGGTAAAATGGTGCACAACAGTGCTTGTTGTGCTTCAAATCTTTCATTTGCCAGGCGCTTGTCCTCCGCCCTCTAGGTAGCAAGCTCAGATCGAAGCTCCTAGAGTTCTTTGTGGAGGGACTCATATTGTGACATGCTCATAGTAACAGTCTCCGCCGCTCCCTCTCTCTCTGCTGGCTCAGCTGCGGGTGGATCATTGTGCATAGGGCCATCAGCCTCCCTAACGACGTCAGCTGCTATAGGCTCCCGATGTCGTCTCGGCATGTGGGAACAACTCTGGTTCCACTGGATCAGTCCAAACTGAGGGTGAGTAGAAATAGGCCCATCCGCGGGTGTACCATCAATGCCTCAAAACTGAAGAATATGGGTGAGGAGAAAAGGGAATGGAAGTCCCCATGAAGACGAACCCTGAGTGCAGCGCACAATCGCCCCGTCCCAAAACTTGTGTATCTGATCCCAAATGAGCTGAGGGATGGAAATTCAAAAGCCTCTCTGAAAAGCATACAGTGCCGCTAGGAAGGGACCGCGCCGCTGAGTTTTGTGTCCAAATGGACACACATTCCGCTGCAAAATGAAGTCCAGGAACCAAAGTTGGGAAGGCAGCAGGACCTTGCTTGTGCAATTCCGGAGATCATCGGTATAATCGCCGTGGCAGATGTCGTCCACAATATGCTGCAGTGTAAGCTCGGATGGTAGGTTTGAATATCGACGGGACCCATCCCGAGCCAAAATATCCGAAGGGCACTCATGAGAACATTGCAAAGCAGAAGCAAAGTCGTCGGTGGTCAACTCAATGTCCATGCCCGCCACAGATGAGGATTGGATGCTCGGCCGAGTACAATCGAATGTGAGATGGTGATAAAATTCTCGGACCAGGCCTTCATATGCAACGAGGCTAACTGGCTGGAACAATGCTGTAAGGCCGCAGTGTTTGCATTCTTTGAATGCCCACTTGGTTGCTTGGAGGCTTTTGAAAATGGTGTCAATGGCAAACGACGTCTCCAAGATGAGCTTCTATTGCTTCCCACGGCGTGGTGAAGGCTGGGCGGGGGTTTCGAGGGTGGTATCCCAAGCGGGGGAAGACCGAGAGGTGGCGGCGTGGGCCTGAAGCATGCGGTTGCTTCGTTGAGGCTGTTTGTCAAACACCTGGTGGGCACCTCAAAATGGAAGTGGTAGAGAACCAGTCTACACGGCCACCTAACCCTCTGCAAAAAGAAAGAAAACCAACACAGAAGTAGTCTGTGTGTGGAGAGGATCCCACAGGCTGCATTTTACACAAAAAAAAAAAAAAATTGAGGGAAAAAATGTCACGGGGGAGTTTGGGGAGAGAATAATGGACAGGGAGGGTAATGTGGGGGTGGCGGTGATGAGGTGGTGATTGGTGGCGGTGGACATTGGTGTGGGTTGGGTAAGTGCAGTGGTGTGGGATGTGGTATTCGGCGCTGGGGGGTGAAATGGGGGAAAGAAAGGGTACTGTGACCTAAAAAGGTCACGTGAGACCTCTGAACGAGTGCGCTTGAACGGGCACCAGAGTGCGCTCGATCGTAATTGCGCAAAGGGGAACAGATGGCGGGGGTACGCTCGAGCGCTCCTGAAGGTGTGCTCGAGCACATTCGTGCAAGTGTGTGAGACAGTGTTGAGCTTCTACGCTCGATCCCACTCGAGGTGGGCTCGAGCGCAGGCCCGTGTTCTGGGATCGAGCGCATAGTGGGTGTGCTCGAGCCCAGGGTGCCATTGTCTTAATCAAAAAAATAGACGGGATCGGTCAAATTGACGGATTCCACGTCTGTACCTGGCTCGAAGTTCTGGATACAGGGCTTCAACCTTTGACCATTGACCTTGAACAGAGTGCCATCCTTTGGGTCACACAATTCGATGGCGCCATGGGGCGACACTGATGTGACTATGAAAGGACCGTCCCATCTTGAGCGAAGTTTCCTAGGGAAAAGCCGGAGTTTGGAATTGAAAAGCCATACTTTATGGTCCGGCACAAATGTCTTGGGTAGGATATGTTTGTCATGAAACGCCTTAGTCCGCTCCTTATAACGGCGAGCACTATCATATGCATCGTGCCACAGCTCCTCCAACTCTATCAACTGAATTTTCTGGTTGGGGCCAGCTGCTTGCATGTCGAAATTGAACTGCATAATTGCGTAGAGTGCCTTGTGTTGTAATTCCACCGGGAGGTGACATGCCTTGCCATATACCAGTCTATAGGGAGACATTCCAATTGGTGTTTTGTAAGCTGTGCAGTAGGCCCATAATGCATCATTGAGGCGCAAGGACCAATCCTTGCGGTCTGGCCTGACCGTCTTCTCCAGAATATGCTTAATCTCCTGGTTAGAAACTTCCACTTGGCCACTTGTTTGAGGATGGTAAGGAGTGGCTACCTTATGTGTGACGGAGTACTTGAGAAGCAAGGTTTTGAAAAACCGGTTGCAAAAGTGTCTACCTCCATCGCTGATGATGGCCCGCGAAGTACCAAATTTGCTGAAAATGTTAGCTTGGAGGAACTTCACCAGAACCTTGTGATCATTGGTCTTGCTAGCAATGGCTTCTACCCATTTAGAGACATAATCCACTCCTACCAAAATGTACTCATATCCACATGATGGTGGGAAGGGTCCCATGAAGTCGATACCCCAGGCATCAAAAATCTCGACAATGAGGATGGAGTTCAATGACATCATGTCCCTCCGAGACATAGCTCCTAGGCGTTGACATCTTTCACAAGCTCAGCAAAATTCATAGGCATCTTTCAACAAGGTGGGCCATGTGAATCCGCATTGTAGAACCTTGGCTGCGGTCTTCTTGGCGCTTAAATGTCCTCCACAAGCTAGAGAATGACAGAATGTGAGAATACTGGAAAATTCACTCTTAGGGACACATCGTCGGATGATCTGATCAGCACAATACTTGAACAACTTCAGATCTTCCAAAAAATAGAATCGAACTTGCTTGAAGAAGCGGTCCTTATCTTGCTTAGACCAATGAGAAGGAATCCGTCCTATACCTAGATCATACCATGGCTGATTTCTCGAAGTGATTTCAAATAGTTGCTCATCTGGGAAAGAGTCATGAACAGGAACCGGCTGGGGTGTCTCAAACAAAATTCGTGACAGATGGTCGACAACAACATTCACAATGTCCTTCTTGTCCCGAATCTCAATATCAAATTCTTACAGAAGTAGTATCCAGTGGATCAACTGTGGCTTTGTTTCCTTCTTGGCCAGCAAATGTCGCAGAGCAGCATGATCAGAAAAAATGATAGCCTTTGATCCTAGAAGATATAAGCGGAATTTATCCAAAGCAAAGACCACAGCTAGCAATTCTTTCTTGGTGGTTGTGTAATTGACTCGAGCATCCATTAGAGTCTTGCTAGCATAATAGATGACATGAGGGAGCTTGCCTACCCACTGTCCCAATATTGCACCCACAGCATAGTCAGATGCATCACACATGATTTCAAAGGGCAAAGACCAGTTAGGAGGCTGCATGATGGGGGCAGAAGATAATAGAGATTGGAGCTTCTGGAATGCCTCTTGACAGGCTTCATCAAAATGAAAAGGGGTGTCCTTAGCAAGCAAGTTACACAAGGTGATGTGCAAAATATTTACCTAAATTAATAGGTAAATAATTGTACGTTTTACCTGCAAGTGCACAAGGTCAACATAGTAGTATATGGTGCAAGTACAGGATCATTCCCACGAGGATTGCTGAATTTATGTTTAAAAATAAATTCCTTAAGTAAAACAAAGATTGATTATTTAAGTGATGATAATAAAAGGTAGGGCTTTGATATCCACCACTAATTATATTTAGCTAATATAACAATATGCCAATGCTTTGATCATGTTATACATATCTAATGTTTGTCAACCTAAGGGCTTGGCGTATACTCCTAAGGCTATAGATTTCCCGAAGCAACGAGTTATGCATGGTGTATACTCTAACTCTTTTCTTTTCTAAGGAATTTAGCATGATGTATACTAAGTTGTTCCTTAGGAAAGCATATGTTCTATGGAAATCGACAAACACATGAGGCCTAGGGCATGGCATATACTCCCGGTTCCCGATGTTGATTAACCCAAGAATCACGGTGTGGATTCTTTTGTTACTTATGTTAAACCCAGGACTCGGCCATCCAAATTGATTTAACTAACTAGTCCATACCACATGCATATGTTGATCAGGCACACACATATGAAGAATTCATGCAAGTAGGCATTAATCAAGTTAAATAGCACAACAAGATCATCACAAGGACACCAATATTGAAATATTAGCTAAACATAACTAGGGCTTCAATCTAGCCCTACTAATTAAAGTAGCTACACATAAAATTGATGTTAAACATCTTCATAAAAGAAAAGAAAAGAAAGGAAAAGAATAAATCCGAGACTTGAACTTGAAGAGCTCCTTACAAAGCATCTTCTTCTCCTTACAAAGCATATCTATTCTAGAGGCTTAAGGGTCTATTTATAGGTTTTAAAAGTCCTTGACAAAGTAGTAAACCTAGGGATTTCGTAGGGTTTTGAGACCTATTACAATTGGGAGTTGAAAAACCCTAATATGGAAAGAGGGACATTCTGGCCGCCACTTGGTATGTCTCCTTCGCACGGGTGCGATCGATCGCAGCCCGTGTGCGCTCGATCGTAGGTCTACGATCGATCCTTCTTCTGTCATGCGCTTGATTGCTCCTGGCTTGATTTGTGCTATGTCCTCTCTAGTGTCAGGGAGCTCCAATTTTTTCCATCTTCTCTCTTTGAGCCCAAATCATCTAGATTTACTTCATTTTCTTACAAAAGCCTGCAAAAGTATGAAAAACACAAAAAGGAATTAAAATGGCCTAATTAACTAAAGCCAAAGGATTAAAACATGCAAGTTAAGGGCTGAAAGTATGAATATTTTAGCACTTATCGCACCCCCAAACTTACATATTGCTAGCCCCTTAGCAATACAAAACTAAAAACAGGAATGGAAAAATAGAAAACAAAAGATAAATCCATCTTTCGTGGGATGTACGATTGCATTTAGCATATGCAACAAGCTTTTTAAACTCCTAAGAACTCCCTAGTGGACGAGTGTAGTCTCATGAGGGTTTTTCAGAAATGTTACCCACAAACATCATGCAAGAGTCCATGTTATTCCAAAAGTTAAAGCATCACTTCAAGATTTTTGATATTCACAAGTAAGCTTAAAAAAATGAACTCCATCTTCACAATGAATTGGAATCTCAAAGTGTAATTACTTACAAAGGACATGCTAAATCATCACAAGTTTGAAATTTGTGTACAGTGAATTAGTACAAAATTATGTGGCTTCCAATTCTTTACAATATGCAATGTCTCTTTATCTCAGAATTCAATCTCAGAATTCACTGAAATTCCTATTAGAATGACACAATGGCATATTTCTTTTTTTTTTTTTTTTTTTTTTTTTCTTTTGGTCAGGTTGTGCAATGTTGGTTCCCTTAAGCTTTCTATTTGACCCTTGTAGCGAGTGTTAAGTCAATGACTCCCAAACCAGGTAGTTTTCGGGCATTAGGTGTAGAGACACCCCTAAGGACCTATTAACTCGAGTCAAAAAGGCTATAAAACCAACTAACCATGATATTGATCAAATCCAAATTTTTCACCTTTTGACGTGAGCACTCAATGCTTTGAGGCAAGAGGTCCAGTTACTCAGTGATAAGCCATCAATGATCATTTATTTATTCTTCTTCTTCTTCTTCTTCTTCTTCTTCTTCTTTTTCATCACTATATATGCCATAGTGTCATTTAATAAGTCATCCAATTTCATCCAAGATGCAGAAATACACATATCAGACCTCATGTTATACCTCACAGATTATGTGCTAATGTGCTTGTGTGATCAGATCAAACATGTGATTTTTCAATTGTCCTAAGCAAGTAATCAAACTAACAAATTCACTCATCAAATCATATGTTCAAAATTTTAAACTCACTGATGAATTCAAATCACAATTCTTTTTAGATCAACTGAAAATTTTAGAGCAAACAAGAACATGCATAAACTTTTTTTGTTTTGTTTTGTTTTGTTTTTTTTTTTTTTTTTTCATAAAAACAAACAATATAAACAAATAACTTGAAATTGGGACAAAGTGTGTGTGAACATGTGTGCCCATACCCCCAAACTTAAATGACACGTTGTCCCTAATGTGTCTAAGTAAAGGAAAGAATGTACTCGGGAGATGGTCGATATGGTAGTGGAAAGCATGGCTCATAGCACACCCCCAAACTTGAAGTGAAGCACACTTGTCCTTGCAAAATAAGAAAACACACAAACAAGTAAAAAGGAACAAAACAAAAACTAAATGAAAAAATTTGAACTGAAAACACTTTAAACAAAAGAAAAGGATAAACTATGGGGTGCCTCCCATGAGCGCTAAGTTTTACATCTTCAGCCAGACAGTGGTCCCATCTCAGTGCTGTCCAGAAGTAGATGCTCCAGATGGTGGTGGCAAATGGCTTAGGATGGTTTGCATCAATTCTTCCAAGGCAGCTAAGCGTTGATCCATTAGTGCCTTATCTTCCCGAGCCTCTCTTCTTTGATCAGCCAGTTCTCTCAGAAGGCCTGCCATTTCTTCACAAAGGGAGCAGTATTGGGCAGTTCGAAAGTCAAACGAGGCCTCCTCCTCATCTGCTACTACTGGCTCAGCTGCTGGTTCATCTTCTGCCATTGGCTCGGCCTCATCCGCCTCTTCACCAGCTTCTGGAGGTGCCCGGGCCATATGGGAGCAGCTCTTATTCCATTGGCGAATGCCAAATATGGGAGTGGTAGTGACTGGCTCATCAATTGCGGGGCCCTTGATGCCCTTTTTTCGAAGAATGTATGTGATCAAGTATGGGAAAGGCAACCCCCATGAGTGTGTGAATCTACTCCCCCAATGTGCACTCCATTCTAAAATTTATGGATTTGGTTCCAAATGATGTCGGGAATGGAGTACCAAGCATCCTTGTGGAAGGCGTAAAGAGTTTGGAGAAGTTGATCACACCTTTGAGTTTTGTGTCCCAAGAGGAAGGCATTTCGGTGTAGTATTGAGTCCACAAACCAAAGCCTTTGAGGCAGCTTGGATCGGCTGCCGGCATTATGGTGGGCATCCACATAGTGCCCTTCGCACATATCCTTAATGATTTCCGCCACATAGTATCAGGGCGGTTGCTCAGCAAGTTGCGCGGCTTCTGGAGGGTGCTCATCATTGCATTGGCGGCAATGTCGGCCCTAGTCACATCAATAACTTGGCCTTGCACCTTTGAGGAGAGAGCAGCCGAGTTGTCACAGTCATGGGAAAGCTTGGCATAAAATTCAATGACCAACTTCCGGTACGTGGTGGAAGTGACCGGTTTGAATAGCTTTTTGAGTCTCTTTGCTTAAACTCGGCGACCGCCCATTGAGTCGCCTGATGGTTTTGAAAGTCTTCGTGAATGGCAAAGGTAGTCTCAAACAGTAGCTCCCGCTCCTCAAAAGTGGGTGGGGGAGAAATAGCTTGGGCCTGATAAGTGCTAAAATATTCATATTTTCAGCCCTTAACTTGCGTATTTTATTCCTTTGGTTTTACTTAATTAGGCCATTTTAATTCCTTTTTGTGTTTTTCACACTTTTACAGGCTTTTGGAAGAAAAAGAAGTAAAACTAGGTAATTTGAGCTCAAAAGAGGAAATGAAGACAATTGGAGCTCCCTGGTACTGCGATCAATCGCAGGGTACCTACGATCGAGCGCAATACCCGAGAGGACATAGCAGCAAATAGGCCAGGAGCGATCGAGCGCATGACAAAAGAAGAAATGATCGCAGATATGTGATATAGAGCACACGTGCTGCGATCGAGCGCACCCATGCGCAGGAGACTTATCCAATGGCGGCTGGATTGACAATATTTCCATATTAGGGTTTTCCAATTCCAATTTGTAATAGGACTCAAAACCCTACGAATTCCCTAGGTTTACTACTTTGTCTTGGACTTCTAAAGCCTAGAAATAGACCTCCAAGCCTCACAATTAAAATCATCCAAAAATCTTTGGAACATCCTTGGAAGAGGCACAACAGGGGGAGAGGAATTAGAGGCTACTTCTAGGAGCGGTTTTTGGTTCTTTCTTTACCTTTTCTTTTACTTTTATTTTTATTATGTGTAACTAACTCTTAAGGATGGCTAGATTGAAGCCCTAATTATGTTTATTTAATATTTCAATATTGGCGCCTTTGTGATAATCATATTGTGTTGCTTAACTTGTTTAATTCCTATTTTCTTGAATTCCTCATATGTATGTGACTGGCCATTATATGCATGTGGTATGGACTAGTTAGTTAAATCAATTTGGATGACCGAGTCCTGGGTTTAACATAAGTAACAAAAGATATCTACACCAGATTCTTGAGTTAATCAACATGGGGAACCGGGAGTAGACACCCATGCCCTAGGCCTTATGTGTTTGTCGATTTCCACAGATTTATACTTTCTTCAAGAACAACTTAGTAGACACCCATGCTAAATCCTTTAAGAGAGAAAAGAATTAGAGTAGACACTCATGCCTAATTCGTTGCTTAGGGAAATCAATAGCTTAAGGAGTAGACACCCATGCCCTTAGGTTGGCAAACATTAAGTATTCACAATATAATTGGATCATTGGCATATTGTTATATTATCTAAGCATGATTAGTGGTGGATATCAAAGCCCTACCTTTACCTCTACCTTTAGCCTTTTATTTATCTTTATATCTTTTTATTTCTTTTTCTCAATATCAAATCTGTGACAATTTGATATTTTAATTAATTCGAAACAAAATCACAATCCGGTGGGATCGACCTCGTACTTGCTACACTATACTATTGTTTTGATCTTGTGCACTTGCGAGTTAAAACGTACTAAATATTATCTATTAATTTAGGTAGTATTTGGCACAACAAGTTTTTGGCGCCGTTGCCAGGGATCGTTTGATTTTGTTTGGAATTTTTGTTTCCTTTAATTTATTTTTGCTTTTAAATTTTTCTGTTTTTATAGTCTTTTCCACAGTTCTTGTTTTGCCTCTAGAGGTGCGATCGATCGCCCAACCAGAGCGATCGAGCGCACCAGTGCGATCGAACGCACCTCACGGTGCGATCGATCGCACATCCAGAGAGCATCACAATTACTGCACTAATTACATATCTGATTTATTTCTTTTATTTTTATTTTTCTTTTTCTTTTGTTTTTTAATTTTCTTTTTGTTTTAATCATGTTGGAAACACTACACCTCTGGTACGAAGACCTATGGAAAGTTCATTTAGTTCCTAGATCCTCAACCAGCCATCATGTATTAATTTCCAGCCCATTGTGCAGAGCAGTTACGATTTATCTCCGTTGCTCAATATGATTCCACACTATAAAGGCACACCTACTGAGAATCCATATTGGCATATTCGAGAAGTCTGTGATCTCTGGAGGACTCAAAATGTTCAGGTTTAACTCCAGAAGAAATCAGGTTAATCCTCTTCCCTTTTTCTTTAAAAGATAATGCTAAGATATGGTACAATTCTTTGGCCACAGGTTCTATTCATACTTGGGATGAGATGACCACAAAGTTCTTAAAGAAGTTTTTCCTAGCCCACAAGACAAGGCAATTGAGAAGGGAAATTATGAATTTCCAGCAAAGAGATGGAGACCTTTTCTTCGAGGCATGGGAACACTTTAATGAGCTACTTCTCAGATGCCCTCATCACAATATATCTCAAGACGATCAGGTATTGGCATTCTATGAGGGTTTAAATATCCTAACAAGAGTCTTGTAGATTTAGCTTGTGATAGAATGTTGATGGAGAAAAGCAGCGAGGAAGCCATGAAGCTCTTCGAGACATTGAGTGCGCACTCCCAACAATTCCCATCTAAAGGGAGACAAGGATTCAAAGGAAAAGGCATACATGAAGAGAGCACCAATGGTGGAATTCAGGCTCAAATGGCTGCCATGGAGAAAGTGCTGGATATGCTCATGAAAGCTATGACTAATCATAGCAGTGCTCCTGTCCAACAAGTTACACAAGTCGAGGTATGTGCCATATGTTCCCATATTGACCACACCACTAAGACTTGTCCCATGTTTTCAATTGCAGATCAGGAGTCATCTCTCATCAAGTTGTCCCAACATTATTATAAAGAGGAGCCACCTCCCATCAATTGGCCTCAACAATACCAAGAAGAAGAGTGTCAAAGTTAGTTGATGGAAAATCCCAATGGACAATACATGGAGGAAGAGTGCACCTACGATCATGAGCAAGCTGTCTCATCGAGGAGTGAAGAGGTGGTTGAAAATCAAGTGGAATAGGGGACAGAGGAGCAAACCGTAGATCCACAAAAGCCACATCAAGAAAAAGAAGAGAGCACTAAGACTTTTTCACCATTAGCTCCTATTCCCGAATTACCAAGAGTCCAAGAGAGAAGTCATCTGGGGTTATGTGATGAGCAATTTGAGGACAACAAGATAGAGAAGCTCCCTGATTTTTCTTCTTACTATATTTCAGTTCATGATTCCCCACCAGATGAGTAACTGTTTGAGAAAGCTCAGAGTGGTCTTCCCCAATCTAGAAACACTCAAAAGCACCGTGCAGCAGAAAAGATTCATTCCCTTGGGTGCAAGAGAAGGAAAGATTGGTGCTTCAAGTTTAAAGTGCCACAGTCTGGCTGAAGACGTTAAACTTAGCGCTCATGGGAGGCACCCCATAGCATATCCTTTTGTTTTGTTTTTGCTTGTGTTTAATTTTACTTTGGTGTTTTAGTGTTTCAAGTCTTTTGTCATGGTTTTACATTCTGTGACTGCGATCGATTGCAACCTGCGTGCGATCGAGCGCAGGTCTCCACTTGTGGTTTTATTGCATTCTGTTACTGCGATCGAGCGCACCCTGAGTACGATTGAGGGCAGTAACTGACTTTTGGCTGTTGCACATTCTATTAGTGCGATTGAATGCACCTTGTGTGCGTTCGAGCGCACCTCACCCACACACGCACAGCCTTGCGCAAGTGCGATCGAGGGCACCATGCATGCGATCGAGCGCACTTGGGCAGCATTCCATAGTTATCTTTTTATTTTGTTTTGTTTAAGTGTGTTTTAAGTTTTTTTTTTTTTTAATTTTTTTTTTTAGTTTTGTTTCTTTTTACTTGTTTGTGTGTTTTCTTATTTTGCAAGGACAAGTGTGCTTCACTTCAAGTTTGGGGGGTGTGATATGAGCCATGTTTTCCAAGACTATGCCGACCATCTCCCGGGTACACTCTTTCCTTTATTTAGACACATTGGGGACAATGTGTCATTTAAGTTTGGGGGTATGGGTGACACTTTACACACACCTTGTCCCAGTTTTATTTTATTTTTATTTGTGAAAAAATCAAAAAGAAGAAAAAATATATGCATGTTCATGTTTGTCTTAAAATTTTGGTTGATCTTAAAAAATTGTGATTTGATTTCATTGGTGAGCTTAAAATTTTGAACACATGATCTAATAATTGAGTTTTTTAGTTTGGTTACTTGCTTAGGACAGTTGGGAATTCACATGTTTGATTTGATCTTACACAAGCACATTAGCACATAATTAATGGGGTATGACATGAAAGTTTAATGTGTGTGTTTCTATGTCTTAAGTGAAACTGGATGATTTATTAGATGGATACCTTAGCATATATATATGTGAAAAAAAAAATGAAAAAAAAAAGAAAAGAAAAGAAAAGAAAAATATGATCATTGATAAGCTTTTCACTGAGTAACTGGACCTCTTGCCTCAAAGCATTAAGTGTTCATGTCAAAAGGTGAAGAATTTTGATTTGGTTAATATCATGGTTAGTTTGGTTTCCCAGCCTTTTTGACTCGAGTTAGTAAGTCCTAGGGGTGTCTCTACACCTAATGCCCTAAAACCATCTGGTTTGGGAGTCATTGACTTAACACTCGTTACATGGGTCAATTAGAAAGCTTAAGGGAATCAAGCATTGCACAACCTGACGAAGAAGAAAAAGAAAAAAAAAAAAAAAAAAAAAAGAAGAAGAAGAAGAAAGAGAAAAATATGTCATTGTTGTTCATTCTAATGGGAATTTCAATGAACTTTGAGATATTGAGACATTGCACCTTAGAAACAATTGGAAGCTTCATATTTATGTGCTAGTTCACTTTACCCTATTTTCAAACTTGTGATGTCTTAACATGTCTTTTGTAAGTAATTAAATTTTAAAATTCCAATTCATTGTGAAGATGGAGTTTATCTTTTTAAGCTTGCTAATGAATGAGAATCATGGTTTTGAAGTGATGCTTTAATTTTTGGAATAACATGAACTGTTCATGATGTTTGTGGGTAACATTTCTGGAAAACCCTCACGAGACTTCACTCGTCCACTATGGAATTCCTAGTGGTTTAAAAGGCTTGTTGCATACGCTAAATGCAATCATACATCCCACGAAAGATAGATTTATCTCTTGTCTTCTGTTTTTCCATTCTTGTTTTTAGTTTTGTATTGTTAAGGGACTAGCAATATGTAAGTTTGGGAGTGTGATAAGTGCTAAAATATTCATATTTTCAGCCCTTAACTTGTGTATTTTATTCCTTTGGTTTTACTTAATTAGGCCATTTTAATTCATTTTTGTGTTTTTCATACTTTTACATGCTTTTGGAAGAAAAAGAAGTAAAACTAGGTAATTTGAGCTCAAAAGAGGAAATGAAGACAATTGGAGCTCCCTAGTACTGCGATCGAGCACAGTACCCGAGAGAACATAGCAGGAAATAGGCCAGGAGCGATCGAGCGCATGACAAAAGAAGAAACGATTGCAGATATGCGATCCAGCGCACCCGTGTGCATGAGACTTATCAAGTGGCGGCTGGATTGACAATATTTCCATATTAGGGTTTTCCAATTCCAATTTGTAATAGGACTCAAAACCTTACGAATTCCCTAGGTTTACTACTTTGTCTAGGACTTCTAAAGCCTATAAATAGACCTCTAAGCCTCACAATTAAAATCATCCAATGTCCACAAAAAGCCAAAAATTATTCTAACAAATTCTCAATAAGACAAAAATGCCCCTATTAATTTGAGGAAAAAAATAAACTTTTAATTTTTATATTTGGCAACCCTTGATTTTTAAGTTTTTTTTTAAAAAAATTTTATTAAGGGTATTTTCGTCATTGGTAGCATTGATAATTTTTGGTAGTTAGGAGGAACATTGTCCTAATTACAAATTTAGGACATTATTGATTGAGTGTGTGTTTGATAAGTAATTCTAAAAGTTCCTCTTATCTCACTTTTATATCTGTCCAAAAATAAGGTGGCTTTTAAAATTATGATTTGATCAAAATTCAATAGTGATTAATCATAACCATAATAATCACCAAAAAAAAAAAATCATAACCCTAATATGTAAGAATTCAATATATATTAAATGCTAATTAACAATAACATTAGCAGCAGAAATAGTTTAATATATATGTACCTCCGGCCATTGCTTTGCTTAAGTGACTTGAAGAACAACTCCACAGCAACCAAACTAAAAACTAAAAATATTGAGAGGTTCTTCTGACCTATGCCTACCAGTGAGTGCCAATTGATGGAATACACAGGCCTTATTTATAGGTAGGTCAGGGGACCCTTAATTAGAGCTGTTACCTTAAGTATTCCTCCTATCAAGGAATAAAAATCAAATCAATACAGCTAATTGATTCCACAAAATAAAATCGTTAATGAAATCAAATACTTGTTCCACAAGAATTAAATCAGTGATTTAATTCAGAATATTTGATTGAAATCAAATACTTGTTCCACAAGAATTAAATCAGTAATTTAATTCAGAATATTTGATTTACACAATAAGCTTTAATTGGAATAAATTATTGAACACCGTAATTTTATTATTACAATAATATATGTGACATAAAGGGACATATTTTAAATAGAATTTCTTACATTCTCCCACTTGGCCCTTATGACACATAAATTCTTTATGGTGTTCAATTCTATGATATGGCCAATACTTTATTTATTCCAACCATTCATGGAATTCTCTCACTCACTCAAGGAATACTACATACGAATCATGGCGGTAAAACTTTTATATGATAAGCTGTCCCTTCCATGTATCACGATGCGTAATACCTCCCTAAATGAGTACTTTATGAATGAACTTCCTATAAGTCATTCGGGTCCAACTTTAATTTTATCCCCACGGATAAGAATAATATATATATATATGCGCACAAAAATCTTTATAACATAACCTTTATGTCTATAGACCAATTAAAGAGAAACTAAGCACAAATGAATTAATGAATCTCATATATTCCACATGACTTTATACTTTCTTTTACCGGTAAACCTTTAGTCATGGGATCCGTAATCATTAATTCAACACTTATATGCTTAATAGACACTTATTGTCACTTAATGTTCTCTTTCATAGTGATACTTTCTGTCGATATACATACTTCTGCTTCTACTCAGTTTATTCTTAGAAAAAATAACTGTAGTAGAATTAACTCAGAAGATCTTTATGGGTCTAACTATAAAATCGACAATTTTGAGACCTTAACAAAAATGTCTCAACCATAATGCCTGTGTAATTAATTCACAGCATGTAATGACTTTTGCTTTCATGGTAGATGTAGCAATTGTAGTTTGCTTACTGCATCTTTAGTACATATATACTGAAGTTGATTATCTACTATCTACACATTTAGCAAAAATCAAACTTGAATAAACACCACCAAATGATAAGTGTATCTGTAGTTCTTGGTTCATTGCATATTCCACAATACTATATTGACCCAATAGTCCAACTGCTATTTCAATGCCAGGTCTAATGTAGACCTGTGCATACACATGGAATATCTGTCTTTGTTCCAATACATTTTGGGACATTATCCCCCTTAATAATAGGTGCTACTGAAGATTCATAGTTCTTCATTCTGAATCTCTCCCAAAACTTTAGTGAGATGAACTTTATGTAGCAAACCTAAATTAATGCTTGCAAGCAAAATATTATCTATATACAGGACTAAAAGAAATGTAACTTTACTCCCACTGACCTTAAGGTATATTCAATGATTAGCAAGGTTCTCAATAAACCCATGTGAGGTAATAACCTTGTAAAAATTTTGTATACCATTGATGAGAGACATATCTTAGTCCATTAATAGACATTCTTAATTTGTAAGCTTTCTGACTGTTATTAATAAAACTCCTTAAGTTGTCTTATGTACACCTCCTCCTTAAGATCCTTATTCAGGAAAATTGTTTTTCACATCCTTTTGATATAGCTCTAAAACAAAATGAGCTATTCATATCATGATAATCAATGCCTTCCTTTTGAGTAAGATCATTGGCTACAAGTCTAACTTTATATCGTTCAACATTACCCGGAAGCATCCTTTTAGGTTTTATAAACCCATTTGCAGCCTATGGCTACAACTCCCTTTGGTAAGTCAACAAGATTCCAGACTTGAATTTTTGCCAAAGATTTCATCTCCTTCTTCATGGCATTGAAACACAATGTGAAGTTATCTCCACCAAAAAAGATGTGAAAACAAATTTTGGATCGTCCTTAGGTCCGACATAAAAATCAGACTCCTGGAAGTATAAAACATAATCACTAGAGATTGTTGGTCGCCTTATTTTAGAAAATCTTCTTAATCCTACTTCATTTACTTTTGACAAAGTCTGAGTAGGTTCATTCTGAACTTGTTCCTTATGAGTTGACTGTTTCTGAAACCGATTGCGCTTGAAGATAATCAATTTGATTTTTCTTAAGCACAATCAAACACCCTTCATGTGAAGGGGCTTCAGTCAACTCTTGTGCTTCCTCTAATTTAATCCCTTAAGGATAAGCACTCCCACTAAGTTCAGCGTTCTCTAGAAATTTTTAATATTAGACTCAACAATTCTAGGACTAAATAAAGAACAGTAAAGCCTAAACCCCTTGGAGTTTACTGTATAACCTATAAAACTCCGCTAGTTGTCCTTGAAGCTAATTACCTTAGGTGTGGATTATAAATCCTCACTATAGCAAGACAACCCCATATGTGTAAACAATTTGAACTTGGTTCCATTCATTCCTTAATTTAGGTGTCTTATGTACAACTCTGAATGAAATCTAGTTAAATGTATACACAGCGGTTTTCAAGGCTTCACTCCATTAGGAGAATAGAACATTACCTTTCATGTCCCATTTTCGTGTACCTACCATAATACTATCTGCCTCTATCAGATCTTACGATCTTGATTTTCTTTTGTTTTGTTTCTCTACTTCTACCTTATACGTACTGGAAGCATTAATGCCCAAAACTTATGATTTAGAAGATAGAGATACATAAACCTTATATGGTTATTACCGGAAGAGATAGGATATCTCTAACCATTGAGGCAAGAAGTATGGAAAATGTTACACTTGTACATGATCTCAAGAATTTAAAAAATCCTTTTGTTGGCACCTTTATTGGTATAGTTGGTCTGCTTTTCCTTAATGCAATCCACATAAATACCAAAGGTAATAAATTTCAAGAGTCATAAAAACTCTATCATTTATCGACCTTTTATTCTTTATAGAGATATATTCCAATCTCCAATGCCATAACATAGAGGATTTTCTCATTCATATGACTCTGCTTTATGTCAACATTTATAAGCAAGGATTAATTTTTCAAAAAATTGGGATCTAAATCAATTTTAAATAAACCATTAATTTAATATTCCACCCAAAAATTTTTTATACAATATTCAAATTTGATTTAACAAACTAAAATAGAAATTAAATTTCTAAAAGAATTGTGGAATATATAAAAACATTATTAAGGTCAAAATGACATAACTGAATTTTTAAAATTAATCTATGGATCCCAACAACCTCCAATTGTAAACAAGTATTATTTAGAAAACCCTGCATTATGTTGACAACGTGGACCGCTAAACCAAATTCAATCCACATAGTCCTTAGGAGAGTCAATAAAAGAGATTCATGACACACTAGGTGTATGAGATTACCTTTATTTCAAGTCATTTATGATACTTTATGCAATCATTCTTTATATGTCCATAATTTTCCTTAGTGTGAGAGAAACAAGTATCTTAATTGCCATAACACTTTGTTGGCACCTTGTTTTCATTCATCAACTATTGGACATGATTGCCTATAAAGGTCTTTCCCTTAACATGAATAACTTTTTGGATTCTCATGTCTTAATCTCTCATCTTCTTGAACACACATGATCAGAAGTTCCTTAATTGATCAGTTATCCTTATGTGTGCCACAAGATATTTGAAAAAATATCATATTTAGATGAGAGAATAAAATTGACCATAATGACTTAAAAACTCAACCTTTAAGGACTTTATAATGAGCTGTTATGTCCTTCATTTCCATACTGTGCTCAAGCACATTTTAAAACTATAAAAAGTTTTACTTTAAAGCTTTTCTATTAGGGTGCAGGCCAAAGCCTTATTGGAACTCACTAAATGTTCCTCAATGACCTTTTTTTAGCCTTAAAACATTAAGGAATAAAATCATAATGCTTTCCTTGATATGAAATTTTATGAACGTTGAAACTTAAGCGATTTAAATCACTACAATCGTTCATGTTTAATAATCTCATGTGGCATACTTGATTCCGTGGGAGAAGGTGATTCGTCCACACGAAACGCCAATTCAGTCTCCAAACACCCCAAAGTGAAAAACACATTTTTCTTTTCAGTCAGGAAAAATTACCACTAAGAATTATTGGAACATAAAATACTAATAATTAAAGCAGTAGGAATACATCCATTAACCAAGAAAAATTATATACTTTAATGCTATGAAATAACCTTATTTAAATTAACCAATGTTAATTTAATAGTAAATTTCAACCTACCTGTGGGCAAAGGTGCATCACGCATGAAATTTACTCTTTATTAATAAGACTAATAAATTTAGAATTAATAAATAAAATTTTCCGTACCTGTGGGCCTAAGAGAAATTTTATTTTCAATGTTAAATTTACTATCTTATTCTAATTAACTCATAAAAGTAAAAACGTCCCTGTGGGGATTGGCAAATTAAATTTATGAATTAATTACAACACGATGTTAATTTTCTTTATAAAGTTCATATATATAATCTTGATGCAATTATCATTATAAAATCGGGATGCTGTGGCTCTCCCAAAAATTATTATGACAATTACGACTTCATTAACATCGAATTTATTTAAATTAACCAATAATGATTTAATAGTAAATTTCAACCTACCTGTGGGCAAAGGTTGCATCACGCATGAAATTTACTCTTTAATAGGACTAAAAAATAAAATTCTCCGTACCTATGGGCCTAAGAGAAATTTTATTTTTAAAGTTAAATTTATTATCTTATTCTAATTAAATCATAAAAATAATAACGTCCCTGTGGGGATTAGTAATTAAATTTATGAATTAATTACAACAGGATGTTAATTTTCCTTATGAAGTTCACATATATGATCTTGATGCAATTATCATTATAAAATCGAGATGCTGTGACTCTCCCAAAATTATTATGATAATCACTACTTCATTAACATCCAATAACTGTATAGATGCCACAAATAAAGTTTCCAAGAATAAAAAACAAAACCATCATATTAGTGGGTAAATAGTATTTTTCCAAAGTACAACCGGATAGTGTCCCAGATAAGTGAGGGGGCGCACAACGGCACACTTAAGTCCCAAGACTTACCTTGCCAGAGCTTTCCGATTGCAATTTTGGATAGTACCATAAACATTCACCAACACATGAGGCTTAGTTAATTATTCTCAGGTCCAGGCATCAAACAATTTATAAATATATCCTCAAGTTCAAGTATTAAAGAAACAAATACTGAAAAACATAAGATAAATATAAATGTAACATTAAAGCCTAATAAATTTGAATAGCCAGATGGTCTTGAACTAACCTAAGAGCTTTTATGCCTTAAGAGCCAAAGTTCGAAACCCACTTGAGCCCCTTTTGGTTTTTTTTTTTTTTTTAATTCGGATGGGCCAGCTACTTGAACCAGGTTGGGCTACTGGAATGGGCTAGCTTCTTTACTACAGATACGGCCCAGAATTGGGTTGCTGGATCGGGTCAGGCCCAATTTTTTTTTTTTTTTTTTTGAATCAGACCAAAACGGGTTGAAAACCCTACCCGAATAACAAACCCTCCAACCCGAAACTTGCCCCTTGCGTCGCCGCCTCTCCCCTTTCCCCATTCTCCGGCCACCGGCGCCGTTTACTTAATGCGGCAGCCAAAACGGCAGGCACCCCGTGTGGGGCTGCCGGCCGTTTTTTTTTTTTTCTTTTGGGGTAGCCCCGGTGAAATGGCCACCATTCCGGCCAGAAATCGGCAGCCCGTGTGGGCGCCGTTTCTGCCCATCACAGGCGGCCCCTTATGGGGCTTCCTCCGTCAGCAGCTCACCTTATGCGGCCAACGCCGCTGCTGTGGGAGGCGGAGAGTTCAGGTTCCGGTGGGCATGAAACCCCATTGTCGACCTTATAATGCCGCTGGCTTACCAGAGCAGTGGGATTGCACTTTTCCAGATTGGCCTATCCTTCATGCTTGCTGTCCTGTTTTTCTGTGTAAACAAACACACCGGCAGGCAGGCTCATGCAAGCCCTCTGAGCTCTAGGAACCATTTTCGTGACTTCACCTCAGTAGTCACAAGGCTCAGGTTTTTCTTTTTGCTAGAAACGGGCAGCACCCTTTTTGGGTCTCATGGTGGTTGAGAACAAATGGTTCTCAGTTTCAATAACCGTGGGTCTGAGTTTTGTTTCGATAATCACAAAAACCAAAAATAAAATATTATCGAAACAAAAATAAAATATTAACAGCAGGCATATTAAAATTAGACTAAGCAAATATGGCCTAGAGATAGCTCTGATACCACATGTAAGAATTCAATATATATTAAATGCTAATTAACAATAACATTAGCAGCGGAAATAGTTTAATATATATGTACTTCCGGCCATTGCTTTGCTTAAGTGACTTGAAGAACAACTCTACAGCAACCAAACTAAAAACTAAAAATATTGAGAGGTTCTTCTGACCTATGCCTACCAGTGAGTGCCAATTGATGGAATACACAGGCCTTATTTATAGGTAGGTCAGGGGACCCTCAATTAGAGCTGTTACCTTAATTATTCGTCCCACCAAGGAATAAAAATCAAATCAATACAGCTAATTGATTCCACAAAATAAAATCTTTAATGAAATCAAATACTTGTTCCACAAGAATTAAATCAGTGATTTAATTCAGAATATTTGATTGAAATCAAATACTTGTTCCACAAGAATTAAATCAGTAATTTAATTCAGAATATTTGATTTACACAATAAGCTTTAATTGGAATAAATTATTGAACACCGTAATTTTATTATTACAATAATATATGTGACATAAATGGACATATTTTAAATAAAATTTCTTACATAATAGTGATTTTAAGAGTCATATCATTTTTAAAACAACAGTGGTAACATAAGAGAGACTTAGATAGTGTTTATATATATATATATATATATAAAGCTCAACTCTATCGTTCCTTTTCTCTTCTAAGAAAAGATAAAAAATTCTTTATTTGATTTTGATGTAAGACTGAAACAAAGTAGACGAGGGAGTTGGAAAAAGACATTAACCATCAATATGAAATTGGAATTTATTCGGTGGTGGGTGCATGGCATCAGATTAAAAGGCAGATTCAAAGATGATATGAAATTATAAAGAGCTGAGGAATCCCACTCCCTCTCCCATGCCTATATATACGTACCCACCACCCCAACCTCTTCCACTCCAACACAACAAGAAACCAAAAACCACACACAAAGCTGCCATGGCCTCACTGCAGTGCGTCAAGCCATCCTCCGAAACCTGCCACCAAAAATGCAGCGAAAACTCGCTGGGCCAACAGGTGTCAAAGATGACTTCTTCGCTTGTAGAAGAAGTACTTCACCATGGATCTCAGAGCCATGCCCAGGGGAAGCCGCTGGTGGCGGCGGAGACGCTGTCGAAAAGCAAGACATGCTGCCAGAGCCAGAGCAAGGCGCAGCGGAAACAGGAGGGTGTAGCCAAAGCGCAGGCTCCGGGGAAGAGCCTTGCCGCCCATACCAAAGGTCACCACGGCAAGAACCACGCAAGTAATGGCGAGGGGAAGGCCAAGAAGAAAGGTGAGCACAAGAAGAAAGAGAAGAAGCACCTCTTGCATAAGGTCACGCACGGCGGCGGCAGCAGCAGCGACAGTAGCATCAGCAGCAGCGAGAGTGACAGTGACAAAGATACTCGCGGAAAGAAGAAGGCAAGTAGTGTTGTTAACCAATTGTTTGCCATCAGTTTTATGCATATAATTTTCAAAAAGAAATTCTCTGTTTAAGCATTAGAAATTTTTTTATTTTATTTTATTTTTAGTGTTTGGTAGGATCCAAAATCTTAATTTAGAAAAACTTGATTTAAGCCGTCTAGAAATGCCTTTTTTTTTAAAAAAAAAAAAAAAAAAGTCATAAATCATTTTTTGAGTTTTAATTTCTCTTTCTCAACCCTACAAAACATTATTCTCGCACACTCTTTATCTCTTAATTTATTAATTTTCTGTCGTTAGACGCCATCACCACCTCTGTTATATTTTTTCGTATGAGCCAAACACTATAAAATATTTTTAGCCGATACAAACTGTCCTGAGCCTTAGTTTAAAATTTTCCAAGGATTTCTTGGGTGTAGCATCAGCACATCAAATGTGCATTATGAAACTAAAATATGGAAGTGCAATGGTTCAGTAAGAATTTTTAGCTTAAAGGAATAGAAATAAAAGGGAATTTTCTTACCCCGATGGCTTATCCTCATATCATAACTAATATTTAATTTTATATATATAGCATTATATATATGCAGCGTCCATGCTCTTTTCTTTGAAAACGGCAGATAGTTTTGTATTAGTTTTACTTCTATGTTTTATTTCCCAATAAATTTTCTATACTATAATAATATTTCTGAGTTTTGGTGTTTGCAGAATTGAAGGATCAGTGGCGAAATGTCGAAACACCATCATGATAAGAAAGAATATCCCTCATCCATGAATCGCACGATAATTAAATAAATAAGAGTGAAAAAAATAATCGCCAACCTCACTTGGCTTCGTGTATGGTGTGTCCCATGTAAAATTATATATATGTAATAATGTCTGTCTTTTATGAATAAAATCTCTTAGTTATTAAAAAAAATAGTGTACCCCATTTGCTTAATTTGTTCATATCATCATCTACAATCAGAAAATTGTTTATGTTCATCACCATGGTCCTAGTTTGGAATCCAGGGACCAAATTCCCTTTTTTTTTTTCTTTTGTTTTTTTAATTTTTAATTTTTTTTATATATATAAAACCATAATTTATAAAAAAATACTAAGAGTCAATAAGTTCCTCATATTTGGACTATATTCTCATATAAATTCAATAGATCAACCATTAGATTTATGGGGTCCACATAAGTCCACAAATTTAATTGTTAATTGTAAGAAAATATAAGCAAAATATGAGAAAAATATTAACGTATAGCATTTCGCTAATTTATAATAATTTGCGAGGTATATCGTGGCCTAAAATAAGTCATTAAGCAAAATTATGGATTGCAGTGAGATGTCAAAAATATATTTTTTAAATACATACTTTGTCTGTGATTGCTACTTTGTTTTTTTATTTTTCTAATTAAAAAGACACAAAGAGGAGACCAAAGTATTTACCCACTACGCATCGGTAAGGAGAGGTAAAACCGGTTGGAAAGGTAGGCACTCTCCTATGATCGATCGAGTTATAACTTAACACCAACCCCACTGAAGATTCTAGTAGCTCCCAAGTCAATGGACAAGCCAATAACACTGAGCACTTCTCATTACAAAATTCAACCTTCAAATCTAACCCTACTGATACAAGTCGAATGCCACTAAACCACACCTCGGTAGGTAGTAGATACTTTATAAGCGTAAGAACAATTTTTTTCTCCTTTTGGAAATTATAGTAGAAGATACAATTAAAAGAGAGTTCACCCCTATAAGATATTTCGTATGAAGATTTGGTAATCTAATAACTTAAATATTAATAAAAATTTAAAATTAATAAAAGTAAAATTTGGACGTAAAAGTTTCTAAATCTTTTGGTTTAGCCGAAAAGACCAAGTTTTATTTATATCTTCAACGACAAAACGGCTACCAGCTTCTTTTGCAAGCAGGTCAATTTTTAGGGTGTTACTGAGGAGTCCTGCTATTTGAGTGCCAAGAGTTAGATAAGTGTCTGCCAAAGTCTGACATGGCTTTATTAAAAAAAAAAAAAAAAAATCGTAAAAGTCTCTCTCGCTTCCCCCATTTTGTATTTTTTTTGTTAGTTAAATTTTTATGAATTAATATTTAGTTTCTAATGCCTCAAAATTTGTTTTTAAATTCAAAACTAAAACGTAGGAGTGGAAAGTTAACCCTTTAGGGATGGCATCACCCAAAAGGAATTCAATCATCCTAAATTTGGTGCTAATGTCTCAAAGTTGGTGCTAATATCTCAAATTTGAATTCTCCTTTAATGTTTATCTTCTTTAATTAAAAAATAAAAATAAAAAAATAAAAAATAAAAAATTGTAAATGTCTGACGCTTGAGGCAGCCATAAATCTCTACTCGTTACTGAGATATGAGAGATACCCTCATGGCAGCTGTATCATGCTATTTTTAATATCTTTTTCAAACATTAAAAATTTATAATGTAGAATCCTAATATTTCAACCCCTTTCAATGACCTTCCTCTATTATGATTTTTTATTAAATCCTAATACATAAAGCAAAAATAACAAAAATGCTCCCTATATAAAATAAAAAATTCAAAAAAAAAAAAAAAAAAAAAAAGCAAGACAAAAAGTGAAAAAAAAAAAAAAAAACCTCTTTATATAGGCATGTAAATCTTAATAGAGGTGCAATTATGAATCCTTGTAAAAGTAAGGCTAGGAAAGCCCATAACTCGTCCACACAATGTGATGCCCAAAGTTTATGAGAGTTAATTATCCCAAAAGCAATCGTTGCACTTAAGCCTAGAAAACCATATTTGTATACCCCAATGGTATGCCTTAACCTTAAACCCAGCCTTCACTTGAAATTAGCCTTAAAAACCTAAATCAAACTCTTTGGTCAAAAGTTTAGTAGGGGACCACCGAATGTTCAACATTGTCCATAATGCGAACGTTCGACAGCGGACCACATCGAATGTTCGTTGACCGAAACTTGATCCACTAGGTATTGACCAAACATTTCACCTGCAACCCTAAAATCACTATGCAATAGTACACCGAACGTTCGGTGACAGTCTAAAAAACATTTTTAACCCATTCTCCACCTCTGCAGGATAAAACACGCCGCCTCACCCCTATAAATACCCCCCCTCATCCCTCAGCCATCCTTTACACCAGTAACCCTAACCCTAAAGTGAGGGGAGAGTTTCTAGGGAGGAAGAATGAGGTTTTGGTGGAGATTTTGCTATTCTCAAGATAACTCTTAAACTTTCACTAAGCTTTCATGTATTCTTACTATTATCTTTGCTTTCTTCAAAATTTTAAAGGTTTCATAACTTGTGAACCATTTTTCCTTGGAAGAAAAAGAGTGGTTTTTTTATGTTTTAGAAACGCTCACTTATTTCTGGGCTCTCTCGTATATTGTGCCTTACTACGTGTATGAGCTTGTTTAGAGCCTAGGGTGTAGTTTTTAACATGGTGACCTTAGAATAGAAGCCCAAAAACTTGGCATTTTTTACTCTGCCTGAACATTATCTAATTCTGGCCGAACATTCGCCCCATGGCCGAACGTTCACCCTTGGACAAAATGTTTGGTCAGAATCCATAATGCATAAAAATAGGGCTTTACTACCTTTTCAGCTAAGTGTATTCAACTAGGACTTGTTATGTCTTTAATAAACCCTCTAGCACTGCGTATAACGATAGCCATGTTTCGTTATAGTGGGGATTCGGAATCTCGGACGACTCAAGCAGGCGTACGAGGTAAGAAAACAATTATGACTACTTTCCTTTAAAACGTGCGATATATGAGCTGACTTAGCACGCCTATGATATGAGCAGGCATATTTTTTTATAATTGGTAATTGTCTTAATAATTGGTTGATAAGATGCGTTGTATGATATGATACATCGGTACATACGATATAATGGTCATGGGCTTGCTATATATACTTAGTAGAGGTGTCAATTCAGTTACGGTTACCAATTATTGGGTAAAACCAATAACCATAACCAGCGTACCCGATTATTAAATTTAAAAAACCGAAACCCGTAACCGACTATCAGTTACCCGGTTATATAATAGCCGGCCGGTTACTGGTTGGTACCTGGTTATCCCAACCGGTAACCGGGTTTTCAAAAAATTGTGCATTTTAGGCTTAATTTAGGCATTTTTGGGCCTTTAAAAAAATAATTATGATTTTTTTAGCCCAATAAGGTAGGCTTAGTTATGGTTGTTCTTTACTTTCGTAATACATTTTAAAAGTGCCCTAGAAACCTAAAGAAAAAAATAAAAACAAGTATGTATACAAATCAATAACCAATCCAAAAGAAATAACCCCTTACAATAAAAACAGTCATAAACATATTAAAAACATAATATATTGTCTATTGATATAATCCAACATGTCACACGAGCTTTAAAAATCTAATACCACTCCCATTTGATCATCTAGCTAAATCCTGTGGATATAACAACAAATTACAAATAAAGTTAAGAATGCTTAATATGAAAATCATGACATTTTAATATCATAGTACATAATGTCAAACTATAAAAAATAGTGAATAGAAAAAAGTAAAATGAATTTATAAATAAGTAAATTACCATGCTCATCATAGCTTTCCCTTTCCATAAACTTTTCCAACACCTCATTGTTAATTGGGCACTTCTTTAACCAGTCTTGTGTGCAAATCATGGCCTCAATTATAAACAGAAATAATGAACTCCTGAAGGGATCTAATATACGTCCTCCATTGCTAAAGGCGGACTTAAATGCAACAATGGAAATAGAAATCTCCAATACATCACAGGTTATTTCTGTGAGAAGAGAATATTTGGGCACCCATTAACCTTCCACCAAAGTAAAATATTCAAATCTTGGGTTGTTGCTTCACACCCATCTAACAAATATTGATCCACCTCTGGCCTACATGCCAAGTTGTTCTCCTCCACAAGGTGTTGGGAGAACACCTTGATATATTGTGATGTTTGATCCTCTAAGTCTTCACCACTAACGTTTTAAGAAGTAACAGTTGAACTTCTTATACCCACATCAAAGTTAGACAACCCACCTCCATGAAACTCATTGTATTGCTCACGCAAACCATTCAAGAGGCTTTCACAATTTTCTCGATATTGGTTGCCCAATTAGAGGACTTAGACCCATTGCATCTTCTCAACCAATATACCAACACCTTCATCTTAGAACGCGGGTTAAGAACAAAAGCCACATAGAACATTAAGTTAATCTTATCATTAATCTTATCCGTACTCTCCCAATACCTTTCATACTAACTTTTCATATTATAACTCACTGATCTAAGGATAGGATTTCAAAGTTGAATGAAATATGATTTGGAGGTGACATGAGTTGAACTAGAGAACTTCACACTACCAAAAAAAACAAAAAGGAAAAAAAATCCATTTTTAATGACCAACCATATGTGACGTTTTAAGGCCCTAAAACGTCACTAATGAAGTGGTGATGTGTCACTAGCGACTTGGGTGACATGTCAAAACTCTCGGGGTCACTAATGGGAATTAGTGACATGTGGAATTTACCACACGTCACCAATTGGCAACGTGTGAAATTCCACACGTCACCACTTAAAGGCGACGTGTCAAGAAGTGACGTGCCATTCTTGACACGTCACCAGAAATGGGGACGTGTCATTTTTGGCATGTGACCAAAAAAGGTGACGTGCCAAAATTATCATGTCACCAATTGGTGACATGCCAAGATTGGCGTGTCACCTTTTTTGGTGACGTGGCAATCTTCACACGTCACCAATTAGTGACATGTCGAATATTGGCACGTCACTAAATTATGAAATTTGTAAATTTTTTTTTCTTGCCTCATATTTATTTTTTGAATTTCCTATGGCATTTTACCCAAATTCAAGAAGTTGCACCACTTGATAAACGATTTACACATCTATCCATATATCCATCGATCCATCAAATACAACTATCAATTATCCATCAACTATAACAAATAATCCATTAAAGAAAAAAATTAATTACAACAAACAATAAAAACTGTCCATTATCGCAAATCAATCCAACTATACACTAACAATATCACTACCCATCAACAAAACATCAAAAATATACAAGTGCACTAATACAATATGGCAAAAGAGAACTTGAACATTGATCTACAACACCAAACATTAGCATGACCGCCCGACTTCTGGATCCACAGCAACATAAAACCAACAATCACCAAACATGATAACATCTTATCAATCAGCAAACATGATAACATCCACACTTTAAAATTGACCTACAAAATACTAATGAATCACAACTTCAATACAATATTGGTTACTACCAAAATATAACGCCCTAAATCATAATATTCTTATCGCACTTATTATTTATTCAAATTTCTAAGTTATTTTGATTTGGCGTAAGAAGCGACTGATGCAAATTCACATGATTAGTCGCCAAGCAATATTCTAGAGCTACTTCATTGTTTATTGGAAAACACGAGGACAGAGACATGCGGAAGAGGCCATAGGGCAAGTCGTCCCTACTTTACTAATGTTGAGTTTTTGTGGAGAAAGAAATCTTCATCTTTTTGAAGACCGCGAGTCTAATGTCCTACAACTAAAATCCTCCTTTTTGAGCTTCATTTTAGATTGGGTTATATATTTTGTTCCTATCTTCCTTTTCTCTAGTTTTGTAGATCTTGTTAACTTTTAAAACTTTTGACCCTATTAAGGTGGTTACTTCTATTAATGTATACCATTTGTGTACATGAGTTTTTCTTCTTCTTCCATAAGAATTATTATTCATCAAAAAAGGTGTACTGTCATCTAGGAAGTTAAAATGAATCAAAATAATAGACAAAACTCTTACCTATAAAAGATTAGATTAATCATCAACCTCAAAATGCAATGAAGAATAAATTATCTAATATGAAGCCTATATATATATATACAAAACATGTAAACATAACGTATAGTTCATAAACAGTAACCACGCATCAATTTTGCAGTGCACATATGCTTACATTTATTTTGAACCACGGGAAAAATGTGTTGATGAACGGAACAGTTTTGAAACCTGTATCACAGGTTCGTTTACAGCGTGATCTTTGTTGTTACCGTGCACAATAATTGATGAACAATATAGAATCGTAAAAGGAGAGAGATTAAGAGAGAGAGTCGATACACAAATTTACGTGGTTCAGCAATTTTCCTACGTCCACAGAGAGGCGGCTGTATTTTTACTCTTAATGATTCAGGATTACATCATACATATATATAGAGAAAAAAAAAACTCTAAACTCTACTTGTACAGACTTATTAAGGAAATCCCCAAAATACCCCATACCGTACCGTGGCGGCATTGCCCCCGCACCCCCGCAACCTAACCTTTCCCCCCCACAAACTTAATTACGCCCATGGGCCAGTAGACTCCCACTCCGTGAACGTTGCTATCGCGATGTTCACTCCACTCTCGTCTACTTGGCCTTCCACTAGTATTAATATGAGCCACTAGTTCCAATAATCTCCACTTTGACGAGTATTCACCTCTTCGAAGATAATCATTTGGATTCACCTAGAATTGATAGGTTTGGGGATGCCGCCACCTCTCTTTTCTCCTTTCTAGCACCTGGAGACATTTGTCAAGTCCAAGCAATGCTTGAACTTATCTACAGTAACACGTTTCGTCAACATGTCCGCTGCATTCTCAGAAGTGTGGATGTCATAATGCAATGGAACTCCACCTTGCTGAATACCTAGCTCCTTGACTAACCCTGTGAGCCACAAAGCTTCCTTTGTAGCTTCAGTTGCTGCCATGTACTCTGCCTCAGTCGTGGACATCACAACCGTGGATTGGATCATAGACTTCCAACATATGGGTCCTTTTGCAAGAGTAAACACATAGTCTGTGGTCGATCTCCTAGCATCCAAGTCCCCCGCATAATTTGCATCCACATATCCCACAATTGACAAATCACTCTTCTAATTGAAAAAGTGATGCCGTAGTCTGTAGTACCTTTCAAGTATCTGAAAATCCATTTAACTGCATCCCAATGCTATCTCCCCGGATTTGCCATGTACTTGCTCACCACACTCACTGCATGAGCCAAATCTGGCCTGGTACATACCATAGCATACATCAGACACCCCACTGCATTGGCATACGGGACCTTAGACATATCTTCAGTTTCTTCAACTATCTTTGGACACTGTGAGGTAGACAAACGGAAATGATTCGCCAAAGGTGTACTCACCAGTTTCGCATTCTCCATGCTAAACCTCTCCAACACCCTCTTCACATAGCCGGCCTGAGATAGCCACAATCTCTTGGCATCCCTATCCCTGGGAATCTCCATCCCAAGAATCTTCTTGGCTGCGCTCAAATGTTTTATGTCAAATTCTCTACTCAACAAAACCTTCAGTTTGTTGACCTCCACTATACTCTTAGCTGCAATAAGCATATTGTTGTGCAAATTTATTTAACTCGCAAGTGCACGAATCAATTGTAGTTTAATGGATTGCAAGTGCGAGGTCGATCCCACAGAGAATTGTATTTTTGAAAGAGCAATTTATATCTAAACTAATTAAATCCTAATCTAGTTCCAAAAGGGTTTTGATTTTTGAGTTTTGAAAATTAAAGGATAAACATAAACTAAATAAAATAAGTAAATCTAAGGATAAAGGTACTAAGGTTTGAGAATTCACACTCACCAAATCATAACAACATACTTTATGTACATCAATATTAATCCGAAGTTCTCACAAATTAAATCATAGATATGTTTTACTATGCTTCAAAGAATTAATCAAAACCATCCCATGTATCCATTCATTGACCAAATCACAAAAGGAATCCAAATTCAATTGAAACACTATATGTATCCGTAGAACAAATCACAAGGGATATCCAATTTTTATGAGTTAAAATCCAAGCAATCAATCATATGAAATTATCTCAAATCATCACATGTATCCTTGAATCACAAGAGATATCCAAGAATCACTCCATACAATTGATTAGAAGTAAAACAATTGAAATATAAAACCCAAAAAAATCAGAATAATAAAAACTTACATAAAAGTGGTGTTGTTCATCGGTGAGGCTTCATCCCCAACCTTAGTTGGGAATTTAGCTCCACATAAAAATAAAATCTAAACCTAAACCTAAACATAAAGAAAAACTAAACAAAAGAATTTTGCTCTCTGGGATTGTGTCTCTTTTCTTGAATGCAAAGAAGTCTATTTATAGGCTTAGGGAAGTCCTAGAAGCCCAAGTAAACCTAGATAATTCGGAGGTCTGTCTCCCAGTTAAAATAGAAGTCTAAAATCGGAAGAGGATTCGTCCAGATTTGTGTCCTTTAATTGCGGGGCGATTTTGGCATAGAAACTTTCAGAATTACGAAAATCCTATTTCACAATAAATTGTAGTATTTTGAGTTAGCTTTCTAATGCCGTTGAAATCACTTCAATCCGATATTTGAGCAGAGAGTTATGGTCAAAATACTAAGATATGTGCAGAATCTGAATTTGAATCCGATCCGAAATCTTATTCAATCTGAACTTGAATCTGATTTAACCTTTTCTTGGATTTGGTTAGACTTAACCACACAATCTAGGTCTTCTCAAAGTATGCTTTCTTCCAAACTTCGCATTTTTCCCTTTAAAGCTGCAGTTTTTTTTTCAATGACCTACAAAATACTAAAAACACAAAACTAACACAAAATATTAAATAACGACACAACTAAAGGATTAACTAATGTAAATAAAGGGGTCCAAATATGCAATATTTGGCACTTATCACATATCATCCACGTACAGTAACAGAAAAACAAATGAGTCATCATCAATGCTCTTCACATAAACACAATAGTCATACTTCTATCTCCTATAGCCAATTCTGATCATGTTGGAGTCAAACCACTTATACCATTGCCTTGGAGACTGCTTCAGCCTATAAAGTAACTTCTTCAATTTACAAAACCAAATGCTCCTGTTCAGGTTGACTTAACCCCTCTGGCAGTTCCATGTAAATCTGCTCCTCCAAATCACCATTTGGAAAAGCTGTCTTCATATCCATCTATTTTAATTTCATGCCATAATGAGCTACCAACGCCAATACTGCTTTGATGGAAGTATGTCTGACCACTGGGAAAAATATTTCCTCGTAATCAACCCCTTTCTATTGTATATAACCCTTTGCTACTAGGCGAGCCTTGAACTTTTCTCCTCCTTTTTCTAATATTGCTTCCTTTTTCTTGAACACCCATTTACACCCTATCGCCCTCTTCCTATCTGGAAGCTCCACCAAATCCCATGTCTAGTTCTTATACAGAGACTCCATTTCCTCCGCCATAGCACCCACACATCTGCTTTTCTCTTGGCTATTGATAGCCTCTTGAAAAGTAGTAGGATCTCCGTTGCTGATGACAAGAGCATAGAAAGCCATGTCTTCATAATCGTACCTGACTGGTGGTCTGATAGTGCGTCTAGGTCTGTCTGTGGCTATACTGTGATGCTGCTCAACTCCTGAAGTAGAGGTCTTTGTCCCCTGAGAAGTGTTCTCCTGCACAGAAGTCTCTAACTCCACCTACACCACCTGCTTATCACTGCTACTACCTTTCGGTCCCTGCTGCTTTTCCTCCTAAGTACCCTTCAACCTGAAATTTTCATCAAATACCACGTCTCTACTGATCACCGCCTTGTTTGCCTTCGAATCCCAAAACTTGTAACCCTTGATCGCTTTCCAGTATCGGAGAAAGAAACACTGTCTAGACTTTGGATCAAGCTTCAATCTTTCTTCACTTGGTATGTGCACATAGGCTAGACAACCAAATATTCGCAATCCAGAGTAATCTACCTCATTACCTATCCACACCTCCTCTGCAATGTTTCCATCTAGTGCTACTCTCAGTGACATGTTAATCAAGTAGCATGCCATACTCACTGCATCTGCCCAGAAAATCTTTGCAAGTCCAGCATTCAACCTGAGACACCATGCTCTCACTGCAATAGACCTGTTCATCCTTTCCGCCACACCATTTTGCTGTGGTGTCTTGCATACTGTGAAATATCTCTTTATACCATGCTGCTCATAGAAATCTCTGAACTTGTCGTTTGTGTATTTAGTTCCATTATCTGTCCTAAGGCACTTAACCTTCTTCCCAGTCTGGTTCTCCACTTTAGCTTTCCATAAATTGAACTTGGCAAACGTCTCTGATTTGTGCCGCATGAAGTACACCCAAACTTTTCTAGAGAAATCATCAATAAAGATCATGAAGTGCATATGTCCTCCCCGTGACACTGTCCTCACAGGTCCCCAAACATCAAAATGAACATTGTCCAAAATTCCCTCTGTCTTGTTTGTGGCTGTAATGAATTGTACATGATTCTATTTCCCCAGAACACATAACTTACAGAAATCAAGTTTGCACGTTTTGACATCCTTCAACAGATTTCTCTTATAAAGCTCCAACATGCCTCACTCACCCATATGACCCAACTGCATATCCCACAAAACAGTACAATCAGACTTCGACTCTATAGAGGTGATTCCACCTACAACTGTACTTCCCAACAGTTTATAAATATTTTTTGAATTTTTCCTCCCCTTCATCACTACCGTCGCACCCTTAGTCACCTTCATTACTCCACCTTTAGACTCATAACCATAACTGTTTGAGTCTAAAGTGCCTAATGAAATCAAATTCTTTTCCACATCTGGTACATGTCTAACATCACATAATGTTCTAACCACACCATCAAACATTTTAATTCTAATATTAACTATGCCCGTAATTTTGCAATGTGCACCATTACCCATAGTAACTATACCAGAATTAACTGACCTGTATGTGTTAAACAAATCTTTATTGGACGTCACGTGAAACGAACATGTGAGTCCAGAATCCAAGAATCCATAGGATGCTCTGAATTAGATGCAACAAAAATCATATCACCATCAGCATCGTCTGAATTGTATTCCACTACGTTCGCAGATTGTGAGGAGCCTTCTTTCTTTTCGTCCTTGTTCTTCTTCCAGTATGGACAGTCCCTTTTTATGTGCCCTTTCTTTTCATACTTATAACAGATGATGTCCTTCCTCCTCTTGGTCTTTGACTAAGAATTCTTGCCTTTCGAATCACCCCTGTTATTGCTTCTTCCACGCTCATAGTTACTCTTTACAACTAACTCTTCCCCTTGAGAGTTATCATCAATGTTTTTCTTCCTTTGATGAAATGCCAACAGGGCTCCTATAACGTCCCCTAACTCCAAGGACTCTTTTTCCAATGTTAGGGTTGTAACCAAATTCTCATACGTAGGAGAAGTTGGGAGTGAATTCAACAGCATCAACACCTTGTCTTTGTCTTCGAACTCACATCAACCCTTTTCAGATCTCCGATTATCTGACTGAACACGTTGATGTGTTGGATCATATCCGAGCCCTCTGCCATCTTCAAGCCATACAACCGCTGCTTTAGATAGAGCTTGTTCGTCAATGACTTTGACATATGCTGACTTTTCAGTTTCAACCAAACAGTCGCCGGAGATTCTTCGTCCATGACGTGATACATCACGTCATCTCCTAGACAATGCGGAATAGTAGCCACCGCTTTTGCCTCAAGTTCCTTCCAATCTATGTTTGCCATCCCTCCTGGTTTCGTCCCATATAACGCCTTCACCATCCCTTGTTGCACCAACAAATCCATGATACGTCTCTGCCATAATTTGAAATTACTGGATTCATCGAACTTTGCAGAAGATGTGCCAACCCCAACCATCGTAGATTAGGCTCTGATACCAATTGTTATTACCGTGCACAATAATTGATGAATAATATAGAATCGAAAAGAGAGAATTAAGAGAAAGAGAGTCAACACACAGATTTACGTGGTTCGACAATTTTTCTATGTCCACAGAGAGGCGGCTATATTTTTACTCTTAATGATTCAGGGTTACATCATACATATATATAGAAACAAACCCCTAAACCCTACTTGTACGGACTTATTAAGAAAATCCCCAAAATACCCCGTACCGTACCGTGGCGGCGTTGCCCCCACAACCTCACAACCTAACCGTTCTCCCCCGCAAACTTAATTACTCCCATGGGCCAGTAGACTCCTGCTCCGTGAACGTCATATCACGACGTTCACACCGCTCCCATCTACTTGGCCTTCCACTGGTATTAATATGAGCCACCAGTTCCAACAATCTTCGTGGTCGGTTTCTAACTGTATGTCCTCTACATATATTGCGTTGCAAATGTGTTATATACATGCATATTTGGTGGAAAGATACGCACAATATGTGATTATCAAACAATTACTAACTGTTTTATATGACGACATGGGAGATGATAGTGTTATTAAAAGTAAAAAAAAAAACAAAAAGGATATAACGATACCTGGTCTACTCCTAATTGAGGATCTCACCCTCACATGGTCTGGGAACTTGGTGTTTGACACAGGCTTAACTTGAGTCAACCCGGAGCTCGCCTGCACCAAGGACTCAAACATCCGAAAACGGGCCGCATCCTCGGCCTGTTGTACAGCCATCTGTGCTACGTGTTGTTCCCTCTCAGCTTCTAGTGCTTTCTCAATTAGTTGTTCGACCCCTGTGTGTGGAGGGTTCTGTGTGCATGCTCCAAACGGTCTATAGTACGAATGGATGGTGTCGCAAACTGGTAGGATCCCAGGTCCAACACCTCGAACTTGGCTAGCATATTTTGGCTTATTTTGATGAGCCTGCGTATATGCATCGTCCGATGCCCACCAGATCATCCCCTTGGTGATGCTTGAGCTTACCGTAGTGTCTGTGGGCATCAGCTCCCTCATTCTCTCCTATAGAATACATAAAAAGTTGGTGCGTTATCCAAGTGTTAATCCTAGATAAGTTAATACACAAATAATAATAAAGATACGGTCTAAGTAGCATGCAACACTCTCCTGAATTTCTTGACTTGCATAGGTGCCATCTTTCTTTGTGTGGATCTTTGTGTAATTTTACGCTCGTGTAGGAGTCATGCCGTTAATTATGTTCTACAAAAAACAAACAACATAAACAAATGTTTACATATATATTAAAATCTCTCTCTCTATATATATATAGGGTAAATGACACACATACTGTCTCATGGGACAACATGGCGAAGCTCTTCGAGCCGGTTGAATGTGGCGTATTATTTTTCGCTTACAAGGCTCTCATACGCTCTGCCTTTTCCTACACAATTTGCATTATTAATATTTGAGCCTTAACACGATTGCAATGAATAAAACTGTAAAAATTTAATAAACCCATTAACATACTTGATCCTTGTGAGTACACCATTTCCCCAACACGCTTTTGATTTCCAGGGGCAGTACCATTCCAGTCCCTGCGTCGACGCCATCATGGTCGTTGTTGTATCACCCGACTGAATGCGAAGGCTTTTTTTCCTTGTGTTTATGGTTCTTCTACTTAATGCCCATATCTTTGAACACCTCCCGTTTGATGGCCTCAAGATCATACTCTGGTGGGATGTAGAAGTGATGCTGCATAAGTTCAAAAATGATAAATTATTGATAGAGTATTATATTTTATGGTCGAAACATATTTTGCAAAATAAAGTATAAATGCTATCATAAATTAATAACATATAATTTACACATACCATCAAGGAGTTCCGAATATCCTCCTTCCGTGCTAGTACCTTCGACCAATCACCCTTACTTAACTTCACAAAATGCCTGCTGCTTACAATCTTTCCGACCATCCGTCAAAATTTTTTTCTACTTAGTCCTACGGGCTGCGACTCACTATTGAACTCACACATGACCCCTTCCCTAAAGGGTTTCCCACAAATCATGCCAGTCACAAACATCCCGCACAAAGAAATTGTTGCTTGCATCTGGATTGATGTTTAACACATTAATGAGTACCAACGTTATTTTAAAGTGAATAATAACTACATAACATATATATAGCATACATACCTATCGTCTGGACTTGGTTGATACCCAAACCATGCCGCTCAAGCTCATGGGGATAATCGGACTGCGTGGCATTGACCCTATCATGACTCATGTCCTTCATTGCCTACATCGTATCCGTGTCATGCATATCCGCTGATAAGTACCAAAATATTCATATTTTAGCCGTTAAACTTATATTTGTTAATTCCTTAGTTTTGTTAGTTTATGCTATTTTACTTTCTTTTTGTATTTTCTTTGTTCTATAGGTTTTTGGAAGAAAAGAAAGCGTTTCCGGAAAGTTCCAAGCTTAAAGGACAAATTGGGAAGAACTAGAAGATATGATTAAGGTTAACCAATCATAATATAATGTGGTTAAGTTTAATCAAATAAAGGAAAGGATTAAATCGGAATTTCTCAAATTTGAGTCAAAATCCGATTGGATTCAAATTTGGATTCTGCATATGTCTCAGTATTTTGATCATAACTTTCAGTTCAAATATCCGATTGAGGTGATTCAAGCAGTATTGAAAAGATAACTCAAAATGATACAAATTATTGTGAAATATAATTTTCCTAATTCGTACTTCCACTATGCCAAAATCACCCCACAAGATAGGAACGCAATTCTGGATGAATCCTATTCCGATTTGGACTTAGGTTTTCTTTATCCTAATTGGACTAGGACTTAAATCTCCAAATTTCCTAGGATTACTAGGGATTCTAGGACTCTCCTAAGTCCTATAAATAGACCTCTAAGCCTCACAATTCAAGACACAATTTCAAGGAGACAACTTTTGTTAGAGGAATTGGAGGCAACTTCAAGGAGTCGTTTTTTGTTCTTTCTTTCCCTTTTCTTTTTAGTTTTATTTTAATTATATGTAACTAACTCTTAAGGAGGGCTAGATTGAAGCCCTAGTTATGTTTATTTAATATTTCAATATTGGCACCTTTGTGATAATCATATTGTGTTGCTTAACCTGATTAATTATTGTTTTCTTGAATTCCTCGTATGTATGTGATTGGCCATTATATGCATATGGTATGAACTAGTTAATTAAATCAATTTAGATAATCAAGTCCTAGGTTTAATAAGAGTAACAAAAGAAATCCACACTGGGTTCTTAGGTTAATCAACATGGGAAACCGGGAGTAGACACCCATACCCTAGGTCTCATGTGTTTGTCGATTTTCATAGATTTATACTTTCTTAAAGAACAACTTAGTAGACATCCATGCTAAATCCTTTAAGAAATAAAAGAATTAGAGTAGACTTCCATGCCTAATTCGTTGCTTAGGAAAATCAATAGCTTAAGGAGTAGACACCATACCTTTAGGTTGGCAAACATTAGATATTCATAATATGATTGGATCATTGACATATTGTTATATTATCTAAATATGATTAGTGGTGGATATCAATGCCCTACCTTTCATTTATCATTATATCTTTTTATTTGCTTTTCACAATATCAATTTAGTGACAATTTGATATTTTTATCAATTTTGAAACAAAATCAACAATCCTCGTGGGGTTGATCTCATACTTGTTGCACTATACTATCATTTGATCTTGTGCACTTATGAGTAAAATGTACAATTATTTTCCTATTAATTTAGGTAGATATGCACAACAAGTTTTTGGCGCCGTTGTTGGGGATTGTTTGATTTTGTTTGGAATTTTTTTTCTTTTAATTTATTTTTGTTTTAAATTTTTCTGTTTTTCTAGTTTTTTTCCGCAGTTCCTATTCTACCTCTAGAGGTGCGCTCGATCGCTCATCCGGATAGCAACATAGTTACTGTACTAATTATAGATTTGATTTTTTTTTTCTTTTCTTTTCATGCAAGGTCTGTTGAGTTTGCATCTTCGTAAGTTTTAGTTTTAATTTTGTTTCTTTTTAATTTTTTTTCTTTTAACTTTTTGTTATTTTATTTTTAATTTCACACATGTGGGGTGGCATTCCGACGCCCCATGGACCATGTTCATTATGCCATAATCCTTATCACCACGTTAGAGAATGTCTATCAATAAGACAAATTTCTAACAAAATTTTTGGGCAGAAGAACACATCGTTCTCTAGACCGGGGAACGATCGCTATTTTGATTCCTATAACCCATCATGGAGCCAACAGTCTAATCTTTCGTGGCAAGCTCAAGCTCCTAGAAATCATGCTCTATAATATCATCAATTGCACCATCAATCATATCCACAGTTCTATGATCAATCATATTCGTCTCCCATTGATTGGTCTCAACAGTACCAAGAGCAATAGCAATACCAAGAAGAACCACCTCCTCCAAAAAGGCCTACCTTAGATGAAACAGTGTCAGCTTTTCTTAGCCATAGTAAGGCCTATAATCAACGGTTGCAATCCACATCTGCCAAGATGGAGGGCCATCTCAAGCAAATATCAGATATCCTCAAAGAAGAAGAGTGTCAAGATTAGTTGGTGGGAAATCCTAATGGACAACACATGAAGGAAGAGTGCACTTATTATTATGAGCTAACAACCACCACACCTGGGAATGAAGAAACTGGTGAGGAAATTTTTAATGAGTCAAGTCTTGAGGACCCATTGGGAGAGGGCTTTGATGAATTTGGAGGTGACCTAGACAAGCTACTTGAGTATGATGAAACTTCTAATGAGCCAAGTCTTGAGGATCCTTTCGGAGAGTGCTTTGACGAATTCGGAGGTGACCTAGACCTGGACAAGCTACTTGAGTATGCTGAGACTTCTAATGAGTCAAGTCTTGAGGATCCATTGAATAAGCATTTTGATCAATTTGAATTTGACCTGGATCTTGACAAGTTTCTCAAGCAAGTTGAGATGTTTAGTGAGGCAAGTCTAGAGGATCCATTGAAAGAGCACTTTGCTTAATATGAATTTGATCTGGACCTTGACATGATACGTGAGCAAGCTGAGGCTTTATTGGATTCCAGTCCTGAGAACAACAAGGTGGAAGAAGAAGATGAGCAAACTGAGGTTCTAGAGGAGCTACACCAGGAAAAGAAAGAGAGCACTAAGACTTCTTCAACATCAGCTCCTATTTCCAAATTACCAAGAATCCAAGAGAGAAGTCTGCTAGGGTTATGTGATGAGCAAATTGAGGACATCAAGATAGATGAATTCCCTGAGTACTATCCAGTTCATGATTCCCTCCCGGATGAGAAACTGTTGGAGAAAACTCAAAGTGGTCCCCCCCGATCTATAAACATTTGGAATCACCTTGCAATAGAAAAAATTCATTCCCTTTGATGCAAGAGAAAGAAAGACCGATGCTTTAAGTTTAAAATGCCACAATCTGGCTAAAGACGTTAAACTTAGCGCTCATGGGAGGCACCCCATAGCATATCCTTATTTCCTGTTTGTTTTATTTTTCTGTTGGTTATTTTTAGTTTCGTTTTGTTTTCCCTTTGTTACTTTAATGTTTTAATTTTTAGGAACAAGTGTGTTTTAGCTCAAGTTTGGGGGTGTGCTAAGAGCCATGCCATTCTAGACATGTCATCCATCTCCCGGGTAAGATCTTTCCATGCTATACACACATTGGGGACAATGTGTAATTTAAGTTTGAGGGTATGGGAGACACTTTACACACACTTTGTCCCATTTTTGAAAAAGAAAAAAATATGCATGTTCATGTTGTCTTAAAATTTTGGTCGATCTTAAAAATTGTGATTTGATTCTCATTGGTGAGCTTAAAATTTTGAACACATAATCTGATGATAGGATTTTTTAGTTTGGTTACTAGCTTTTGGCAGTTGAGAATTAATATGTTTGATATGATCTACACAAGCACATTAGCACATAATTTGTGGAGTATGACATGAAGTCTGATATGTGTGTTTTTATGTCTTGGGTGAAATTGGATGATCTATTAGATGGATACTTTGGCATATATATATATATATATATATATGTGTGTGTGTGTGTGTGTGTGTGTGTGTGTGTGTGTGTGTGATAAAAAGAAAAAAAAGAATGATCATTGATGAGCTTTTCACTAAGTAACTGGACCTCTTGCCTCAAAGAATTGAATGTTCACGTCAAAAAGTGAAGAATTTTGATTTGGTTAAAGTCATGTTTAGTTGGTTTCGTAGCCTTTTTGACTCAAGTTAGTAAGTCCTTAGGAGTTTTCTACACCTAATGCCCTAAAACCACCAGGTTTTGAAGTCATTGACTCAACACTCGTTACATGGGTCAATTAGAAAGCTTATGGGAATCAAACATTGCACAACTTTGTTGTTTATTCTAATAGGGATTTCAGTGGACTTTGAGATATTGAAACATTGCACATTAGAAATAATTAGAAGCTTCATATTTATGTGCTAGTTCACTTCACACTATTTCGAATTTGTGATGCCGTAGCCTGTCTTTTGTAAGTAATTAGACTTGAAAATTTCAATTCATTGTGAAGATGGAGTTTATCTTTTTAAGGTTGCTAATGAATGAAAATCATGATCTTGAGTGATACCTTAATTTTGGATAATATAAACTTGTGCATAATGTTTGTGGGTAACATTTCTGGAAAACCCTCACGAGACTTCACTCGTCCTCTGGGAATTCCTAAGGTTTTAAAAGGCTTGTTGCATATACTAAATGCAATCGTACATCCCACGAAAGATATATTTATCTTTTTGTTTTCTGTCTTTCATTTTGTTCTTAGTTTAGTATTGTTAAGCGATTAGCAATATGTAAGTTTGGGGGTGTGATAAGTACCAAAATATTCATATTTTAGCCCTTAAACTTATATTTGTTAATTCTTTAGTTTTGTTAGTTTATGCTATTTTACTTCATTTTTGTATTTCTTTGTTCTATAGGTTTTTGGAAGAAAGAAAGCGTTTCCAGAAAAGTTCCAAGCTTAAAGGGCAAATCGGGATGACCTAGACGATATGATTAAGCTTAACCAATCATAATATGATGTGGTTAAGTTTAATCAAATAAAGGAAATGACTAAATCGGAATTTCTTAAATTTGAGTCAAAATCGGATTGGATTCAAATTGGAATCTGCACATGTCTGGGTATTTTGATCATAACTTTCAGCTCAAATATCCGATTGAGGTGATTCAAGTGGAATTGAAAAGATAACTCAAAATGATACAAATCATTAGGAAATATAATTTTCCGAGTTCGGAATGACGCTATGCCAAAATCACCCCGCAAGATAGGAACGCAATTCTGGACGAATCCTATTGCAATTTGGACTTAGGTTTTCTTTATCCTAATTGGACTAGGACTTAAATCTCCAAATTTCTTAGGATTACTAGGGCTTCTAGGACTCTCCTAAGCCCTATAAATTGACCTCTAAGCCTCACAATTCTAGACACAATTTCAAGGAGACAACTTCGGGGAAAGGAATTGGAGGCTACTTCAAGGAGTTGTTTTGGTTCTTTCTTTCCCTTTTCTTTTTAGTTTTATTTTAATTATGTGTAACTAACTCTTAAGGAGGGCTAGATTGAAGCCCTAATTATGTTAATTTAATATTTCAATATTGGTGACTTTCTAATAATCATATGGGTTAAATACTAAATTAGTCCCTAGGGTTTCATTACTTTATTTTTTCCCCCCTAGGGTTTCATTTTTATCACAGGAGGTCCCTGTGGTTTTGATAATATACCAAGTTAGGCCTCCGTCAGTTGACCGTTAGTTGACTTAACGGAATTCCACGTGGACCAATTAAATGTTGACACGTGGCACCTACTTAATTTTTTTTTTAAAATTTAAAAAAAATGTGTTTTCGAAAAAAAAAAAAAAAAAAAAAAAAAAAAATTGGAGGTGGCCGAAAGCTCCCCCAGTGGACACTGGGGGTGGCCGAGCCACCCCCATGGAGCCTGGGGTGGCCAAACCCACCCCCAATGGTGGTTGGGGGTGGTTTCGACCACCCCCTTGACTCCAAGGGGTTGGCTGAGCCAGCCCCTTGGTGCCCAAGGGGCTAGACGAAACCACCCCTAGTGGGTACTGGGAGTGGCCGAGCCACCCTGATGGAGCCTAGGGGGTGGCCGAAACCACCCCCAATCACCATTGGCGGTGGTTTCGGCCACCTCCTAGGCTCCATGGGGGTGGCCCAGCCACCCCCAGTACCCAGTGGGGGTGCTTTTGGCCACCCCCTTGGAGCCAAGGGGGTGGTCGAGCCACCCCCAATTTTTTTTCTTTTTTTTTTTTTCAAAAATACATTTTTTTTTTAATTTAAAAAAAAAAATTAAGTAGGTGCCACGTGTCAATATTTGATTGGTCTACATGGAATTCCGTTAAGTCAACTAACAGTCAACTGATAGAGGACTAACTTAGTCTATTATCAAAACCATAGGGACCTCCTGTGATAAAAATGAAACCCTAGGGGGGAAAAAATAAAGTAATAAAACCCTAGGGACTAATTTAGTATTTAACCTTAATCATATTGTGTTGCTTAACTTGATTAATTCCTGCTTTCTTAAATTTCTCATATGTATGTGATTGGCCATTATATGCATGTGGTATGGACTAGTTAAATAAATCAATTTAGATGATCGAGTCCTGGGTTTAATAAGAGTAACAAAAGAAATTCACACCAGGTTCTTAGATTAATGTATATGGGGAACCGGGAGTAGACACCCATGCCTAATTTGTTGCTTAAAAAAATCAATAGCTTAAGAAGTAGACACCCATACCCTTAGATTGGCTAACATTAGGTATTCGTAATATGATTGGATCATTAGCATATTGTTATATTATCTAAATATGATTAGTGGTGGATATCAATGCCTTACCTTTCATTTATCTTTATATCTTTTTATTTCTCTTTCACAATATTAATTTAGTGACAATTTGATATTTTTATCAATTCTGAAACAAAATCAACAATTCTCGTGGGATCGATCTCTTACTTGTTGCACTATACTATCGTTTGATCTTGTGCATTTGCGAGTAAAACGTACAATTATTTGCCTATTAATTTAGATAGATATTTGCACAATATCCACACTGCTATGCACTGGCTAATCAAAATGGCCGTGTGAGACCAACCCAAGTTAGCTTAGTGACATTGGCTCAGATACCAAGCTTGAACCAACATCATAGGAGGGTCGTACGAAATGGCTGTGTAGCCTGTGTGGGACAAGCCCTAGTTGGCTCAGTGATGGTGGCTCAGATAGCAAGCTTGAGCCAATGTCATACTAGGGTGGACTAGGTTGATAAACTGCATCTTCATGGCGCATAAATAGGCTAGGTTGCACTACATGCAAGTGTTGTGTCTCAGTCACATGATACGACAGTGACCCCGACAGCTGTGCTTCTGGGGTCACTCGCACTAGTGGTCTTTGTAATCTTGACTTTCCCTGAAAGTTCATATCAACCTGCGAAATACATCATGCACCCAATCAATATTGACACTAATTAAATATGTACCAACATATATAAATGAGTTACATGTACAATATTCAATATATACCAATCATCATCAAAAATATACAATAATTACCAATCAATGTAGGAATAATTAAACATATACCAATCAATGTATAAATTTATTTAATGTACAATATTCCCGCAATTACCAATCAATGTAGAAATAAATAGAAATATACCAATCAATGTTTAAATTTATTTCATGTACAATATACAGTAATTACCAATCAATGTAGAAATAAATAGAAATATACCAATCAATGTTTAAATTTATTTCATGTACAATATACAGTAATTACCAATCAATGTAGAAATGAATAAATGTATACCAATAAATGTACGATATTCAATTCTTATGAAATTACCTACACTTCGGTTGGATCTATGTCATCTCAGCAATATTTGAAGTCTTCCTGCGGATATAGATCATGATTAATGTTCATGATGAGTGACTCATTCTCGTAGTAGTTGGCACGAGCATCATGAAACCTTTACCCTGAACAACATCGTACACGTTTCTAGATTTCATCCTCACTACGCAAGCCCAATCTGGGCTCCTTTCATCTTCCACGTAAAAAACTTGGTCAACTTGGAAAGTTAGCACATATGGCTCATTCGTAATCTGCTCGCCCGTGTGAATAAGGCTTTTGAAACTGACAAGAGTTAGGCCATACTCGTCCACCTTGTATCCCCTATCCCTTGTATTGTTCGCTTGGTCACACTTGAACATAACATACCTAGTCCTGTCGTAGTACTCCATCTCAGTTATTTGGGTTAACTTCGCGTAGTATGTTTCGATAGTCGGCACACACACACAGCTATTCTAAGTCCACTTTCTGACATCATGTTCCAGAGTGCAAAACTACTTGCGTGAACCACATATCAATTATATTGGAGTGTTGTCTCGATCGGCCCTTTAGAATGCATTACCAGTTTATCACCCATTTCCATCCTGCATCGATCGTCCAATCGATTGACCTACGACTATATTAGAATGAAAGACGTATACTTAGTTTGGTGAGGAAATAGGAATGAGAAGCAAATATTTTGACATTTAATAGGAGTACATGACATTAGTCTTACATGTTCACGGTACCAATTGCAAAATTGCTAAAGATGTTGGGTTTCCAACTGATCGTCAATCGTTTGCCCCCTATTGCATGCTCGCCTTAGCATATCTATGTGCATCCTACAATTTGAATTTAGAATTTTATAATTCACAACTAACGGTGTTAGATGAATTAACATGCATGTGCTAGTAACATGACTCACGTTTGCAATTGAAGAAACTTATCTGAGTTAAACATAATATATTGGTGAATCTGTATCAATAGGCATTGGTCGAGGTCGACTCATGTTACCACCCTTTTAGACTCATCCGGTTCTTTAGGGTCTATTGTGAAATGTTGGTGCGTTATCTAAATACAACAAATAGAACATCACCAACTCATTTGCTATGTAGCCCTTCGCAATGCAGCCTTCAGGAGCCACTTTATTGCGCACATTAGATTTGAACCTCCCAAGAGCCCTACAATTGAAAAGCACTCAATCATTGTAGTTCTTCATTGTTTTTAAATTAGGGGAAAAAATAATGATTTAAGTTAAAATTTACCTCTCAGCCGGATACATCCACCAAAATTGTACCAGCCCATCGAATCGACATTCACGGACAAGATGCACAACAACATGAACCATGCCGGTGAAAAAACTGGGGGGAGGGAACACTTGTTCTATCTTGCACAAAGTGATAAATACATCACTCTCAAGCCGGTTCATATCCTCTTGTGTCAATGTTTTTGAATATATTCCCCTGAAGAATGCATACAACTCAACTAGAGGTCTAACCACTTTACTTGGCAGGGATCCACATAACGCAATAGGCAGAAGCTGTTGCATTAGTACGTGTCTGTCATGACTCTTCAAACTAACAATCGTATGTTCCTTAAGTCTTAGACAGCGGGACATGTTCGAGGCATAACCGTCAAGCACCCTTACATGTTGAAGCACTTTCAAGAAATTAGTTTTATCTGCATTAGACATCGTGTGGCAAGCTGCGGGCATATATGTTTTCCTATTCTCGCCCGTGAATGGATGAAGTTTAGGTCTCAAACCCATTTCACACAAGTCTTTATGGGCTTCAAGGTTGTCCTTTGTTTTTAATGTCCAGTATTGTGCCAAATATATTTTCCATCACATTTTTATCATGACATCAAGGTTGTACCATAATAAATTATTTTCTAATATGGCAACCTAAAGAAAATACTTTTCTTCTTCCACACTATATGATCAGTCGCTGGTTGTTGTTTCTTAGGAGTCCTCTTCCGCTTCTTTGACTTACCATCATTCTTTGACTTATCAGTGTTCTCATCCCTAAATACCATCCCATCTAACTATTTCAGAATTTCATCTCCATCTGGCACATCGGGGGCACTGTCTAGTTCTTGGTTTTCATTAAATGTTCTTCTATTCAGCCTCCGCAGATGATCCATAGGCAAGTATCGCACATGCCCCATATAACAATATTCATGACCGTGTTGTAAGCAGTTAGACCTTGTTGAATGCATACAACAAGGACATGCCTTTTCACCCCTTGTAGGTCATCTGGACAAATTTGCATATGCCGGGAAGTCATTAATTGTCCACATCAACTGCGCTCGTAACACAAAAAAAAATTTCATGGAGACATCAAATTTGCGTACCCCTACATTCCATAACTCCTGTAATTCCAATATTAAGGGTTAAAGGTAGATGATATATTCATTCCAAGTGAACTTGGGCCTGAGATAATCAGGGATAATATGAAAGACGTTTGTTTCATGCACATCCAAAGAGGCAAGTTGTATAGAACAAGCATTACATGCCAAGTACTGTGGGATGTGCTCTTGTTCCCCAAAAGATTAAATCCATTGGAGGTTAAGCTAAGCTTTACGTTCCTGTTGTCCAATGAAAATCCCGGATGTAAATTATCGACCTTTGTGCAACCATCTGCATGCCACCTCATATGAGGTGCGTATGTTGCAACATAAATAGCTTCTGTAGTCATGGTATGAGTGGAAACCACCGCAACACCTTCACCAAACGTCTCTTAGACGATACGGGTTGACCATCCTTGTCTAAATTAATTTTATCCTTCCACTTAGATTCTCCACAAACTATATAGAAATCTAATTCTGCATTACCCTTCTAGAATAACATACAGTTATTTCGACAAGCCAGAATATTCTAACATCTAAGTCCCATGTCCCTAAGAAACCTTTTGGCCTCATATGTATTACTTGGCAAAGCTTAATCATCTGTCGGCAGCAACTGATTGATGAACTCAAGCAAAGACGAGTATGTTTGGCCTTATCATGAAGTGGCTTGTTTGCATTTTTAATCAAGTCGTAGTACTTTCGTGCACTATCCTCATTGGCTTCTTCATGCACAATTTCTTCATCCCCCTGTACCATGAACTAAGGCTCACAGTTGTCTTCCCTCACCTCGTGCATGCCGAATAAATCATACAACATGGCGTGCATATTTTCAACCTGTTCTGTGCTTGCACCAGCATTTGCGGCCAGGGCATTCGAATTAGAGCCTTCAGCAGGAGCCACTACAAGCTTCTCATCGTGATAAAACCAGATTGTGTACCAGGCTCTTATTCCTTTCTCCCTATCAAGTGGTCATATACCAAACTCAGCAGGCGTCGCCCATTAAGGCGACACGTCTTTCAGGGGGTAGTGAATTAATTTATCAGTGCTTCTACAGTTCCTAACTGCAAATTTCACGAACGACTTTTAGCCGTCCTTGTATTCCTTTGAATCCTATACATTGTCATCCAATTCTTATCCATAGCATAACTACATTGGGAATGTAGGAATACATCAAGCTATATTCGACCCTAACATTATCATTTATGAATAAATAAATAAACTACCAAGGGGGCATTTTCTATTATTTCTAAAATGCTATAATTTTAGATTCATACTTTTTTTTTTCTTTTAATCCTATAATACTCCAGAGTTATGCTAGTAGCCTAGTATTAAATATGATACTTTACAAAAATTAAAGAATTTATGTTCATAAATTAAATAGCCTAGCCTAGCATTATATATGACACTTAAAAAAATTAAACAATTCATGTTCATAAACAAAATAGCCTAGCCTAGCATTATATTTGATACTTGAAAAAATTAAACAGTTCGTTTTCATAAATTAAATAGCCTAGCCTAGCACTATATATGACACTTAAAAAAATTAAACAATTCATGTTCATAAAAAAAATAGCCTAGCCAAGCTACATATGATGCTTAAAAAAATTAAACAATGCATAAATAAATAACACAACATAGCCTAGCATTATATGTGATACTTATACAATTCATGTTCATAACAATCCTACCATACAAAAAATTAAATTTAAAACAAATGCCTAATAATTAAAAAAATAATTGAATAATTATATATATTTGATACTTTACAAAAATTAAACATTTCATGTTCATAAATAAAATAGTTTAGCCTAGCCTAGCCTAGCATTTATATTTGAAACTAAAAATTAAATTTGAAACAAATATATAATACTTAAAACATAAATAAATAACTTTAATCAAATAAATAAATTTATTTTGTCTAAATTCAAACCAATAAATATTGTCCAAATTTAAATGCATTTGTTATGGGGACCATAAATAAAATAAATCTAGGTTAGTTTTTTTTTTCTTTTTTTTTTTTAATAACATTTACATAATGTGAATTTTAAAAACCTAAAAAAATTATAATCTAAAAAGTAATCTGAATTTTAAAAAACTAAACAAAATTATAATCCAACAAATAATTACAGAATTCTGAAATCTAATTAAACACAAAATAACAAACCTAAAATCTAAATAACAAATCTAAAATCCAAATAACAAATCAAATAAAAAATTTTATTTTGTCTAAATTTAAACGAATAAATATTGTCCAACTTTAAATGTGTTTCTTATGGGGACCTTAAATAAAATAAATCTATGTTATTTATTTTATTTTTTATTTTTTTAACATTTACATAATATGAATTTTAAAACCTAAACAAAATTTTTCAATACCTAACATAATATATATATATATATATATATATATATATATATGAGAGAGAATGACACCGGAGAGGTGAGTGCGTGCTGGGAGAGGGAGAGAAGAAGAGAATAAGAAATAAGAGGAAGAGAGGAACAAGAGAGGAAAAGAAAAAAAAGAGGAAGACCTCACATATTTTACTGGGCTCCTTATATTAGAAACACTGTCACCCAATCCTTTCAAGCCTTCATTTATAACAAAATTTAATATATGAGCGGCATACCGCATGTGAAGAAATTCACATTCCAAAACAGTAGAAAGCTTGTCCTTCATCCTCATTTTCACATATTCAATCACCACATCATTGACTGTAGCATTATCACCTATAATAGTGAAAAAATCTCAATCCCCCACTCCATCAATGTACTCTCCAACTTTTTTCCAATATTTTCACCCTTATGGTTTGAAACTATGTCAAACTTGATTATTTTTTATACATTATCCAATCATCATCTATGAAGCTAGCAGTGACAACCATGTAGTTCAAATTTTGAAGAGATGTCTATGTATCGGTGTAGTGACCCAAATAATTAACTAAGCTTAAATAGCTTAGTTAGAGGGTTAACTTTTACTTCGGGTCACTAGGAACAGCTAGAAGGGCATTTTGAGAATTTAGGACTTTTGAACCAGACATACGCCCGGGGACAACCGTACATACGCTCTTGTCTTTAAGTGAGGATGTACGCTGGGAGACCACCGGACGTACTCTGCCAATAGTACGCCATACTCTGCAAATAGTACACAGACATACACCCCAATTGTACAACACATACTCTACTTTTGGCTTAACCTTGGATAATACCTGGACGTACGCTATAGTCTTTGGACTGTTAGGTAAATAGTACTGGATGTACGCCCCTATAGTACTGGATGTCCGTTACTTTTCAGAATAGTTGGTAGTGCCCTCATTTTTTTCTCACCTATAATCCCCTACTCCTCACCCTTTCACGCACACTCTTGCCCCCAAGCTCTCTAATAACCATATGTGAGTGCTTTTGTGAGTTGTGAGATTCCTGGAGGAGAGGGAGAGATTTATTGGAAGTTTTGCTTCAAGGAAGTAATCTTCTAAGCTTACTTTTTTCCTTACTTAGTTGTTATGTTGTTTAATTGTTTTTCATAGTTTGCTTAGTTGGTAGTTTGTAGCTTTTAGTTATGTTGTTGCTCTTAATCTTGGTTTAAGCATGGTTAGTGTTTAATTTTTGTTAGGCATATTTCCTTTTTGCATGGAGGTGTTGTTTTGAGATAGGAGGTCCTAAGAATTCTTTTGGTAGTTTTTGACCCAGTTTAGGAGGATAGGAGGACGGTTAAACCAAATGAGGTTCTACCTGAACCTTCTGGGCTGACGTACGAGCCTTCTAGGCGGACGTACGGCCACGGACCCGGACGTATGGTCAGAAGTGTTCCAGGGAATGCCACTTTGGCCAGTAGTCCGATAGCCTCCGTTTTCATGTTCTAGGTTTGTTTTAGTTGGATTTAGAACTAATGATTGGTCTTTTCTTAGTATTCGAGGTTATAGAGCCTCAAGGGAATTTTATGGAGGAGCCTTAGGACCCAGGTGAGTACAAACTCACATGGATGCTTGTTGTTACCTTTTCTACATTGCATGTCTATTTTATATATATCAAACATGGATATTTTGCAACTCTCATGAAATACATTTTGGAACTATTGTAAACTCTCTTTTGTGAAAACGTATGTTGATTAACAAGATAACAATGAGGCTTGTAAAACTATACATGTAAAAGACTGATAAGACTAATTACATCGTATGATATGGTACATGAGTACGTGCGGGATAACGGTCAAGGGCTTACTATATAGGTTAACTTTATGGTCAAATGTGTGTGTGTATAAGCTTTAGATCCAATGATTCTGTGACCAGGCATAGCCATTCCCTAATTGATGGTCACTATAGGACGGACATTATTAGTGGTGTGGGCCACCCAAGTTCAGACTCGGTGGTGCCACTATTGGGATTGACAGTAGCGTACAATATCAAGGCACCGGTGTTGTATTACAGATCCCTTAGGACAGCGCCAACCCTGTTGAGAATGAGTAATATCTCGGGTAGACCATACAGTTGAACTATTACTGTTACTCATAATTATAGGCATATATTACATCTATATCACATCCATGATAAATTGTTATCTGATAATGTTGAATGTGTTTTACAAATAACTAAGTTCACCGTTTAATGATGGGTGCGTCATGTGCATTTATACTCACTAAGCCGTCAGACTTACCCTTGTATTATTTCCCTTTTTTCTCCATATGTACAACTTTGCGGTTATAGATAGTTTAGCAGAGATAGATACCACGAAGCTTTCGGTTATTGTGAAGGATTCGACCCGAGAGATGCTTGAGGACTTATTGTAAACTTAGGCGGGTGCTCATGGTATCTAGTACTATTCAGTTGTCCTATAGACCTAGGTGTTTGATGTATGCTTGCATATTAAGGTGTAGTATATGACTTGTGTATAGTATTTCAACTAATTTGATGTTCCTTTGTAGATGCTCTGGTTGTAATGATTAATGTTTATAGAATCTTATTGTTTCCGCTGCTTAATATCCTCTCTTTTGAGGAGTAGAGGTCCATGAGTCTTGTTTCGCAGGGATAAGGCTGGGAGACTTTTGAGGAATAGAGCTCCCTGAGTCTTGTTTCGCAGGGATAAGGCTGGAAGACAAACCGTGAAATTATTTACCAGTTAATTAATTTCTAGGGCATTACAATTGGTAGTGACGCAAACCCTTTTGCTGCTCAAAAAAGCCTTCAACCTAAGCTTTTCTTCCTCATATAGTTTCATATAATCTTTTTGTATAGTATTGCGACTTGGTATGTTGAACCTTGGTTCAATTCCTTTCTTTAATTCTTTAAACCCATCACTCTCCACATGCCTAAAAGGCAACTCCTCTTTGATGAAATACCTAACATCCAAATTCTTTACATTACCCGGATCATACTTCGTGAATCCCAATTGGTTGGTGCCTTTTGCCGTAGTCTTAAGTGGTATTTGCAACAAAGTTTGACCTTTGGGTAATGGTTTATTCGGTTTGTAGAGTGGATTAGTCGGGCAGCTAGAGGTAAGGTGGGTCATCATGGCTAAAGTGCCATTTTTCCAGTGACACCTTATCAACCTATTACAATAATTGTAAATTGCCTTAGGGTTCTCCTTGTCAACTGGTTCTACCTTTTTCAAGTGCGTCCATGCAACAGATTGATTCACATGTGATTTTTTGGATAGATTCGTTTGTGATTGCAAGGAAGGCACGGGGATTTCAACAATTCTAGAAGGTCTTTCAGGATTGTCACCTTGCATGATGGGGTTACTTGTATTGCTATTTGTGTCATCCATCTATTAAGAGTGTTTAGATATTAATTATTATAATGTTTACACCAAAGTCAATAACAAATTCAATGACTTATAAATAAAAGTAAAATATCTATGCATATAAATCAATCATATATTTCAAAATCAAAACTCATGTTGATATATTGATGATGCAAAAATTGTAGCAGAAGCAATATAGAAAATGAACACAAAGAACTTTACGGGTAGTTCGGTGTTAGACACTTACGTCCACCACTCGGAATACCCCTAAGGGTTACATTGCGCTCATTGACTTGATTTGTTTACAATACAAAGGTTCCTATTTATAGGGTAGTCTTTAAATACAAGTATAGTAATCAAATCCCCTTGATTTGATTACAATTCCAATATTTGATTACAATCAACCCATAAATAAAGAATATTTGATATCAACTTAATTATGGAATATACGGAAAATATAATATTTTTTGTATAACTCAATTTGGAATATTCTGGAACCTTGAGTTTGAAATCAGAAACAAAGACGATGGCGGTGGTAGAGGCCTGGGACAAGTCGTAAATGGTGGTGACTGCCGGAGGAGATAGAGGCTAGTGGGCGGCCAACGACGGCGGCAAGTGGCGGCTGGTGAATGCAGATTCAAAAGGGCCGTCAACAGGCTGAGGCTGACAACGAGAGAAACTTAAAAAGGGGTAGACGATAGGCAAAAAACCAAAGGGGGCCGACAACGAGCCAGGGCTGACAATGAGCCAAACTTCAAAAGGGTCGACTAGGGCCAAAACATAAAAAGGGCCGACTATGGGCTAGGGCCGACTTGGGCCAAAAACTAAAAAGTAAATGGGCCCACTTGGGCGGTTATCAGATCGGCGCATTGACTGGCACGTGGTGTGCATAATGTGGTGACTTGGACTTCTTCTTCTTCTTCTTCTTCTTCTTCTTCTTCTTTTTTTCTTTTTTTGGGATCTGGTTTGGGCAACTCCACCATAGGCCTATGAGCTTGGCTAATTTGGCATCTGATCTGGTGTGGGCAAGTGTAAAGGAGGGTCAATGTACACTTGCCAAGGGAATAATCTTGTGTGACGCATGTTGTGCAAATTTATTTAACTCGCAAGTGCACGAATCGATTGTAGTTTAATGGATTGCAAGTGCGAGGTCGATCCCACAGAGAATTGTATTTTTGAAAGAGCAATTTATATCTAAACTAATTAAATCCTAATCTAGTTCCAAAAGGGTTTTGATTTTTGAGTTTTGAAAATTAAGGGATAAACATAAACTAAATAAAATAAGTAAATCTAAGGATAAAGGTACTAAGGTTTGGGAATTCACACTCACCAAATCATAACAACATACTTTATGTTCATCAATATTAATCCGAAGTTCTCAAAAATTAAATCATAGATATGTTTTACTATGCTTCAAAGAATTAATCAAAACCATCCAATGTATCCATTCATTGACCAAATCACAAAAGGAATCCAAATTGAATTGAAACACCAGATGTATCCGTAGAACAAATCACAAGGGATATCCAATTTTTATGAGTTAAAAGCCAAGCAATCAATCATATGAAATTATCTCAAATCATCACATGTATCCTTGAATCACAAGAGATATCCAAGAATCAATCCATACAATTGATTAAAAGTAAAACAATTGAAATAAAAAACCCAATAAAATCAGAATAATAAAAACTTACATAAAAGTATTGATGTTCTTCATCGGTGAGACTTCATCCCAAACCTTAGTTGGGAATTTAGCTCCACATAAAAATAAAATCTAAACCTAAACCTAAACCTAAAGAAAAATTAAACAAAAGAATTTTGCTCTCTGGGATTGTGTGTCTTTTCTTGAATGCAAAGAAGTCTATTTATAGGCTTAGGAAAGTCCTAGAAGCCCAAGTAAACCTAGATAATTCGGAAGTCTGTCTCCCAGTCAAAATAGAAGTCTGAAATCGGAATAAGATTCGTCCAGATTTGTGTCCTTTAATTGAGGAGCGATTTTGGCATAGTAACTGTACGAATTACGAAAATCCTATTTCACAACAAATTGTAGTATTTTGAGCTAGCTTTCCAATGCCGTTTGAATCACTTCAATCCGATATTTGAGCGGAGAGTTATGATCAAAATACTAAGACGTGTGCAGAATCTGAATTTGAATCCGATCCGAAATCTTATCCAATCTGAACTTTAATCTGATTTAACCTTTCCTTAGATTTGGTTAGACTTAACCACACAATCTAGGTCTTTTCAAAGTATGCTTTCTTCCAAACTTCGCATTTTTCCCTTTAAAGCTGCAGTTTTTCTTCAATGACCTACAAAACACTAAAAACACAAAACTAACACAAAATATTAAATAACGACACAGCTAAAGGATTAACTAATGTAAATAAAGGGGTCCAAATATGCAATATTTGGCACTTATCAAACACCCCCAAACTTACATTTTGCTAGTCCCTTAGCAAAACAAAACAAAAAATAAAATGAAAGCAAGAAACATAAATCCTCTTTCGTGGGAGAGACGATTGCATTTAGCATATGCAACAAGCCTTTTAAACCCTTAGGCATCCCTAGTGGACGAGTGAAGTCTCGTGAGGGCTTAACAGGAATGATACCCACAAACATTGTGCACTATGTTGTTAACAAGAAAGAAGTTTCACATAAACCATGGTTCTTATTCATGAGCAAACTTAAAAAGACAAACACCATAATAACAGTCAAAAGGAAATCCAAAATCAAATTACTCATAAATGGACAATTGAGACCTCATATGTTCTAAAAAGTGTAAAGTGTAATTAGCATACAATCATGAAACTTTCTGCTTAAACTCAAGACAAGTTCCATAAAATTTGAAAGAATCCCTAACAAATGAAACAACAGAGGCAAGATATGCATTTTTTTTTTATTTTTAATAGGCCTTGCAATGTCTAACTCCCTTAAGCTTTCTAATTGACTCATGTAACAGGTGTTAGGCCAATGACTCCCAAGCCAGGTGGCTTTAGAGCACTAGATGTAGAACATCTCTAAGGGCTTATTAACTTAAGTCAAAAAGGCTACGAAGTCAGATTAGGCATATCATAAATTAACACTGAACTTCACACCTTTTGACGCGAACACTCAATGCTTAACGAGGCAAGAGGTCCAGTTACTCAGTGAAAAACTCAATTTGATCTTTATTTTCTTTTTCCTTCTCTTTTTTTATTTTTTTTTTTCTTCTTCTTTTTTTTTTTTTATATATATATCTTGCAAGCCAATGGTTATTCATCAATAGGTCATCCAACAAATCTCAAAGAGAACAAGCTTAAGCTCAAACATCATACCTCACAGAAAACATGCTAATGTGCTCATAAAAATTTATTTCAAAACAAGTGAAATCTCTTTTACCCAAAAATAAGTAAAAGGACTCAAACTTCTAATGGCATAATGATGATGTTTAACCCTTTAAGCAAGCTAATGAAATGCAAATCACAGTTATAGTTTAACTCAAACTTGACAACAACATAGCATAAATTTTTTTTTTTTTTTCAAATTTTTTAACACAAAATGACAAATAAAAATAAACAAATAAAAACAAAAATAAATAGACAAAGTGTTTTTCCATACCCCCAAACTTGAATTACACATTGCCCTCAATGTGTAGTATAGAAATACATTACCGGAAATAAAGAAATCTCAAGGTATGAAAAAGGCTAGGGCGTCCCCCAAACTTAAACACCAAGACACCTGTCAACAAAAACTAAGAGCAATATTTTTTTCATAGAAACAAAACATCAAAAGATCAATTGCTGTTAGAAACAAAACAAATAAATAGAAATGCAATATAATGAAAAAGGAAAGAAAAAATTTGTGGAGTGAAGTGCAGAAAATAAACTGGAGGAGAAAACTTTACAGTGCTTCCCCCTATCATGCGGATGTCCAACCAATCCCTTCCACCCCTTCTTCTTCAAAACTTCATACCCCTCTGGAAGGATGTTTCGCCATCTTATGTAGAATTTCTTGCTTTGAAGGATCGTCTTAGGAAAGTGGTTCCTAGATTTGTGTGCTTGTGTGCACAAGTCCTTGAGTATCTTGACATAAGATGGCTCTTTGAGATATTTAGGCGCTGAAGCTTTGGGCTCTTGATGTGTCTCAAGAGGGACAGTGATGCTGGCAGGAGCTTCAGTACTCACTTCCATGTCACTGGGCAGATTAGGATCCATTGGGAGTTCACCATTTTCATGGTGCTCAACTTGCTCAAAGTGCTCAACTTGCTCATCTTTCTCTTCCTCCTCTTTGTTATCCACAATTTCCTCACTCTCAAGTGTGATGGTGACTTGGGCATGCTCATGATAAGAATTTTCAGAATCATCCTCATCCATCATGTAGTGTCTTTCAGCCATCAGCTGACTTTGAAGCTCTTCTTCCTCTATTCTGTTGAAGTCAGCAACTAGATGACCGATCTGTCCTTCTATCTTGGTCATGGCCTGCTTAAGTTCTTGTATGTCTCTACCATTAGCCATGTTGGAATTCCTCAGCTCCTGTACAGCTTGATTGGTAAAACCTTTTAGCTCTTGTATAGCTTGGGAGTTGGAATTCTTGAGCTCTTGTATAGCTTGGGAGTTGGACTGGTCGACTTTTTCTATTAGTGTTTTCATCATGGCTTCCAATGATGACTGTGGTGCAGGCTGTGGCACTTGAGTGGTAGACTGATAAATGGGAGGTTGAGCTTGCTGATCGAACTGCGGATATTCTAAATGGTGCACTTCATCAAATTGGTGAGCATAATTTCCTGTAGCTTGAGCTGACCATGAGAAACCAGATTGGTTGCTCCAGTCCGAGTTATAACAATTGAAATTTGAATCAAACCCCAGGCTGGAGAAACTAGTGTTCATTTGTTCATATGAAAAGTTAGATCTAGCTGCTCTGATTTGGTATAATTTGTCCCATAAGTCATCGAGCTCAGCTCGCAGATCTGGACAATTGTTTTCCTCATGATAAGGATTGAAACAAAATGAACATGGTTTATGTGGGTAAAAATTATGAGAATAGTTGGTAGGAGCTGATGTCCTATAACTAGGAGATGCATTAAAATCATTAAAATGAAAATTCATGCTTCCCCTCACTTTTTAGCATGCAGATATCTCACATAAAATATTAACCAATTTTTTTTTTTAAAATAAAATAAACTAAAAGAACAACTAACACAATAAAAAAAAAATGAAAATGAAAATTTAAAAACTCACAAAAAGGACCAAAAATAAATTTTTGGCAAAGATCTACGGAACTGCTGCTTTTGCTATGAGTGCGCTCGATCGCGCTGATGTGCGGAAGGTGCTGTGGCAGAACTGTAAAACAAGCCAAACAAAACAAAAAGGAAAAAGAAAAATCTTTTTTTTTTTTTTTAAGTAATACGAATAAAACAAAACAAATTGCAGAAAAATAAAATCCTAATTATAACTAGTAGAAGAATAAAACTAATTTAGAAATAAATTGGTTTAAAAAATTGAACAATTCCCCGGCAACGGCGCCAAAAACTTGTTGTGCAAATTTAATTAACTCGCAAATGCACGAATCAATTGTAGTTTAATGGATTGCAAGTGCGAGGTCGATCCCACAGAGAATTGTATTTTTGAAAGAGCAATTTATATCTAAACTAATTAAATCCTAATCTAGTTCCAAAAAGGGTTTTGATTTTTGAGTTTTAAAAATTAAGGGATAAACATAAACTAAATAAAATAAGTAAATCTAAGGATAAAGGTACTAAGGTTTGGGAATTCACACTCACCAAATCATAACAACATACTTTATGTTCATCAATATTAATCCGAAGTTCTCAAAAATTAAATCATAGATATGTTTTACTATGCTTCAAAGAATTAATCAAAACCATCCAATGTATCCATTCATTGACCAAATCACAAAAGGAATCCAAATTGAATTGAAACACCAGATGTATCCGTAGAACAAATCACAAGGGATATCCAATTTTTATGAGTTAAAAGCCAAGCAATCAATCATATGAAATTATCTCAAATCATCACATGTATCCTTGAATCACAAGAGATATCCAAGAATCAATCCATACAATTGATTAAAAGTAAAACAATTGAAATAAAAAACCCAATAAAATCAGAATAATAAAAACTTACATAAAAGTATTGATGTTCTTCATCGGTGAGACTTCATCCCAAACCTTAGTTGGGAATTTAGCTCCACATAAAAATAAAATCTAAACCTAAACCTAAACCTAAAGAAAAATTAAACAAAAGAATTTTGCTCTCTGGGATTGTGTGTCTTTTCTTGAATGCAAAGAAGTCTATTTATAGGCTTAGGAAAGTCCTAGAAGCCCAAGTAAACCTAGATAATTCGGAAGTCTGTCTCCCAGTCAAAATAGAAGTCTGAAATCGGAATAAGATTCGTCCAGATTTGTGTCCTTTAATTGAGGAGCGATTTTTGCATAGTAACTGTACGAATTACGAAAATCATATTTCACAACAAATTGTAGTATTTTGAGCTAGCTTTCCAATGCCGTTTGAATCACTTCAATCCGATATTTGAGCGGAGAGTTATGATCAAAATACTAAGACGTGTGCAGAATCTGAATTTGAATCCGATCCGAAATCTTATCCAATCTGAACTTTAATCTGATTTAACCTTTCCTTAGATTTGGTTAGACTTAACCACACAATCTAGGTCTTTTCAAAGTATGCTTTCTTCCAAACTTCGCATTTTTCCCTTTAAAGCTGCAGTTTTTCTTCAATGACCTACAAAACACTAAAAACACAAAACTAACACAAAATATTAAATAACGACACAGCTAAAGGATTAACTAATGTAAATAAAGGGGTCCAAATATGCAATATTTGGCACTTATCAACGCACACAAGAGAAAAAATACGAAACCTTCTGGCTGCGATCTAGTGTGTCACACTTGCAAGTGAAATCACAAGCTGGGATCTAATATAGTGTACAAGAAAGCTACACGGGAGAGCTGGGCGAGTGGATAGCGCATGTAGTCTACATGTGGCAGAGGCAGCTACGCTGGGAGCATAGGAATCACATGCCGATGGCTAAGAGGCGCATGAGGACCAGAACAGTGGTGTTCGCAGCGAATCTAGAGTCGCCGGAGGAAGAGCTGTCGAACGGAGGTCCTACCGACGAGATTGACAACGATGGCAGCCTGTGGTGGAATGACAGTGACTTTGGGCGGCACATGAGGGATGCTATGGCGGCATTCTGTGCGGATATGAGATGAACGGTGGTGGATCTATGGAATGGTCCGGCAACCAGGCTGATCGAAAGAAGGTGGCAGTGTGTGGTAAAACGATAGTGACCTTCAGGTGGCACGTGCGGCTGCCGGTGGTGATGGGTCTTCCACAGATCGAAAGATTTGTACCTTGCAAGCTTGATTATGGGATTATTTTTCTAGGTTGTGCTGTGATGAAGGCATGGAAGAGACTGACTACTTTGATGGAGAGCATGACGATGTTTGGACGATCAAAATAGAGAGAACGTCGGAAAGAATGCAAAAAAACGTCAATGACATTGAAGGCCATAAGAAAGTGGCTCTGATACCATGTTGAAATAATGATGATGTAGAAATATGACGGAATCAATATAGAAAATGAACAAAAAGAACTTTATGGACGGTTCGACACATACGTCCACCACTCGGAATACCCCTAAGGTTTACATTGTGCTCATTGACTTTATTTGTTTACAATACACAAGTTCCTATTTATAGGGTAGTCTCTAAATACAAGTATAGTAATCAAATCCCATTGATTTGATTACAATCCCAATATTTGAATACAATCAACCCATAAATAGAGAATATTTGATATTAGCTTAATTATGGAATATATGGAAAATATAATATTTTCTGTATATTCTAACAACTCAAAAGCAAATCTAAACCCAAAATAGGCAAATACCATACTTGCTGGTTGCTCAAGTAGTGAAGCCTCAAGCTAGGTGGAACGAGCGTCGAACAAGAGAGAGAGAGAGAGAAGGAGGGACGAGCGAGAGAGAGCAGTGTCCAATGTCCGGTGTGGGGTTGGCAAAAGAAGAGAGTGGCGGCTAGCACAAGAAGATCCGGCTCTCTAGTGTTTGGTTGTTTTTTGTTTAAAGAAAAAAAAAACCTAAAAAACAGCCTTATCACTATATATATATATATATAATCAAACCGCATAGGAGTTGGATTCCCACTACGTCAACACCTCAATTTAAAAAGCCATGGAACTCTAAAAGCAGTGAAACGCCAGCGTAAGCAAACGCATCCATAGCCCATAAGCGAGGCAAAGCAGTGAAATCACTATATCACAATGACACAAACGCTATATATAATGACAGCACTGGTTTTAAGTTTAACTTTCAACCTCAAATCCACAAAAACGGTACTAGTCAAGTGCACAAAAGCCACCCTTGTAACTTCAAGTATAATATATATTAATATTTAAGTTAATATTAATATATTACTATATATATATATATATATATATATATATATAAAATAAAGTTAGTACGATCCTTCCGTGATACCAAATTTACCATTCTAGAGAGTGAGGCTCTGCCTTCTCTCTAGAATTCCTCTCTCTTTTCTTCTAAACAACACCAAGAATTTCAAGAGGAGGGAAGATCCTCCTCCCCTTTCACGGTAGCAGTGCTTGGTGTCTTCTCTGTAGGCTCCACCGGTCTCCATTTATGGCGGGTTGCTTTAGATCTAGTCTGTAAATCTAGATCTAGATTCAGATCTAATCTCTTCAACCTTAGATCTGATCGACTTCTTTGGCCAAGGCGTGTGTTCCGAAGGGATGTCTACGATGCCGTGTTCCGCTGCTACTTGTGGGGTTTTGTTTTTTGTTTTTTGTTTTTTATTTTGTTTGTCCTGGCCTTCGGGTTGAAGGTGGAGTAGATCGGTGTAGGGGCTTAACAATCAAGGCTAGATTTTTAGTTTCTTGTTATTTTTTATTTTGTTTTGTATTTGTGCTACCCATGTCTTAGATCTAGTCTGCACGATGCATATCTGTTCCTTAAATGTATTTGTACAAGGCTAGCGGAAGCTTGAAGTCATTTTTATGACTTTGTAACCTTCATAGGTTTATGCACATGAAATTTCATCAATGGAAGTTCCATATTTCTCAATATATATATACCCGGTTACTGGTTATAACTGTGTGTGTGAAAATACAAAAACCGGTAACCAGACCAGGGTACCCAGTTACCGGTTTTTTTTCAACCGATTTTAAAACTGGTTGGTGGCCAGTTATTACCGATCGGATTGACACCCTTAATAGTTAAGTCTATGGTCAAATGTGTGTGAATGTGTTATATGGGCTTTGGATCCAATGGTTGTTTCGTGATCGGCGCAGTCATGATTGGCGGGTCACTACAGGACATACAATATTAGTAACGTAAAACCACGCAAGGTCAGGCTCGATCGGGCTGCTAGTATATGAACGGTAGCGTACAATGACTGGAGCACCAGCATTGTCTTATATGTTCCTGGGGACAGCGCAAACCCAGCTGAGAATTGGTAATATCTCGGGTAGACCATACATGATAATTATGGCCTATTAAAACCCATTTGGTTCGCAGAATAGACTCATGGAATAGAACGGCTATTCCTATGGAATAGTCATTCTTTTGTTTGGTAAGGCTTTATTCCTAGAAATAGTGATTCCCACGGGACCTACTAATCCCTTACATACAGAAATAGTCATTCCCCTAAAAAATTAGAGGAATAGCTATTCCTTAGGGAAATGACACAATTTTCCAAAAAAACCATTTTTTTTTCTCTCAAACTTAAAATAAAATAAAAAATCATGTGGGTGGCCCTTAGGGGGTGGCACGGCCAGCCCTTGAGCCATTGGGGGTGGCCAAGACCACCCCTGGTGAGATTCTGGGGTGCCGTAGCCACCCCGATTCACATTGGGGGTGGCCGCACCACCCCTAGAATGCCACAGCGAGGTCCTCTTGGGGGGGGGGGGGGGGGGGGCACGGTCAACCCCAGTACATGCTATGGGTGGCCGGGGGGGGGGGGGGTACGGTCAACCCCAGTACATGCTATGGGTGGCCGGCCACCCATTGGGGTGGTCGGCTACCACACGTTCAACCCTTTTTTTTTTAGCTTTAGAAAAATTAGAAATTAAATGGGCTTTTTAGTAATTTTAGTTGGGATTCCAATCATGAAATATATCTTGCTACCAAACTGAAGAATTTGAATAATTATTCTATTCCAACCTCTGCTATTTCTAGTAATACCTATTCATTTTCCTTAATAGAATACCCATTCCGCAAACAAAACGGGGCCTTAGACGATTGTTGCTAGAATTACACCTGCTTATTTTAAATAAAACGATACTTTTACAATGTATTAACAGAGACTAACTTGCTCATTTCATATCAACCTGTGAAATTTACTTACTAAGTCTTTAGATTTACGCGGTTATTACATCTTGTAAGAAGCCTCTTTCTAAGAAGAGGATAGTGGTAAGATTGCTACTTCAAATTTATTAAGATGAGACGGAGAGCCACTTAGTTGTTATCAGGTTTGATGAGATTATCAATATTTCTATTAAGTAGCTCCATGTCTATAATCAAGGATAATGTGGGTTGTTATTATGAGCTTTAAATTCTTCAGATTTATTTCACCTTCCTATGCATTTACTCTGATTATGTTAAGTGTGGACGGTTTCCTAGTTAGCTACCAATTATTTTAATTGGAATAATTGCCCATAACCCTACCAGACTAGTAAGGTCAGATTTGGGGAGCGTTACACACATACACAACGAGGGGGGAGATAATCCTTGTGCAATTAGATCAAGTCCTTGAGGAATAATAATCAGCTTGAGAAGAGAGCTAAAGGAAAATAAAACTAGTTACAATAAAAAATTGATAATAATTTATTTCGCTAAAAAATTGTAATTGCATTGTAGTATTTATTTTGATTAATTAAAACTCAATTGACTTCTTATAATTGCATTTGACCCATAGTGAAATTAAAAGTCATAAAAAATATTGCCACTTTAATTTACGATCTCTTAATCCTAGAGGTTCCGTTTTAATCACTTGATTATTGTTGTACTCTTAAAATCATATTTTATTGAGTACATTTAATTTAATAACTCTTTACTAAAATACTCTAACATTTCAACTCCTGATTAAAATCAAAATGATTATGGAATCTATATTGACGAGTAATGTTCCCACGATGTTATATGTAATCACCCAACACGACAAAATTTTGACCACGAAAGATCTTATTCATAAATGTATCGAAGTGACTTTTGCTTCACATTTGAGTTCACATTACTCTCAAGATTGAGAGTTAATGTTATAAGCAATTGTGAATTCAAGTTATTTAATTTACAGTAGTTTATAGAATAACAACTTATGCAATTCAATTCAATGCCTTGTAATGACACCAATAAATCAATCAGAAGTTTTCACTTTCGTGATTAAAATAGATTACCATGATTGATATGTTATAGTTTTATTAAATAGAATGCCCAATTAAATTAGTTACTAACTATAAATTATGGTTTATAACTCACAAGGTTGATGGCTTAGATCTTCTGTGTGATAATATCATTAACACACCTAAACCATTTTCAATGTAACTTAAGGACAATGTAAGTATGTAATGATACACACAATGTTCTAATAAATTTCAGAAAATAAACAACTTTATTAATAAACCGAAAATGTCATACAAATGAAATTGACTTCTAGGTTCAAGTTTTAAATCCTAAAATTGACTACTTAAGTTCATCATGATTTTCAATTAGGTCATTTCATATGTTTTCCGTCCAAAAAGCAAATAATGGATAAGTCTGTCCATTATATTCCCCCGTCCATACAAAATAGAAATTTCGATCCCCACTGCCCAACAAAAAGTTACTGGTTTAAATGGAAAAATATTGCTTCAAATTTTGTAGCCATGCATACAATTTTCTCGATTATTTGTTGTTTTCTCTTTTTTATTTTTTAACTTCTTTTACTGGTTCAGGGATCGGATTCACAGAATGAGACCAAATTGTTTTGACAAGGTGCCCATTCTCTTCATTACCGTCCATTGCGTTTTCAGTGTGCCGAGAACAAATTCGTTTGTCTGGAAATAATGCAATTTCTGACAAACAAACAAACAAAAAGAGGATTGCATTTTCTTTAATGGAATCTTTGGGGCCACTCTGAAAAAGCAGATACTAAAAGTTGGTTTATTAAGAAGATTGAAGGAATCCTGCTTTCTCCAAGCCTATATAAGAAGAGCTCTTGCTTGCACTGCCTTCAGTGCCAAGAGAAAAAAAACCCAGTTGCCTCAGTTTCCATGGCCTCAATGCAGTGCTACAAGCCCTCATACGAAACTTGCCAGCCAAAAAGCAAGGACAACTCTCTTGTCCACAAGGTGGCCGAGATGGCTAGCAGGGCAATGCAAGGAACTCACCAGGGGCACCCTTCAGGCTATGCAACCTCCGACACCCAATGCTATGGCCAAAGCCATGCCTATTACCCTGACCAAACAATGACCAAAACGCAGACCGAGTACTATGTCCGAACCCCGACTCACCGCCCAGAATACACTGTGCCCCAAATCCAGACCGAGTACTATGTCCGAACAACCCCGACTCACCGCCCCGAATACACCATGCCCCATATTCAGACTCAGTACTATAGCGAGACGGATGGCTACTATGAGCACCATGAAATGAACCATGGCCACCATGCGTCTAATGGCACGGCTTACCATGGAAAGACTGAGAAGCATGAGGGCAAGAAGAAGGAGAAGAGTCTCTACAGGAAGAAATCCAAGGATTGTAAGAGGAACGGCAGTGACAGCAGCGGAAGCGACAGTGACTGAAGACTGCATCAAGGCAAGTGCTATAATAAGTGTCAATGTGCTAGCATCAACCGCTTAAAACTTCTCATTAGTTTTGATACCTCAATAACTACATATTTACCAATAATATTTGTGTACTTCTAGAACAAATTCACAGTAAAATTTTAGAGAAACCAATCCAAAAAAAAAAAAAAAAAAAAAAGAATGAAAATGAAAAGCTACAAGCAACTGAGACAAAAAGGTTTCCCAAGAATATACTACTTTTATCTTAACTTTTCTTTTTAATTAATTGTGCAGAAGAAAAAGTAAATGGAGCAGTTATCTGATCGATGAAGGTGCCTAGCAAATATAGAGAATAAATAAGAGTAAGAATAAGAGCCCCTGCAACACACTTCATTGATATTCTGCGTTCCATGTAAGAATATATGTATTATGTTGTTTAATAATAAGTCTGTTTGCTTATAAAATAATGGTGCAATCCCTTTTCACTACTTTAACGTACTGGGGATCATGTTATCTATAATTCTATAACTACATATTTTGATAATTGAATTTGAGATTGAACGACCTCCATTACAAACATGCAACCATAACTAGCACCACCGCAAGGATGGAACTAGGAACTTGGGGCCAGAATGAAATTCTTTTTGAAGGAAGCCATCATAATAATATCAAAAATAAAAAATAAATAAATAATAAAAATTTTTTTTTAAAAAAAAAAAAAAAAACCCTAAATATGCTTGTGGGTGGAGGGTCCATGGCTGCTCCTATAGCTCCGTCCGTAGTAATAACTTTCGGAGTTGTAGAAGAAAAGGTTGCGGCAGCTAGGAGGGAACACACATGAACTGAAAGGCCAAAACTAAAGATTGTAACAGATCAAAACTAATTACTATCAGATGATCTGTGACAATCTAGTTGGACCAACTCACAAGTGGAAGGGAAAATTTTGGTACAAGTATAATACCTCCGGAGAACTTCCACATATTAAATGGTGTTCTACATGTTGTATTTCATTAGATTGAGAAGGGAAGGGGAAGACAGGTTGTGGATTCCTTCTAAAAAATAGTTGTTTAGTGTTAAATCCTCCTACAGTGTTATGGACTATCATGATAGTTTTCAGTTTCCTTGGAAAAGTGTTTGGACAACTAAGGCTCCAATGAAAGTGGTTTTTTTTGTGCGGTTGACAGCACTAGGGAATATCCTTACTTTGAAATGTAATCAATATAATAATCAAATGCTAATTAAAATTTTAATCATAGCAGCTAGGACTGTAAATGAGCAAATACACTCGATAACTCGCTCAATACCCGCTCAGTTAAGCTCGACCTGAGCTTAAGCTCGACATTGTAAACTCGCTCGTTACTGTTGAAACCCGCTCAATTAGTAAATAATACATACCCGGCTTGCTCGATTAAACTTGACGAGGGCTCGCGAGTTCGACTCGCTTAACTCGTTAGCTCATTCATATATCTTTTATATATATATATATATATATATATATATACACACAAAATACATTAATATATTACAAAACTAAGTTATATAAATTTAAGTATGTATATTAGTAATTAAGTAATATATGTTATATAGGTTATTTAATATTTATATGTGAATGTATTAGTTAACATATATACTAAGTAGTTTGTTCATAAACTAACATATTATCTAGTTAATTGATATATATATATATAGGTTACTCAATATTTATATGTATATTACCTATATTATTATATATGTGTGTGTTATATATTAGTATTAACGTACTAACTAGTTAGTTAATAAACTAACATATTAACTAAGTTAATATATATTGAGTTACTAACCGAGTATAATTAACTATAGGTTATTTTGATAAATAAAAAAATTATAGGCTACTTAATATTTGTATGTATATTATATATATTAATATATAATATATAATGTACATACTTGTTAGTTAATATAGACTAACTTAGTATTACTAAGTTAGTATATGTGTGTGCTTATATATATATATTAGTATTACAATGTGAGTTTTTTTGAAGTGAGTATTACTTAGTAAGTTAACTATTTTTTTTTTAATAAAAAAAAAAAGTTAATTAACATAAGTTACATAAATATTAGTTAATATGAAATATTATGATATATGGCTAAGTTGTTAACTAATTAAATATATATAACTATATTAAATAGTTAGTATATAAGTATTAACATACTAAATAATAAATATTAACTATAGTTAAGTGATACATTACATGATCTAAGATTATGTGAATTATTAGATCATATGATCATATATATCACAAATTAAGTGATTGACATCAGAATCAACAATGTGTTTGTTATAATCACAAATTAAGTATTATCATTAGAATTTAGATCACATGAATTATCATTCAAATTTAGTCACATGATCATGTGGTCTAATATTGTGCCATATGAACATATAATTACTAGTTAAGTAGCTAAGTAAGCATAGTTAAGGATTTAGGGTTTAAGTTACATAATATTTTATGTACATTATTATTATTATTATTAACATAGCAACTAGTTAGTTAATATATATATATATATATATATATATATATATATATATATATATATATATATATATATATATATATATATGCTAACTTAATTACTAATATACAAACTAAACATTTATATATTAATTAAGTGTATAACATTATATATTAACTTAATGTTATATAATAATAACTAATAAATATCATGATATGTTAGTAGATATACTAACATATTATATATATATATATATTAGTTTTTTTTAACATATTGATTTTTTTTAAAGTGTGACTTTATGACTTTCATTAATAAATCATAATTAAACATTTTCTTTTCATAATGGAATTTGTAGAATAAGTAATATTATTAAACTAAGAAAAATGATAATTTATTTATATTTGGTGGTGTAACCATGTAAGGTAAGTTGTCTTCTTGGATCTATATTTCTATTCTATTTATTTTTCTTAAGATCGGACGGTTAGCTTTTAATCTGACCATTTAATACTTTTTTCGAAGATCGGAATTGAACACGTGTCGTTCATGCAGATTCTATAGACATACCAACACATCCCAACTATTGGATTATTTGGGCACATCCTAACAGTCCATTTCTTATCATTTGCATTAAATGCATTCAACTACCTCCACTTATTTCAAAGTTGATTAAACAGATGTGAATATAAGAGACCATATAAATTTTACCATCTTGAGTGTTCAATCCAATAAACCCTAAAGACCATTAGAGATTAGACGGTTAGATTTTAGTCTGACTGTTCAATAATATTTTTGAAGACCAGACTTGAACACATGTCGTTCATGCATATTCTAGAGACACACGAACACATCCCAGCTGTTGGATTTATCTAGGTGCATCCTAACGGTCCATTTCTTATCATCTGCATTAAATTTTTTTCAACTACCCCCACTTCAAAATTGATCGAACTGTTATGAATATAAGAGACCATACACATCTCACAATCTTAATCATTCAATCCTATTAACCCTAAAGACCACTGCACTTTCTCTCCTGAGCCATCTCATTTTACAAGTCACTTTTTATTTTACTTCCTTTCTCTTGACAAAACCTCGTCGTAGATTCAGAGTTCCGATGCCATCGATTGCCTTCATGTCAATAGGTCTCTCTCAAAAGTTTTATGTGATCTACTGCTTTTTTTTTCTTTTTCTTTTTTTTTTTTTTTTTTTGTCATTTTGATATATATGTTTAAGGTTTAAGTTTTGTTTTCCATTTTAAGATTTGAAATTTGTTTGGGTTTAAGCCATTTTCGCAGTGTCTCAAGCTTTCTCTTTGTTTTTGTTTGTTGTAGATTGTAAATACCATACCTCGAGCTCAAGCCGAGTCAAGCCACTCGAGTGCTCGGCTTGGCTCAAAGTTGTCCTTGTAGCGATCCCGAGCTGCATTAACTTCCCAATGAGCCGAGTTCGAGCAAGGGTTTCCCAGCTCAGCTCAAGCTCGAGACCAGCTCGATTATATGCCCTGTAAAACGAGCCAAGCCAGAATTGCCAAAATTTGGCTCGACTCGGCTCGTTTACAACCCTAATAGCAACAGAATGATCGATTACATAAATACTTCTGGCCATTGCTTTGCTCAAGCGAAGTGAAGAAAACTTTTCTGCAACAATCAGAGAGTCAGAAAACTAGAAATTTAGAGGTATTTATAGGTAGGTCAGGGACCCTCAATCTTTATTAGTCAGCTGATTTTTCTCCTCCCATCAAGGAATAAAATCAAAATAAATTAAATACAATCTCAATTTCAATATGAATCATTTATATGGAATAAATATTTTGAACACCATAATTACAAATAATTACAATTACAGTGAAACCGTAATTGTATTTATTTATAATTGTAAGACCCGAGAAAATAATTAAGCTTAATACTAGTAACCTCATAGTAATCTGAATTAATTAGTAGAATAAATAATACATGGAATAATTTAGAATAATAAATATAATAATAATAATGACTTTATCATAATTGAGATATATATGAGATTGATTAATAATAATAATATTTGTGTGATAATAATATAATAACAATATTAGTTAATGATGATATACTTATGTAATATAAGTTTTAAGTGATAAAGAGTTTAACTAATAATGATGTTAGTGTGACAATCAATTAATAAATAAAATAGGTTAATGGTATTAGAAGAATAAAGTTTAATAGTAAGTTATAGTGTGGTAAATGATTAATAGTAATGATATATAAGTTGTGGTTAGAATAAATAAAAGTAGTGTGGGGAATTAAAGAGAACAAAAAAATATAGAATTAATATGAGGTGGGGTAATATAGCAAATTATGAAAGATGAGGCTTTAAAATAAAAGGAAATCTAACTAATGCCACATGTCGGGCTACCATTGGCTATGTGAGATATCCCTTATCCCCTTATCCCATTTCTTTCTCCCTTCTCCCAAAACTCACATGCAGCCCCCTTCCCCATTTCCTTTCTTTTCTTCTTTCTTTCTCCTCTCATCTCACGCACATCCCCCCATTTCCCCTTCTTCCTGTTATATCCTTCTCCCTTTCTTCTCTCCTTTCTCTTCACACACACACAAATGGCCCAGAGGGCGAGATTATGAGATTGAGAGAGGAAGAGATGCAGACCGTGATGAGAGAGAATGAGGTAGAGAGAGAGAGAGCTGCTACCGAGAAGAAGAAGAACGAAAAAGAAAAAGGACGAAAGTGATGAACGAAAGTGGAATTTCCGGCCATAGATTGTTGTTGGGAAAATCTCTAACCTTCCTCTTATGATTTTCTATTCTATCCATTAGATTAGAAGCTTGAAAGCATGTTTATTTGGGGAATTTATAATTAGGTCCAAAAATTGGAAAATTTTAATTAGAAGCCTAATTCCTAAGATTAGCTTGGGGGTTTTGTGTGCAGTGGATTGCTATGCATTATTCAAGTTTTGGGTTATTTAATTTATGGATTGAAACTCTAATTTTACCTATTGGTAAAGTATGAACATAAACCCTAATTGGTATAGTATGAATTAAATTGGGGCTTTTGGTATGTGAACACTAGGAATGTTGTTTGAATGGGTTAATTACACTTAAAGTGTTAATTAACCCCAGGCTTTCATGGGTTTAATAGAAATTGATGAATATTGATTTAGGTTCTAATGTCATATTAGAATCATGGTAATTATTGTAAGTGTTTATGAGTATTATAAATTGGGTAAATGACATGAGAATGGATATATACATGTTAAGTATGATAAGGGAGTAAATGAGTATTTAATGTAATGAGTAGTAAACAGATAAGTAGATGGAATTCATTAAGTGTGTATTTAGTAATCAAGTTAATATAGGGTGTAAGAATATGGTAACCTTGGGTGTCTTAGTGTAAAGCAATTAATTAGAATAAGACCTTAGTTGTGTTGGCTTATTTGGAGGGTCTTTGGTGCTTAGTTAATGTCTAGGAGAGTAAGCGATGTAGTGAGAGATGCTTGTGGGATGCAAGTATCTTAGTGAAATTTGTGTTGTTAGAGCCTATAATAGAGTTTAACTATGTGTTTATCATGTAAATATATAGGTACTCGCAAGTGGGTCAAGGTTGCTAAGAGAACCCAAGCAGATAGAGGTAAGTATTTTACTTATTGGGTGTTATAAAGTTTTGTGCACATTTATTACCTTATCCATGGGGATAAAATTAAAGTAGGACTTGAATAACTTATGAGAAGTTTATTCATAAAGTTTGATTGCCCATATAGTACTCATTTAGGGAATATTATATTTGTAATGCATGGAAGGGACAACTTATTATATGAAGGTTTTATCACCATGATTCATATGTTGTATTCCTTCTGTGAGTTGGAGAATTCCATGAATGGTTGGAATAAATAACGTAATTGCCATATTATAGAACCGAACATCATAAGGAAATATATGTCATAAGGGCCAAGTGGGAGGATGTAAGAAATTCCATTTATAGCCTTATGTCACATTTATTATAATAATAAATAAATACAATTACGGTTTCACCGTAACAGTAATAATTTAATAATTGTAATTTTGGTGTATTATAATTATTGTGACGACCCGCTTGATAAAAGCATGATTAAAAATTTTTCTTTCAAAAACCAATAACTCACAACAAAGCGGATTGTCACAGTGGCATGGCAATACCGCAGTATGACACGAACCCATGCATTAACCTGATTGACAATATCATAAGTCTCACAGAGCTATATGCATCGTCCATGATTAATTAGGGTTCATATCTTTGCAGCAGAATATAAATAACATACACATAACTTAACACATTTGAGCTGACAATACATCTATGTGAATAATGCTTTACATGCAAAAGAATGGCTAAACAAAGTGTCTCATGCGACACGAGTCATATACAAAATACCAACATCTAAGCATATACATAAATGTTCTAACAAAAAGGACTAATAACTAGTCCAACAGAATCAACCCCCGACGCATCTAGGCCTCAAACGTCGTGGCCCAAATACATGGCAACAGGATCCTCATCTACCGTCTCTGTACCTGCATCTACAATATCGTCTGCACCACGGGAATCACCACCACCAATGATGCAGGCGGATTTCATGAGCCCGCTGTCTCCATGAAATAGAGACACTCAGCAGTATAGAACTCACTAGGCTATCTAAAAGAGTCATCATTTGAAAACATACTTACAATTTAATTAGCTTAACAATAAAACATATTGAAAGCCATCGTGCATCATCTATCCATAACGATATACATACACACGGTTCCATCTCCCGTCTCATATGCATACCAATACGTCTAGCATAAAATTATCATATGTAACAATGCAAGCATCATATATCATCATCATCATCATAACATTCATATGCCATGCAAGCTCATGCTTATCATTGTCATTCTTGTTTATGTGTACCATTTATCCTTGTCCTTACTCTACTTGCCTCTACTTGTGCCATCTACAGAGTAAGGCCAATCCTTGTTTTGCTTGTCCCTACTTGTGCCATCTACAAAATAAGGACCGTTCTTACTTTGCTTGCTGCTACTTGTGCCATCTACAAAGTAAGACCAGTTACCTTTCCTTTAACATCATTTGTCTCTGTCCTTACTCTGCTTGCCCCTACTTGTGCCATCTACAGAGTAAGGCCAATCCTTGTTTTGCTTGCCCCTACTTGTGCCATCTACAAAACAAGAACCGTTCTTACTTTGCTTGCCGCTACTTGGGCCATCTACAAAGTAAGACCAGTTACCCTTCCTTTAACATCATTTGACCCTAACTTTACTTTGCTTGCCGCTACTTGTGCCATCTACAAAGTAAGGCCAGTTACCTTTCCTTTATCATCATTTATTCCTAACCTTACTTTGTATGCTGCTACTTGTGCCATCTACAAAGTAAGGCCGGGTTACCATGCCTTTATCATCATTTTTCATGCAATCATATGCTATGCATGCTTATGCTTATGCTATTCATCTTGTGCCATTTCCATCATGAGGCCAACCCTGCGGTAGGAGACTTGTCATCGCTACCGGGGGCCATCATGTTGTTTTGCGTTATATATAAGGCTAGCTCTACGGTAGTGAGACGATACTCAATTACCACCGGAGTTGAACCCCGTTTCCATTATGCATGGGCCAGCTCTACGGTAGTGAGACGATACTCAATCACTGCCAGAGTTGAACCCTGTTTCCGTTTCATTACTCATTCCATGTTCATGCCTATGTCAATAAATCCTTGAACTCATATGCTATCGTAACTCATATCATAAAATCATAGAATCATGTCATAAACTATGCCAACCATCAAAATGCTCATAACAACATAATCATCACATTATCTTATAAACCCATAAAGGCTCATAAAAGCATCACATCAAACATTCATCCAACACATCTCATGGAACATCATTAAATAGTCATATAATTACGAAACACCTTGTATCAATCATTCATCCAAAATATCTTTTATACTTTAAAACATCTATAGATTAATTAGAAATAACTAAGTACAAAATGAATCAATAAGCCCCGTATGCTCCACATGACTTTTAAATAGCTTTACTAGTAAACGTTTAGTCATAGGATCCGCAATCATCAATTCAGTACTGATATGCTCAATGAACACTTCATTTCTTTTGATGTTCTCTCTCACACGAAGGTACTTGATGTCGATATACTTACTTCTACTTCTATTTTTATTATTCTTAGAGAAGAAAATGGCAGCACAATTATCGCAGAAGATCTTGATTGGTCTTGCTATAGAATCGACAATTTTGAAACGACCAACAAAATTTTTCAACCATAGTGCTTGTGTAGTGGCTTTATAGAATGCAATAAATTTTGCCTCCATTGTAGATGTAACAACTATAGTTTGCTTGTTGCTTCTCTGGGATATAGCCCCTCCAGCAAGAAGAAAGATATATCTTGAAGTAGACTTCCTGCTATCTACACATCCAGCAAAATCTGAATCTGAGTATCCAACCACCTCCAAATTAATGGTTAGTGTGTCTGTATGTCAAACTGTAGTACTTGATTCCTTGCAAATACCGTATGACTTTCTTTGCAGCTTTCCAATATTCCAATCCTGGATTGCTTTGATATCGACCTAGCATTCCAACTGCCATTGCATCAGGTCTAGTGCAAACATGTGCATACAATAAGCTGCCGACTGTAGATGCATATGGAATATTTTTCATTTGCTCTTGTTCCAACGCATTTCGGGGACATTGATCATTACTGAATTTATCCCCTTTAATGATAGGTGCTACAGAAGCCGAACAGTTCTTCAGTCTGAATCTCTCTAAAACTTTTTCAATGTAGGCCTTTTGAGACAATTTTAATATTCTTTGTTTTTTTGTCTCTGTGAATCTCTATGTCAATGACATAAGAGGCTTCACCCAAATCCTTCATTTCAAAATTTTGAGAGAGGAACTGTTTGGTTTAGTGTAGCAAACCTAAATCATTACTTTCAATCAAAATATCACCTACATACAGGACTAGGAAAATTACTTTACTCCCACTAACCTTAAGGTATATACATTGATCAACAAAATTCTCAATAAAACCATATGAGGTAATAACCTTGTGAAATTTGATATACCATTGACGGGAGGCTTGTTTTAGCCCATAAATAGATTTATTTAGTTTGCAAGCTTTCTGAGTGTTCTCATCAAAATCTTCAGGTTGTTTCATGTAAACCTCCTCTTCAAGATCACCATTTAGAAATGTTGTTTTCACATCTATTTGATGTAATTCTAGATCAAAATGAGCTACTTATGGCATGATTATCCTAAATGAATCCTCCTTTGATACTGGAGAAAATGTTTCATGATAATCAATGCCTTCTTTTTGTGTAATACCTTTAGCCACAAATCTAGCTTTATAGCGTTCTACATTACCGGAAGCATCCGTCTTAGTTTTATAAACCCATTTGCAGCCTACGGCTACAGCTCCCTTTCGGTAAGTCAACGAGATCCTAGACTTGACTTTTAGCCATGGATTCCATAACTTCCTTCATGGCATTTAACCAGAATGCAGAGTGATCTCCACTCATGGCTTGTGAAAATGATTTTGGATCATCCTTAGGCCCAACGTGAAAATCAGACTCTTAGAGGTATACAACATAATCATTAGGGATTGCTGGTCTACTTATTCTAGAGGTTCTTCTTAATCCTACTTCCTCTGCATTTGGAAGAGGTTGAGTAGGTTCATTCTAAACTTGTTCCTCATGAGTTGGCTGTTTTGAAATTGATTGTGGTTCAAGGTAATTAGTTTGGATTTCCTTGAGCATAATCAAATGTCCTTTAGATGAAGGAGCTTCAATCAACTCTTGTGCTTCCTCTAATTCAATCTTTTGAGGATAAACACTCCCACTATGTTCAGAATCCTCTAGAAATTTTGCATTTATAGACTCAACAATTCTAGTACTATGAGAAGGACAGTAAAACCTAAATCCTTTGGAGTTTACAGCACAGCCAATAAAATGACCAATGGTTGTCCTTGGGTCTAATTTCTTCAAATTTTGATTGTAAATTCTCACTTCAGCACGACAACCCCATATGTGTAAGTGATTTAATCTTGGTTTCCATCCACTCCATAATTCAAAAGGTGTCTTATGGACAGCCTTGAATGGAACCCAGTTTAATATATATACAGCAGTTTTTAAGGCTTCACTCCATAGAAATAAAGGTAGCTGAGAATTACTAAGCATGCTCCTAACCATGTCCATAAGTGTACGATTCCTTCTTTCTGCTACACCATTTTGTTGTGGTGTGCCAGGTATTATGTATTGAGCAACAATTCCTTCATCTTCAAGAAATTGCGCAAATGGACCTATCATTTATCCATTTTTTGTGTACCTTCCATAGTACTCTGCCTCTATCAGATTTTACGATCTTGATTTTCTTTTCCTTTTGTTTCTCTACTTCTACCACCTATAAATAAATCTCTATGTAACCATCTATTGACATTGGTAGGCATGTAGCGACCCAAATAATCAACTAGGCTTATACAGCTTGATTAGAGAGTTAATTTGGACTTTGGGTCACTAGGGACAACTAGAGGGGCATTTTAGAATTTTGGACCTTCTGTACGAACGCTCATGATAAGTGCTAAAATATTCATATTTTCAGCCCTTAACTTGCATGTTTTAATCCTTTGGTTTTGGTTAATTAGGCCATTTTACTTCCTTTTTGTGTTTTTGATGTTTTTACAGGCTTTTGGAAGAAAATAAGCATAAAGGGAAAATTGGGAAAACCTAGAAGATATGGTTAAAGCTTCACCAATCATTGTTAAGTTTAATCAAATAGAGGAAATGATCAATTCGGAATTTCTCACATTAAAGACAAATCGGATTGCATGCAAAATTGGATTCTGAACATGTCTCGGTATTTTAACCATAACTTTCAGCTCAGATATCCAATTAAGGTGATTCAAGCAGCATTGGAAAGCTAACTCAAAATGATACAATTCATTGTGAAATATCATTTCCCCAATTCGGAGCACCACAAGGTTCAAATAGTGCCGCAAGTTAAAACCGCAATTCTGGGCAATCCTACTCCGATTTGAACTTAGGTTTTCTTATCCTAATTGGACTTGGACTTAAAACTCCGAATTTCCTAGGATTACTAGGGCTTCTAGGATTCTCCCAAGCTCTATAAATAGACCCCTAAGCCTCACAATTTAATGGATCCTAAAATCCTTAGAAGAGGCACAACTTGGGGAGAGGATTGGAGGCTACTTCTAGGAGCGGTTTTCGGATCTTTCTTTCCCTTCTCTTTTCTTTTTAGTTTAATTATGTGTAACTAACTCTTAAGGAGGGCTAGATTGAAGCCCTAATTATATTTATTTAATATTTCAATATTGGCGCCTTTGTGATAATCATATTATGTTGCTTAACTTGCTTAATTCCTATTTTCATGAATTCCTCATATGTATGTGACTGGCCATTATATGCATGTGGTATGGACTAGTTAGTTAAATCAATTTGGATGACCAAGTCCTGGGTTTAACATAAGTAACAAAAGAATCCACACCACGATTCTTGGGTTAATCAATATAGGGAACCGGGAGTATACACCCATGCCCTATGCCTCATGTATTTGTCGATTTCCATAGAACATATGCTTTTCTAAAGAACAATTTAGTATATGCCATGCTAAATCCTTTAGGAAAGAAAAGAGTTAGAGAATACACCCATGCCTAACTCGTTGCTTAGGGAAATCAATAGCTTAAGGAGTATACACCCATGCCCTTAGGTTGGCAAACATTAGGTATTCATAATATGATTGGATCATTGGCATATTGTTATATTAATTAAGCATAATTAGTGGTGGATATCAAAGCCTTGCCTTTACCTTTACTTTATCTTTATATCTTTTTATTTTTCTTAATATCAAATCTGTGACAATTTGATATTTTTAATTAATTCTAAATAAAATCACAATCTCCGTGAGTTCGACCTCGTACTTCCTGCACTATACTATTGTTTTGATATTGTACACTTGCGAATTAAAACGTACTAAATATTATCTATTAATTTAAGTAGCATTTGGCACAACAAGTTTTTGGCGCCGTTGCCAGGGATTGTTTGATTTTGATTGGAATTTTTTTTTTTCTGTTGATTTATTTTTGGTTTAAATTTTTCTGTTTTTCTAGTTTCTCCCGCTGTTTCTGTTTTGCCTCTGGAGGTGCAATCGATCGCCCAACCAGGGCGATCGAGCGCACCAGTACGATCAAGCGCACCTCACGGTGCGATCAATCGCACATCCAGAGAGCATCACAGTTACTGCACTAATTACAGATCTAATTTATTTATTTTATTTTTATTTTTATTTTTATTTTTATTTTGTTATTTAATTTTCTTTTTGTTTTAATCATGTTGAGAAACAATACACCTCCGGTGCGAAGACCTATGAAAAGTTCATTCAGTTCTCAGATCCTCAACCAGACATCATGCATTAATTTCCGGCCCATTGTGCAGAGCAGTTACGATTTATCTCTGTTGCTCAATATGATTCCACACTATAAAGGCACACCTACAGAGAACCCATATTGGCATATTCAAGAATTTTGTGATCACTACAGGACTCAAAATGTTCAGGGTTTAACTCTAGAAGAAATCAGGTTAATCCTCTTCCCTTTTTCTTTAAAAGATAATGCTAAGATATGGTACAATTCTTTGGCCGCAGGTTCTATTCATACTTGGGATGAGATGGCCACAAAGTTCTTAAAGCAGTTTTTCCCAGCCCACAAGATAAGGCAATTGAGAAGGGAAATTATGACTTTCCAGCAAAGAGATGGAGACCTTTTCTTCGAGGCATGGGAACACTTTAATGAGCTACTTCTCAGATGCCCTCATCACAATATATCTCAAGACGATCAGGTATTGGCATTCTATGAGGGTTTAGATGATCCTAACAAGAGTCTTGCAGATTTAGCTTGTGATAGCATGTTGATGGAGAAAAGTAGCGAGGAAGCCATGGAGCTCTTCGAGACATTGAGTGAGCACTCCCAACAATTCCCATCTAAAGGGAGACAGGGATTCAAAGGAAAAGGCATACATGAAGAGAGTACCAATGGTGGAATTCTGGCTCGAATGGCTGCCGTGGAGAAAATGCTGGACATGTTCATGAAAGCTATGACTAATCATAGCAGTGCTCCTGTTCAACAAGTTACACAAGTCGAGGTATGTGCCATATGTTCCCATATTGACCACACCACTAAGACTTGTCCCATGTTTTCAATTGCAGATCAGGAGTCATCTCTCATCAAGCTGTCCCAGCATTATCATAAAGAGGAGCCACCTCCCGGCAATTGGCCTCAACAATACCACGAAGAAGAGTGTCAAAGTCAGTTCGTTGCCAATCCTAATGAACAATACTTGGAGGAAGAGTGCACTTATCATCATGAGGAAGCAATTACCACATTAAGGAGTGAAGAAGCGGTTGAAAATCAATGGGAAGAGAGGAAGGAGGAGCAAACTGAGGTTCTAGAAGAACCACATCGGGAAAAGGAAGAGAGCACTGGGACCTCTTCAACATCAGCTCCTATTCTCGAATTATCAAGAGTTCAAGAGAGAAGTCTACTGGGATTATCTGATGAGCAAATTGAGGACATCAAGATAGAAAAGCTTCCTGAGTTTTCTTCTTACTATATTCCAGTTCATGATTCCCCACCAGATGAGCAATTGTTTGAGAAAACTCAGAGTGGTCTTCCCCAATCTAGAAACACTTGGAAGCACCTTGCAACAGAAAAGATTCATTCTCTTTGGTGCAAGCGAAGAAAGGATTGGTGTTTCAAGTTTAAAGTGCCACAGTCTGGCTAAAGACGTTAAACTTAGAGCTCATGGGAGGCACCCCATAACATATCCTTTTGTTTTGTTGTTTGACTTATATTTTGTTTTTGTTTTCCTTTGTGTTTTATTTTACTTTGGTGTTTTAGTGTTTCAAGTCTTTTGTCATGTTTTTACATTCTGTTACCGCGATCGATCGCAACCTGCGTGCGATCGAGCGCAGGTCTCCACTTGTGTTTCATTGCATTCTGTTACTGCGATCGAGCGCACCCTGAGTACGATCGAGCGCAGTAACCAACTTTTGGCAGTTGTACATTCTGTTAGTGCGATCAAACGCATCTTGTGTGCGCTCGAGCGCACATCACCCACGCATAGCCTTGCGCAAGTGCGATCGAGCGCACTTGGGCAGCATTCCATAGTTATCTTTTTATTTTGTTTTGTTTAGAGTGTTTTTAGTTAATTTTTAGTTTTGTTTCTTTTTACTTGTTTGTGTGCTTTCTTATTTTGCAGGGACAAGTGTGTCTCACTTCAAGTTTGGGGGTGTGCTATGAGCCATGCTTTCCAAAGAGGATGTCGACCATCTCCCAAGTACACTCATTCCTTTATTTAGACACATTGGGGACAATGTGTCATTTAAGTTTGGGGGTATGGGCACACATGTTCATACACACTTTGTCCCAATTTCAAGTTATTTGTTTGTGTTTGTTTATGTTCAAAAAAAAAATCAAAAAGAAAAAAAATATATGCATGTTTATGTTTGTCTTAAAATTTTGGTTGATCTTAAAAATTGTGATTTGATTTCATTGGTGAGCTTAAAATTTTGAACACATGGTCTAATAATTGAGTCTTTCAGTTTGGTTACTTGCTTAGGACAGTTGAGAATTCACATGTTTGATCTGATCTTACACAAGCACATTAGTACATAATTTGTGAGGTATGACATGAAGTCTGATATGTGTGTTTCTATATCTTAAGTGAAACTCGATGATTTATTAGATGGATACCTTGGCATATATATATGTGAAAAATAAATAAAAAATAAAAAATAAAATAAAAAAGCGAAAAAGAAAAAAATGATCATTGATAAGCTTTTCACTAAGTAACTGGACTTCTTGCCTCAAAGCACTGAGTGTTTATGTCAAAAGGTGAAGAATTTTGATTTGGTTAATGTCATGGTTAGTTTGATTTCGTAGCCTTTTTGACTCGAGTTAGTAAGTCCTAGGGGTGTCTCTACACCTAATGCCCTAAAACCATCTGGTTTGGGAGTCATTGACTTAACACTCGTTACATGGGTCAATTAGAAAGCTTAAGGGAATCAAACATTGCACAACCTGACAAAGAAAAAAAAAAAAAAAAAGGAAAAGAAGAAGAAAGAGAAAAATATGTCATTGTTGTTCATTCTAATAGGGATTTCAGTGAACTTTGAGATATTGAGACATGGTACATTAGAAACAATTGGAAGCTTCATATTTATGTGCTAGTTCACTTTACCCTATTTTCAAACTTGTGATGTCTTAGCATGTCTGATGAGAATCAACAAGCACCATTAAATGATCCATTGCATATTCCAGTTGGGCCTATTAATAGAGCAAGATGCAAGAAGATCAAAGAAGCACTTAATGGGCTGATTCAAGAGATTTGGGCTGATTCGAAAACAGGGCGTTCCAAGCTTGGCCCAAAGGGAGATGAAAGCATAATAAATTTGATCCAAGCTATTGATGGAGCTGATTGCGCATAATTTTCTTTGCAATGGCATGGATTAATGGTTGATTATGGCTGATTGACATTCCAATTATATACCAATTAATTGGATGGTTGACTTGCCAAATTACATGCCAATTAATTGGTTGATTGACTTACCTATTTCAAGACCTTCCTTAGGCGTGATTTAATTGCCAATCTCAGTCTACTTTTGGCATGGAGGAGTTGCTAATTTCAGACCAAATCAACTTTAAATTTAGGCTTTTATTAGTTTGTCCTTTTTTACTTTATTCACTTTCCAATGTTGGAACCAATTTAATTTCCTTTCCATAGCAAGCAAGTAGTCATATTTTCAGCCATGCTTTATAAATAGCATGCACTCATTGTAATGGACATCATGAATGAAAATTAGAAAAAATGTGAGGCTTGCGTCTTCTTTTGGTTCTTCAAAGAACTTGTGAACTTATCAAGGATTCTTCCTTGTGGCGTTCAAACTAATATACCTTCGGTTCGCATTTCATTTATAAACGTTGGGTCAATGGTTGTTTCTTTATACCTTCGGTTCGTGATTCAATTATAATCATTGGGTCGATGGTTGTTACTTTATACCTTTGGTTCGCGTTTCGTTTATAAACGTTGGGTCGATGGTTGTTTCTTTATACCTTCGGTTCGTGATTCAATTATAATCATTGGGTCGGGGTTGTTTCTTTATACCTTTGGTTCGCGTTTCATTTGTCAACGTTGGGTCGAGGTTTTCTATCAAAATCTGAATTTTAGCTTTCTTGGGTCCGTATTCCAATATTGTTGTTGGGTCTCAAAAGCGCGTCGATTGAGGTTCGCATCAATGTCTTTTGTAAGTAATTAAATTTTAAAATTCCAATTCATTGTGAAGATGAAGTTTATCTTTTTAAGCTTGCTAATGAATGAGAATCATAGTTTTGAAGTGATGCTTTAATTTTTAGAATAACATGAACTATTGAATGATATTTGTGGGTAACATTTCTGGAAAACCCTCACGAGACTTCACTCGTCCACTAGAGAATTCCTAGGGGTTTAAAAGGCTTGTTGCATACGCTAAATGCAATCGTGCATCCCACGAAAGATGGATTTATCTTTCTATTTTCAGTTTTCCATTTAGTTTTTAGTTTTGTATTGCTAAGGGACTAGCAATATGTAAGTTTGGGGGTGAGATAATTGCTAAAATATTCATATTTTCAGCCCTTAACTTACATGTTTTAATCCTTTTGTTTTGGTTAATTAGGCCATTTTACTTCATTTTTGTGTTTTTGATGTTTTTACAGGCTTTTGGAAGAAAAGAAGCGTTTTTTGACAAATTCCAAGCTTAAAGGGAAAATTGGGAAAACCTAGAAGATATGGTTAAGCTTCACCAATCATGGTTAAGTTTAATCAAACAGAGGAAATGATCAATTCGGAATTTCTCACATTAAAGACAAATCGGATTGGATGCAAAATAGGATTCTGAACATATCTCGGTATTTTAACCATAACTTTCAGCTCCGATATCCGATTAAGGTGATTCAACTGGCATTGAAAATATAACTCAAAATGATACAATTCATTGTGAAATAGCATTTCCCCAATTCGGAGCGCCGCAAGGTCACAATCGCGCCGCAAGTTAAAACCGCAATTCTGGGCAATCCTACTCCGATTTGGACTTAGGTTTTCTTATCCTAATTGGACGTGGACTTAAAACTCCGAATTTCCTAGGATTACTAGGGTTTCTAGGACTCTCCTAAGCTCTATAAATAGACCCCTAAGCCTCACAATTTAATGGATCCTAAAATCCTTAGAAGAGGCACAACTTGGGGAGAGGATTGGAGGCTACTTTTAGGAGCGGTTTTTGGTTCTTTCTTTCCCTTCTCTTTTCTTTTTAGTTTAATTATGTGTAACTAACTCTTAAGGAGGGCTAGATTGAAGCCCTAATTATGTTTATTTAATATTTCAATATTGGCGCCTTTGTGATAATCATATTGTGTTGCTTAACTTGATTAATTCCTATTTTCATGAATTCCTCATATGTATGTGACTGGCCATTATATGCATGTGGTATGGACTAGTTAGTTAAATCAATTTGGATGACCGAGTCCTGGGTTTAACATAAGTAACAAAAGAATCCACACCGCAATTCTTAGGTTAATCAACATGGGGAACAGGGAGTATACACCCATGCCCTAGGCCTCATATGTTTGTCGATTTCCATAGAACATATGCTTTTCTAAAGAACAACTTAGTATCTACCATGCTAAATCCTTTAGGAAAGAAAAGAGTTAGAGTATACACCCATGCCTAACTCGTTGCTTAAGGAAATCAATAGCTTAAGGAGTATACACCCATGTCCTTAGGTTGGCAAACATTCGGTATTCATAATATGATTGGATCATTGGCATATTGTTATATTAATTAAGCATAATTAGTGGTGGATATCAAAGCCCTGCCTTTACCTTTACTTTATCTTTATATCTTTTTATTTTTCTTAATATCAAATCTGTGACAATTTAATATTTTTAATTAATTCTAAATAAAATCATAATCTCCTTGGGTTCGACCTCGTACTTGCTGCACTATACTATTGTTTTGATATTGTGCACTTGCGAGTTAAAACGTACTAAATATTATCTATTAATTTAGGTAGTATTTGGCTCAATAGCTCACATGGGGAACAACACGAGCGCTCACCTGGCTACAGTACACGATCCCTTGTTGAATTTTTGTTGACCATTGGTTTTTGCCCTTGTGTACCACCTACAACCTAAAAACCCTTGGATAAATAGTACGCGAGCACTTGATACTGTAGTACACGAGTGCTTGATATTGTAGTACACGAGCACTCATTGCTTTTCAGAAATCCTCTTGCAAAGCTCACAGCTTTTCTACCCTATAAATACCCCCCTCCCACGCCCTTTACAACTCATTCTACCATTTGAACTCTAGAGAAACTCAGCTTGTTTGATTTTTGAGAGTTTGTGAGGTTTGTGAGTGTTCTTGGAGAATAAGGAGGTCTTCTTGGAGAGCTTGCTTTGTTGAGGAAACCACTATAATTCCTTGGTGATTTTATTAAGGTGTTATGCTAGCTCCTTGTTTTACAGTAGCTTAGTCGTTAGAATCTAGAAGTTTAAGCTTTAATCTTGTTATAAGCTTTTCCTTCCCATTAGACATAATCATGTTGCTTGGAGGCGTTGTTTTGGTTAAGATGTGTTAGAAACCCTTTTTTGTAGCCTTAGGAATAGTCAAGAAGGCTTGGGAGCAGGTTGGACCAAATGAGGTTCTACCTAAACCTCACTGGTCGAACGCTCGCCCCTAGGGCCTGAGCCCTCGCTCGGAAATGTTTCAGAGAACGTCATCTCAGCTTGCGTTCTGCCGCCCCTGTTTTCGAGTCTTAGGTTCATTTTAGTTGGACTTAAGACTAATAGTAGGTTTTCCACAGATTTGAAGAACCCGGATCACTTGGAGGAGTACTCGGATGATTTGTTTGACCTTGGTGAGTTCTAACTCACATAATGCTCACCATTTCTTTTCCCACATTGCATGACTATTTTGTGTACCAAACATGCATATTTACAACTCTCATGAAATACATTTTGATGTACTACACAAGACGTACATCATTAGTAGCGTGGACCACTCGATTCCGGGCTCGGTCAGGTTGTTAGTGTTATGGACAGTAGCATATAATGGTCGGAGCACCATCATTGTATTACTAATTCCTTGGGACAGCACCAACCCTGCTGGGAATGGGTAATATTTCGGGTAGACCATATTGTTGAACTATCACTGATTCTCATGATTATATATATATATATATATATATATATATATATATATATATATATAAACGGAGTTCATCACTAAATGGTATGGGTATTGTGTGCATTATTACTCACTAAGTCTTTGGACTTACCCCATTTATTTTTCCCCTTCCATTATGTATAAATGCGAGGTCTAGCTAATGAAGAAGAGGATGCCTTCAGACAGAATAATGGTGGTTGTCTAGAACCTAATTTAGGTCATTTTTTAAGACATGGACCCGGTATGATTGAAGTCCATGTGGGATACTTAAGGGACCACCCAAGCAAAGATGGTTAAGATCACCATTATGCCTAGCACTACTTAAGATTAGGCGATGATTTATCATCTTATTTTCAGACAATTATTCTATGGGTTATAACCTATTTTGATGATGGGTCTGTTGACTAGTACATTTGGAGATCTATTTATGTTATGATAGTGTTTATCTTTACTCTCGTGATTATACTTGTGGTATTTAGTTATTGCTTTCTATTTCTATAGTTTAAAGTCTTCCATTGTATTCTTTCATTTAAGAGAGGTTAAGATCCCTGAGTCTTGTCCCGTAAGGGGTAAGGTTAGGAGACGAACCATGAAGTCAATTACTTAATTTCAACAGGGCGTTACAAGGCATAGGTCAGAAGAACTTCTCTTTAAATATCTAGTATTCAGACTCTCCGATTGTTGTAGAAAAGTTTTCTTTACTTTGCTTAAGCAAAACAATGGTTGAAAGTATTTATATAATCAATCATTTCGCTGCTATAATTATATTGTTTATTTGCAATTGATTATTATATTGATTACATGTGGTATCAAGGTTTAGGCTTCTGGGTTAGCCCACTTAATAACCTAATTAAAAAAAAAAAAAAAGGATCGGGCTTATCGGGTCAAGCTACCTTATCGGGTCAGGTTTTGGTTTCTATATTGGGTTGGCCAAATCGGATCAACCCACGGAATATAAAAAAATAAAAAAAATTGGGCTCATGTGGGTTTAGAACCTGGGTTTTCGTTTCGATTTTCCAGGTATAAAGGGTCTAAGGCCACTTTCTAAGACCATTAGGCCATGCCTTTTAGTAAGTTCTCATATCACAATTTTATTTCTCTTGAGATTGAAATTGTTCAGTATGAAAATTATTGTTCCTTTAATGCATGAACTTAGGAATATATTTATTCTTTTAATTTATATTGTTTAAATATAAATTGCTTGATGCCTAGACCTGAGAATAATTAATTAAGCCACATATGTTGATGAATGTTTATGGTACTATAAATTGCAATGTATAGGGAAGTCCTGTAATGAAAGTCTTGGGATTAGGAGTGTCCAATGTGCGCCCCCTCGTTTTCCTGGAAACTTATCCGGTTGTACTTCGGAAAATACTATTTACCCACTTCCATGTTGGTTTGGTTTTTTATTATTGGAAACTTTATTTTGGCATCTATACAGTTATTAGATGTTAATAAAGTCATAATTATTATAATAATTTTGTGAGAGCCACAGCATCCCGATTTTATAATGATAATTGCACCAAGATTATATATATGAACTTCACAAAGAAAATTAACATCATGTTGTAATTAATTCATAAATTTAATTACTAATCCCCACAGAGAGGTTCTTATTTTTATGACTTAATTAGAATAAGATAGTAAATTTAACATTAAAAATAAAGTTTTTCTTAGGCCCACAGGTACAAAAAATTTTATTTATTAATGTTTAAATTTATTAGTCATATTAATAAAGAATAAATTTCATGCGTGATGCAATCTTTGCCTGCAGGTAGGTTGAAATTTACTATTAAATTAGCATTGGTTAATTTAAAACAAAGTTAATTTCATTGCATTAAAGGTTTTTTATTTTCCTTGATCATCGCAGCTATTCCTACCGCTATTATTGAAAGTACTGTTCCAATGCTGAATGGAAATAACTTTTATGATTGGAAAGAAAATTTGCTTTTTTATTTGGAGGTATGGAACTTGACTTGGTGCTCCATGTGGACGAACCACCCGCCCTCACGGACATAAGTATGCTACAAGAGATTGCTAAGCATGAACGGTGGGAGCGATCTAATCCCTTAAGTCTCATGTTCATGAAATCTCATGTCGTTAAGGGAATTAGGGGTTCTCTCCCAATATGTCATAAGGCAAAAGAATTCATTCAAGCTGTTGAGGAACAATTTGTGAGTTCCAATAAGGCCTTAGCCAGCACCCTAATGAAAAAGTTAAGGCCTTACCTAGGGGTTGATATATCTGAGTCATTTTTGGTTCATTTCATTTTGAACTCTCCCTTCTGAATATACTCCTTTTAAAATTTCTTATAACACACATAAGGATAAATGGTCAATGAATGAACTTCTAATCATGTGTGTTCAAGAAAAAGAGAAGTTAAAGCATGAGAGCCACAAGAAAGAAAACAAGTTGTCAATCAAGCTAAATGGCGAAAAGGATACTTGTTTCTTCTGCAAGAAAATGGGGCATATGAAGAAAGATTGCTAGAAGTATCAAAGATGGCTTGAAAAGAAAGGTAATATCATATCTCTAGTATGTCATGAATCTTTTTTTGTTGAGGCTCCTTGTAATACACGGTGGATTGATTCTGGTTCTACAATCTATATTGTTAATACAATGTAGGATTTTCTCAACACAAGGAAACCAGCAAACAATGAACAACGGGTTTACTCATGAAATAAATTGTTTTCACATGTAGAGGCAATTGGAACTTTTAGATTAATTTTAAAATTTGAATCAAAACATTATCCAGATCCAAAACATATCAATATTTTAAAATTAATCTAAAGTCCCAACTGCCTCCACTTGTGAAAACAATTCATTTCCTAAGTAGACCCATTGTTCATTGCTTGTTGGTTTCTTTGCGTTGAGAAAACTCTGCATTGTATTAACAATATGGATTGTAGAACCAGAATCAATCAACCATGTATTACAAGGAGCCTTAACAAAAAAAGATTCATCATAGACAAGAGATATGATATTACCTATCTTTTCGAGCCATCTTTGATACTTTTGACAATCTTTCTTCATATGCTCATTTTTCTTGCAGGAGAAACTAGTATCATTTTTGCTATTTTGCTTGATTGACAACTTGTTTTCTTTCTTGAAGTGTGGGGCATTCTTGGCTCTCTTGATCTTTCCTTTATCATGAGTAGCCATGTGAACACTTTATGGCTTCTCATGCTTTAACATATCCTCTTCTTGAACAGACATGGCCAGAAGTTCATTCACTGATCATTTATCCTTATGTGTATTATAAGAAATTTTAAAATGAGTATATTCAGAAGGGAGAGAGTTCAAAATGAAATGAACCAAAAATGACTCAGATATATCAACCTCTAGGGACTTAAGTTGAGAAGACAAGTCCCTCATTTCCATAATGTGCTCTGGCACACTTCTGGAATTGTCGAAGGTTTTGTTTGAAAGCTTTTTCATTAGGGTACTTGCTAAGGCCTTAACGAAACTCACAAATTGTTCTTCAACGGCCTGAATGAATTCTTTTGCCTTATGACATTTTGGGATAGAACCCCTAATACCCCTTAATGACATGAGATTTCATGAACATGAGACTTAAGCGATTAGATCGCTCCCACCGTTCTTGCTTAGCAATCTCTTGTGGCATACTTATGTCCGTGAGGGCGGGTGGTTTGTCCACACGAAGCACCAAGTCAAGTTCTATACACCCCAAAAAAAAAAAAAAAAAAATTTTCTTTCCATTCAGAAAAGTTATTTCCGTTCAGCATTAGAATAGTACTTGCAATAACAGTGGTAAGAATAGCTGCGATGATCAAGGAAAATAAAAAATCATTTAATGCTATGAAATTAACCTTATTTTAAATTAAACAATGCTAATTTAATAATAAATTTCAACTTACCTGTGAGAAAATATTGTAACACGCATGAAATTTACTCTTTATTGATAGGACTAACAAATATAGACATGAATAAATAAAATTTTCACCTAAGAAAACTTTATTTTTAATGTTAAATTTATTATCTTATTCTAATTAAGTCATAAAAATAAAAAGCTCCCTATGGGGATTAGTAATTAAATTTATGAATTAATTATAACATGATGTTAATTTTCTATATGAAGTTCCCGTATATAATCATTATAAAATCGGGATGTTGTGGCTCTCCCAAAATTTTTATGATAATCACAACTTCATTAACTTCTAATAATTATATATATGCCAAAATAAAGTTTCCAAGAATAAAAATCAAACCAACAATGAAATGGGTAACAATATTTTTCAAAATACAACCAGATAAGTTCCCAAAAACATGTAAGTGGGTAAATAGTATTTTCCAAAGTATAACCGAATAAGTACCCAGAAAAGTGAGGGGGGGTCACATTGGACATTCTTAAATCCCAAAACTTTCCTTGCCAGACCTGTCCTAGATATTGCAATTTTGGATAGTACCATAGACATTCACCCAATATATGTGGCTTAGTTAATTATTCTCAAGTCTAGGCATCAAGCAATTTAGATTTAAACAATATAAATTAAAAGAATAATTATATTCCTAAGTTCATCCATTAAAGAAACAATAATTTTAATACTGAACAATTTAAATCACAAGAGAATTGTAATATGAGAACATATTAAATTGCATGGCCTAATGGTCTTAAAAAGTGGCCTTAGGCCCTTTATACTTGGAAAACCCAGGTTCTAAACCCACATGAGCCCAAATTTTTTATTCTTATTTTTTAAAATCTTGATGGGTACTTGAAACGAGTTGGGCTTCTTGGTCAGCCCAGTTAATAACCCAATTTTTTTTTTAAAAAAAAAAAAAACTTGATCGGGCTTGGGTTAAAATAAACCCATACACAGTGGCGCAAAACATTAGGCTCGGTTCCTATATGGGTTTCAAAACCCTACCCGGAAACCTTAAGTCCCAACCCAAAAAAAACTTAACCCCTGTGCCGCTGCCCCTTCCCCTTCACCATGTGCCGCCGCCGCCCCTTAGCCTTCCTCATGCGCCAGCCATGCAGGGCCACCGACCACAGTGATCGGCAAGAAGGCGGCATTCCGTCCAGCCCATAGGTAGCCCGTCTAGGGCTGCCGCTACTGTCCCTCACAAGCGGCTATGATGGGCCACCGTACAGCGAGCACCAGACGACGCCGACCGGTAGGGTGCCGTAGTTCCGTCCAACCCACAACTCCAGGATCCTTTCGTCGTCACCCACATGACCAAAATCGATGTTCTATCCAGTGCACAAACAGCCCGTATAGGGATGCCGTTTGCCAATCAGAACAGGCGGCCTTGACCGCTCACTGCCAAGGCCCGCAGCTGCTTCCTTTATGCAGGGAAACACCGCTTGTTGGCAACCAGGGCAGTGGGTCATGATTGATGGGCGTGGCCGCGTGGGTTTCATTTCTGGGTCAACGGCTTGTTTCCTGTACTCATTGGCTTCCATTTTATTTCAATAATAACAAAAACAAAAATATCAACAAGAGACATAATAAAATGCTAGACTGAGCAAATATAGCCCTAAGATGGCTTTGATAACATATGTAATCAATCTAATAATCAAATGCTAAGTAACAATATAATCATAGTATAGTCATTGTATTTTTTATTATAGGTCAAAAGAATTGTGTAAAAAAATCTATCATGCCTATTTCAATAAAAAAATTAAAATTACAAAAAAAATTACAAAAGGTAATTCAACAATATATTGTTGAACATAGTGACACAATTACACATAAGTTTGCATGAATATATAAATCACATAAAAATATACTATCATAAGAACCATATATAATTTTAGTTTTAATCCATGTAAATTAAAACATATTAAAAAATTCTCATATGTGTAATTTAAAACCAGCTGAAATGAGTTAAAACATAAGTCCCTTAAATCATAAGACCCATAAAACATATTAAAATATTTATTCTCATATGAGTAGTTTTATTTCTTTCATCAAAGAAAGAGATAAAAAATCGTAGAAGGAATATTGGAACAAAAAAAAAATAATGAACAATGAAGTCAATTAAATTTACAAAAGAACAATAAGAAATTTGAATGAAAAATAATATATAAATTAAAACAGAAAATAAGGAAAGAGTAACTATAAATTCTATAACAATATATTGAGAATGGTAGCAAAACTGAGAGTAACCCTAAACCCAATATGTTTTTGTGTAATACCTATTATATTTCAATATAAATAAAAAAACTCATAAAATTCTGGACATTTAAAAAATAGTACAAAGCAAAAGAACAAATCTTTTTTTTTTTTTTTTTATGGATACAAAAATAACAAAATCTTCCCCTCAATATTTAATGCAATCAAATAAACCATTTCAATCTTCCCTTAATCTAAAAAATAAATTAAAACAACCTAAATTCATCTCCATATGTGTAGTTTAAAATGAAAAGAATAAAGAAAAAGAAAAAAAAAAAAAAAAAAAAAAAAAGGGCAAGAAAACAAGAATTTTGAATATCAAAGTATTAATATAAAATTAGCATAAAATTTTAATATTTTTGGTGTAGTGCCTATTATATTTTAATACAAATAAAACTCATAATTCTGAACATTCAAAAAAGCAAATTAAAAAAAAAAAAAGAAATCACAAAACAAAACGGAAACATATTCATCTCTACCTAATCTCTAATTTAAAACGGTGTTTGGTACAAAAAAAATTCTCAAGAAACAAACCTAAAGATCATCAATTCATAATTGCTAAAAATTTATACATAAAAGCACAAAAATATATTCATCTCGAATATCTCATACCTTAAATCATAGTTCGAAGTCACATATATTTTTATGAAACTGATCAAATAAACTTTTTGCAACCGTCAACTTCTATAGGAAAGTGTTTTGAAACGTTGTTGCTGTAAAAGGAGAAGGTGAATTTAGAGTGAGAGAGACCTACATGATTTAGGGTGAGAGAAATAAATATGAGTTAATAAAACGAAAGGTCAAAAGGAATTAATTAAGGAAAAAATTGTGTTTTAATAAAGGGAGAGATATTAATGCATTAAGGCACTTAAATTAATAAAAAAAAATCGTGATTAAGGGGGTGAGAGATAAACGTGAGTTAATAAAAAGAAAGGTCAAAATGAATTAATTAAGGAAAAATCGTACACTTAATTCATTAAAAAAAATAGAAAAAGGAAAAACCCCTTTCAATATTTGCACAGTTCAATTATTAAAAATTATGGGTAAAAAAAATTAAAATTAAAAAGAAAGGTTAAAATGAATTAATTAAGAAAAAATCGTACACTTAATTCATTAAAAAAATAGAAAAAAGGAAAAACCCTTTCAATATTTGCACGGTTCAATTATTAAAAATTATGAGTAAAAAAAATTAAAATTTAAAGAAAATATTGTTGGTGTGAAAAAAAAAAGGTTATAATTTCATTTATATTATTTGTTTCCTTATTTGATTCGGACATTAATGGTACTTAATTTATTGAATGATTTACATATAGAAAACTCTTGAAATATAATTAACACAATTAATTAAACTAATTAATAACCGGAGGTAAAAAGTGAATTTAGAGTGAGAGAGACCGACATGATTTAGGCTGAGAGATAAATGTGAGTTAATAAAACGAAAGGTTAAAATGAATTAATTAAGGAAAAAATTGTGTTTTAATAAAGAGAGAGAGATATTAATGCATTAAGAAATTTAATTTAATAAAAAAAATCGTGATTAAGGTGAGAAAGATAAACGTGAGTTAATAAAAAGAAAGGTCAAAAGGAATTAATTAAGGAAAAATCGTACACTTAATTCATTAAAAAAAATAGAAAAAGGAAAAACTATGGGTAAAAAAATTATGGGTAAAAAAATTTAAAATTAAAAAGAAAGGTTAAAAGAAATTAATTAAGAAAAATCGTACACTTAATTTATTTAAAAAAATAGAAAAAAGGAAAAACCCTTTCAATATTTGCACGGTTCAATTATTAAAAATTATGAGTAAAAAATTTTAAAATTTAAAGAAAATATTGTTGGTGCCAAAAAAAACAAAAGGTTATAATTTCATTTATATTATTTGTTTCCTTATTTGATTCGGACATTAATAATACTTCATTTATTGAATGATTTATATATAGAAAACTTTTGAAATATAATTAACACAATTAATTACACTAATTAATGACCAAAGAGTGCTAATTAATTCTAAGCACTCTTAAATATTAAAAAAAATGGGCACATGTCACAATTCTAAGCAATTTATACGTCAAAACTCAGCTTTTATATATATATATGATTACAATTGCGGTGAAACCATAATTGTATTTATTTATAATTATAATACACCATAACTACAATTATTAAATAATTACGGTTATGGTAAAACAGTAATTGTATTTATTTATAATTATAATAAATGTGACATAGAGCCACAAATGGAATTTCTTACATGGCATTCTCCGGAAGTAACACATCATTGTGGTTAATTGGTATGTTATATTCAAACAAAATAGAGTCTGTGGACCACCCTCTCCTTCATTGTGAGGTTGCTTGTGTCATCTAGAATGTATTCTTTAATCGATTTGGGTTGTCTTGGGTTATGCCTAAACAGATAGTCAATTTGTTTGATTGTTAAGTCCTACTGGCAACTCCCGGAGTTCGTCTGTATGGAAAATGATATCTTTGTGCCTTTTGTAGTGTCTTTGAAGGGAAATGAATGATAGATGTTTTGAGGACCACAAGAGGACTTTGGAAGAGATTAAATTTTTTTTCTTCAACACTTTATATCTCTAGACAACCGATTATATTTTCTCTTTAGTGCTTAGTGATCATGATTTTCTTGTTCTTTTTGCCCATAACTCCTAAGTGGCTTCTCTTGGGAAGTTCCTAAGTACATGGGGTGGCTTATGATTTTAATGATATTTCAATTATTTATAAAAAATATAAAATATAAAAGCAGATAAATTCAATATTGCGCTCAATGAAAAAACAGGTGCAACACTGTTTTGCAAGCATTCTAATATCTTAGGTGCTAATAAACCGTAGCCTTAGATGAAATAACAAATTATAACAAAGCAATATTTATAGTAAATACAGAGTCAGCATTAGATAAGGCATGAAAGCCTTTGATTAAGGAATGAAAAAGAAAAAAGAAGAAAACTGAAAAAGCATAATATAGACAAAATGATACAAATATACGACCCTTAATATAGCATTCAAAAGCTCTTGTGCAACTGAAGTATTACCTTGCTCCAATACACCTAGACACAAAAGCTGCAATGGCCTGAACGGCAAGATCTTCAGCTTCATCTTGGGTTGACCCCTTGGTTTGAAGGTGCTTCTTTGCAATCTTGAAGGAGTGGTCACCACCATCAATCACATGCAAACCAATAAGAGATTTCATCTTCTTGCGAATGGCTTCCAGCTTTTCCAGTGGACACAGAGTGTCTTTGCTACCCTTCATGAAACATGAACACAGCATTACAAACCACGTACGCATAAGAGAGAATAACACACAAAGAAGCATATATGGATATACTAAATAGAACTTAGTGCAACGATAATATATAAAACCATAACAAGTGAAAAATTACAATCTCTAGCATGCTAGTCGACACACAGCAATATATACGAATAACCAAATCACTACAAAGCTAGAAAGCAATTCAAAATAATACAGTTTGAGGGTTTGGGATTTTTTTTATAAGCTTCAAAAAGGGTTTGGAGTTTATGATCAAAAGTATAAACATAATTGGTAGATTAGCAACTAGAGTAACTCCATTACAAAAAAAAAAGAAAAAAAAAATAGTGCTTGTAAAAGACATTACCTGTACAAACATTATAGGAACTGTAACTCGCAACAAAGTTTCATCTCGTACTGCTCCATTCATCCCCTGTATTATATAAGGAAACTATGTCAAATTGAAATGTTCTAATTAGTATTTGCATATTCTCCTCATTGTCTATGTATAGCAGCTCAAAGGGGCAAGCCCTTAAAACCATAAATAAAATGGAAATAGTAGTATTTCATGAGATGACAAGGTTTCAAGGCTTGGACAAGTTTATTAACCATGTAATGAAAATTTATTAGTAAGTCAGAGATCTTCCTTAGAGTTGCATTGTCCAGTAAGTGCAAGAAAGAACCCTATATCAAGATAATGGAATGTCAAAGCGGAATTTCAATTATCATTAGCTGAGTAGTACCCCATGATTCCTCACCGAATTGGAAATTTCCAAAAGAGGCACATTGCATTGTCAAGATATAAGGTATAAAACACACTAAAATTCCAAGAGAACCAAGCATCAATTGATCATATATTCATAAGTCCATCGAAGAGATGTACAGACAAATCTAGATATTTGGACAATAAGTTAAAACCAATGATAATTGAAGTAGGGTTCTTTGCAAAATGCAGTTCACAGGAATGGCCAGTTTATGTTGTAAGTCTATATACATGGCAAATTTGCATGAACAAAGACAGTAACAGCAGAATCATTGTATTGCTCACAATATACTATTCAAATTAACTATATTGTGAGAACCAATTTGGTCCGTTAAATACCGATTATGACTTCCGATTCAGTTAATTTTCACCCTCTAGACACATTATTTGTTTTACTAGACCATTAGTATATTTTAATAATTCATGTAGATGCTCAGGAAAAAGAAACGCATGTAGATAACACAAAAGAGATATGTGCAAAGTTAACTCATTAAAGAATGGCAACCTTTAGTGGGTATCCCAAGCAAACTATTGCTGAAGCATAGATATCTTCATCACAAGCTACCATGCAGCTGACTCTACAAACAGAGAAAATTTAAAATGCATAAAGAGTAAGCAAAAATGTGATATGCCATAATGTATGGTATGCATCTACTATTTGACTTACAATTCTACATGCTCCATCAATATCAAAATTGGATTGCATTGAAGCACAATTTAACATAATATACAATATCATGGGCATCATTTGTACGCAATTAACTCTTCAAATAAAAACAAGACTCAATCCACTAAGAGACCTGCAACTTGATCCATTTCCCCACTTTGAGTTGGTAATTTCTTCACTTTTCCTTTGGCCATCCTAAAGAATTCGAACTTATACTACAAATATGAAGCTTGGGTTTTAAGCTGTAATATTTCTATAGTTGATATAGCAAGTCATGACCCATATAAGACGTATATACAATAGGTTACAAGGATTGGTTCTGATGTTTTAGGCTATGATGCGTACAATTTGATTGATGCACAATAGATTTTCTGATTTGATTGAGCCACAGAGGTACTTTCTGAAAGCATGCACATCAAAATGCATCCACATAGATATACCAAATCAATTGACTTGCATAGGTTGGGATGACAATATTGTTATGGCCCTCTCCAAAACATTTACAAGCAGCGACCCTCTTTATCAGCATATAACAATTTGATTGAATGCAATTTAAGTAACCTTGCCACCACCTTGAACCCATGGATTTCCCCGCCAAAACCAGTGGATGCCCAGGGTACTTAGCAACAGTTTCTTTAACAATATCTACATGAAACTGAACCAATTTCTCTGCCTTGGGAGGAGGCTTCCTTCTCCCACCAGACATGTCTGCCAATAGTCAAACCATTATATTAGAAGGATAATTCGAGACAACTGTTCATAAATTACTGAAATAAGCTAGTAAGCTAAAAGTATTGATATCTCAAACAGCTTCAGGACAACGGAGACTAGAAAACCATAAAGCAAAAGTGACACAGTAATTGATTGAGAAACTCACAAGGGTAGTCAAAGGTAACTACTTCAACAGCATTCAGCGCCTTGCCCAAGATATTTTTCCATCTGCATAAAAATGAAGCAACTTTATTTTCACAAGATCTAAGTCATTCATAACATTCAAACCATTTTCTAAGATAATTTTTGCAGTTATTTTTCCCTCTTCCTTCCCCCTTTCTTTGCTCCAAATATAAAAGAAGGTAAAGAATTGAACAATAAACACATGGGAAAATCTCAAAACAAGACCTTGATATAAATATGTTGGAACAGCACCTTAAGCCAGGGGTTTGGCCTGAGCTACATTTTATCGACCACTCACTCTTGTGACTAGCACCCAATGGTAATTCATGTCATTCATACCACACAATGTTTCCCATTGTTTTGAAGACAACTATGAAATACTACTTCAAGTTCTGTGTTTCTTCTTCTTTGTTCCCAACAAAATGACAGTAAGGACCCGTTAGTGTGACTACTATCCGGTATAAGATTTAACCACTCACACTGTTACAATATTAATTAAATGACTAAATTTCACTATTTTATATCAGCTTAAATTTTAAAAATAGTCGGTAATTTAACATGAAGTAATGCTACTCTACACACCTATTTCACGCACACGCCCACTGCCATGACATGTTTTAAGTTATTCATATCCCCTCCCCCCTAAAGACTACCTGCAAATTCTGTGATACAAATTAAAAAAGCAAGGAATGCTTTCTACAATATAAACTAAAAAAGCAATCTCAGTGTCCAACAACCATTCCATCAAATACTTGGGTTTGAACTTACAAAAAAAAAAAAAAAAAAACTAGGGTTTGTTTAATTTTGCATGAAATTGGACTATTAAAGAAACAATTAGAGAATTGAAGATTGACCTAATCATCCAATCAGAAGAGGAAGGAGCACCAGCCCCATGGGCGAGGACCACCACAGGGGATAATTTCTCTGGTGTGGACCGTGAAGGTGATGATGTGTCTTTCCCACCGTGTGAAGCCATTTCTTCTATTCTGAACAAAAATGAAAAAGTATTTTAAACCCCAAATTGAAACCCTAATAATCCCAGTTCAAAAGTTTCGCGCCAAATTTTGGGACTTGGAGAGAATGAAGAAAGATAGTGTTGCACTTTGTGCCTTTGACCGCCACATTCACTACAATAACTTTGCTCATTAGCAAACTTGTTTTCGCTGCTAATGTGATTGATGCCAATGGTC